>NW_021703767.1:135811646-136320799 GCF_005190385.1 Monodon monoceros
CACACACACACACACACACACACACACACACACACACACACACACACCAGTTCACTCTGCAGGAAAGGCAGCTGTTAACTTGCTAATGCTCAGGCCTTCCAGGCTGTGCTCAGCAAAGCTCTAGCAGGTGCCATTCACGTGAGACTACAAGACAGGGGTCTGAATAGCGCCCCCTGCAGTTTTGCATTGCTCTGCAAACGCAGTACTCATCTTATAATGTTCCCTAAAGATTTTCAATAACATGAAACACCACCAGCACGCATGCGATCTGCATGTTTATGTACAGTCTGAACATCCACAGTGTCCCATTTTCTCATCCCTGAACTTCCACTAGACCACAAGACTTCGGGTCCGTTTTCACCGCTGTGCTTCCAAGTCTTCCCCTGGATTCTTCACTGGGCTCCTTTTGCCTGGATTAGATCCAGTGACTCCTTCAAATCACTAGCTGGAGTTGGTTGCTTACTTTCAAGCATAACATGGGAAGTATCATCATCCGCCTTCGGAGCCAATGTCACTCTTTGGGTGCCTCAATCTGGTTTTCCTACTAATCTCAAAAACCAGGCAGAACATCTCCCTCCCTCTGTGTTTCTTCCTTAGCCTCTCTTGTCCTTGATTCTTCCTTTTACTCATTTCTTCCCAACGCAGGCAAAGCTTCTATTCTCTGTAGTATTAGTGATCTTTACCCCCAAATGGGCCAGTGTTTTATTCTCTTCTGATATCACAGTGAAGTGGAGGGGA
Source organism: Monodon monoceros (assembly GCF_005190385.1). Classification (NCBI taxonomy): domain Eukaryota; kingdom Metazoa; phylum Chordata; class Mammalia; order Artiodactyla; family Monodontidae; genus Monodon; species Monodon monoceros. The sequence goes on from NW_021703767.1 coordinate 135,812,385, forward strand.
TGGAGAGTAAATGGTAATGCATGATACTTTTCCTTATTGAGAACTTTGGCTCCCAGAAGCGATCTGTTGTCCAGATTAGGAACCACGTATACATGAGAACTCAAGAATTCCCAACAATAACCATGGGTTGTGTTTGAATATGAGTGCTTTGTTCTCAGTACAGAACTTGACAGGAGATACACACAGAGACAGACACATGTTATAAGTGGTACAGACATAGAAAGTATATCAACTACCTACACCCTATGGAGATTAGGAAAAAGAGTTTAGCATAAAATAACAGTAGCCAAAACTTTTTAAACATCTTGTTTATGCCAGAGACTCAGTAAAACGTTCAGTGTGTAGTCTGAGAACCAGGTTCTCACATCAATCCTGAAGTGCAGGTAACTTGCAGCCTCCTTGTGACACCTTAGTGAGCTGAAACACGGTTAACAATCAGCCGTCGGGATTTGGGTGCAAGTCTGTCCGGATTCAAGGATCTTGTGTTTCCAGGGTACATGATACCTATGAAAATAAAGATGCTTGAATCGGAGGGGAGCTGCCATGTGGGGCAGCCCCCCATGCGTAATGCCATGCACTTTCATGTATTCCTCTTTCAGACCCCCTAAAAGTCACATGAATGCAGTTATCCTTCCAACTTAGACCCCTCAGTGGAGGGAGGAGACTAATTTGCTCAGGTTGATACAGTCACAAAGGGAAAAGCCAGAATTTGAGTTCAAACAGTGTGACTCTGGTGCAGGGGTCTGGAAACTGACCCACAGGCCTGTCTGGCTCACCTTCTGTTTTTGAACAACAGGTGAGTTAGAGAATAGTGGTTACATTTTTAAATGGTTCAAAAGAATGAAAAGAATATTTCACGACAATACTTGTTTATATATTTTCTATGACTTCTTCCGTGCTATGACAGAGTTGAGTATTAGTGAGACTAGATGACCCTCAAAGCCTAAAATACTTAGACTCAGGTCTTTTACAGAAAAAGTTTGCTGATCCCTACTCTAAAATCTACATTCTTAACCTTTAGGCTATACTTTTTCTACTTGATCATGTTAGGCTCATATGGAGTACAATTAGAATTTCTAGATTATTTTGCACCACGTGAGAGTTTTAAAATAAAAATAATAATCATCTGGGACCCTTTGTAGGAGAGTGGTACAGATGTGAAAATTTTAAAGCAGCTTGAAGAAACCATAAAATAGATTCTATATTGTATTTAGGAAAATAGGATAAATGTTTTCCTCACACCGTTGCTAGCTCTGTGACTCATTAGAAAAAATTCATCCCCATTGACAAATAAAATGGAGGTTTGTTCATGTTCTACATCACCAATATATTTAGCTCATTTGTATTCATTTGTATTCATCACATTATTTTCCAAAATTGATAAAAAGTAGAACATTAGCTGGAAAGTTATAAATAAAGCCCCACACTTACTGCTTTGGCTAATAAGGGCTATGAGAAAGGATAAAGGAATTAGCCTACCAATGAAAAAGACTGATATTCAAAATACCTACTGTGTGTTATCCACTTTTATGGGCAATAACTGATTTTATTCCTACACCATTTCATGGTTTAGGGCACTAAGGCTTAGAGGTAAGGTAACTGCTGTATGTCATGCAGCTAGTAAGTGAAAAAGCCAAACCAGATCTTTCAACTCCAAATTTGGTGTCTTCTTAGAAAAGAAATTCTATGACACTTACCATTTCAAGTTGTAAATTAGTCTAGAATTACCTCATCTAGTGGGACAATTGATTCTCTTTCTAAATGTTGGCCTTTGTTTGATTCTGTTACTTCTGTCTGTTATTAGTTGTTCAAAAGTAGGAAAGAAGTTGAAGTAAATAATATTGCCATTAATTCGTATTTAACACACATAAAAATAGTTGAAAATGTTGATGCAAAAGAATGTGTTTTAATAACTTGAGAGTTTCAGTGAATTTTATTCCCAGTTTTTTATAGAAATCGGAGAGAGAACTTTCTTGATTTCCATGTATGTGACTAATTTTCTCTTGTGATTGGTGATTATCACAGTTTTATATTTGCAAAGGCTAAAAACAGAAGATTAATGAAGTCTAAATAAACAGTGGACTATTTCACGTTACTTAGAACCAGGTAGCACAGATACCAGACTTGATAATGAGAGAAGATGGATCAGACATGGTTTTAATTTATTTATTTATTTATTTATTTTTAGCTGTGTTGGGTCTTCTTTTCCGTGCGAGGGCTTTCTCTAGTTGCGGCGAGCGGGGGCCACTCTTCGTTGTGGTGCGCGGGCCTCTCACTATCGCGGCCTCTCTTGTTGCGGAGCACAGACTCCAGACGCGCAGGCTCAGTAGTTGTGGCTCACGGGCCCAGTTGCTCCGCGGCATGTGGGATCTTCCCAGACCAGGGCTCAAACCCATGTCCCCTGCATTGGCAGGCAGATTCTCAACCACTGCACCACCAGGGAAGCCCCCAGCTACATGGTTTTAGATGGTTGTTATAAAAAGTGACAGCAAAATACATAATATGTCATTGGTTACAGATACCAAAAATTGTATCTTCTTTTGCTTTAAAAAAATATTTTAATTTTGAAATAGATGTAATCAGATAAAACCAATGATCATCTCTGAGACTTTATGTAATATAAACATCTATTCACTTATGCCTAAGAATAAAGAGATTGTTTGCATTCAGAAAAATTTCAGACTTTGATGAAATCAAGGTCAATATGAATATGTACTAGTGTGTACTTGTGTTTATATCTTTTAAAAGGCTCATCTCCTGTAGACATGTAATTTGGCACAGTGCTTTTGTTCTTTGGAAAGCAATTTTGCAATAATGTGCCAGGAGTTTTAAAAATGTTCTTAACCTTTGAACCCAAACTTTTAACTTCTAGAAATTTGCCTTAGGACACCTGTGAAAGATGTCCATTACTGGGTTAGTTAAGGAGTGAAAATTTTTAAATAATCTGAACACACAAGTGTAAGAAAATGTTTAACAAATTAAAGCATATCCAAAGCATGAACTAGTTTGCAGTCAGTAACATGATGTTCAAATATATATTTACTACCATAGGGAAAACTTGTACTAACTGAAAATGAGGGATCCTATTTTTTTAATTGATTATATTTCAATATAAAATATGCACATGTACTTTTATAATGACACTGATCAAAATGTACTGCATTTTTCTTTCTGTTTATACATGTTCCCCATTAGATAATACATAATTTGAGGGCAGGGATTGTGTTTTATTCAGTATATTTCTCTTATACATAATGCTTGGGAAGTTGTAGACGATCTACAACTTCTTTTGAATGAATAAGAAAGATGATAGAAAATGATCTGGTTGTCCTTATATAAATTATCTTTTTTACATATTACATTTTATTTAGTACTTAATGTGTATGATCAGAACAGATCATTTTAAAAGTAATAGTAAATTTATATATTAGAAAAGAAAGATGGCATCTTTCCTCCAGAACTTCTGGTAGTGTAGATATTATTGTGAAATGGTTCTCTGTAATTTGGCCCTAGTTTAAATAAAGGTCTCTTAATGGACCAGCCTACAAGAGCAGATCTATTGCTTGGCTTCCTTTCTACCCCAGGGTATTCTTTTACAGAATGAAAGTAACCAACTAACCAATGCTGAATCATTATTAGCTCTAATTTGGGAGATTGTGCCTTGAGATAATGGGTGTTTGGGGTCTGATTCTGTGAAGGCTACTTACTCTAGGCTTTTGTTTCATCAAAGGATCTCATGTTCATTCGCAAACATTCCTTTTCTCCCAGAATCATCTTCCACCGTGCCCTTGCCAGGTAAATACAACTTGGCCCGAGATATTAAATCAATACATCAAATTAACTGCAATGAGTTGAGACCTGACACCCACAGTGAATATACAATACTTAGATCAAGTCAGAGGTCACTATGCTGAATTGCTTTTAAAATCTTTGAATTATACCTTTGAGATGTTTGGTGCTGTATCTCAGTTGGAAATTGTTTTTAGCAAGAGAATCGTTGAGAAGAATTAGTGCTACAAAATTTTTTGTTTTGTTTTTTAAAGAAAAATACATGGTCAAATGGGACCCTCTCGCATGATCAGCAAACAAAACACACCCCACAGATTTATTAACTTCAATCAGTAGATTGCAAATGTCTTAATATAACTGGAATATGTCATCTCTGTTTGGTTGCCAAGAAGATAATCTGACTCTTCGTTTTATTTCCCCAACCATATTCTTCACTCAGACTCTAGAACTGAAAATCTCTTAACAATTTCAGCAGAGGGATTTTTGACATAGAAAGATTTGAGCTATAAGGAAACCAATGTCCCATCTAACAGAGAAGAGTTGCCATCTGCACATGCTATGAAGGCCTACCTCACCATTGACTTCCCAGTTCATCTTATGCTTCAATTTCCAGGCTTGCATAGAATTTAGAGATGATCTACAATAGCCTCTAAGGCACTTTTGTGAAAATTAGAAAAAGGAACACCTGTTGGGCAGATAAGTTTGAAAAAGGGACCTCCTGGGGGGTGCTAAGTGGCATCTTAGGGCATAAGACTGGTCACCAGCTCCCTACCAACCCTTTGGTTGTTATCCTTTGTGAAGTGTGCAAATGCACAACTCTGGATGGAAGCCCTGGGTAAAGGGTGAGTGCGAGGGTTGTATTAAATATTTGAGAGATACGATATGAAAGGAGCACATCCAAGTCTCAATTGGCACAGGTCATGCGTGTTTAGGAACCTACAGGTCTCCTAGAAATAGTTTTTGACTATTTCAGAAAATACCAGTCTTGCTCATTCCAAATCCAGAAAGCACGAGTAACAGCCTATTTTGATGTATTGCCAGTATTTCACCTACAAAATGGCAATTTTCTATTGTTCAACCTAGATAGTTCATCCTATCAGCAGCACCGGGCCATTTTCTGATGTTCTCATTACAAATGCTATTTATCTCCTTACACCTCATGCATTGATCTTCTTTCTCCATGCAAAAGCCAAGCTGGAATCATAAGTGGCTGCCATCTCTGCCTGGCTCTGTTAACTCTTGATAGTACTGAAAACAGTTTTGATTTAATATTATCATTACCGTCAGCACCCTGAGTGGGTGCCAATCTCAGGAGACCATAGTAAGTGAAGGACTTTTTGTAGGTGGACAGTTTGTAGCAGAAGAGTCACCAGCAGCATTTGCTAATTATACCTAGTAAAAATTATGGGATTCATTGCTGGGTAAATATTTTACAAAATACATATACTGTTTTTGTAGGTCCTCATGTTCAGTTATAATTTAGCTCTTTGAATGAAATAAATGAATTCTTGCCTCCTAATAGGACGATTATTACAAAGACATACAGATGGCCAAGAAGCATATGAAAAGATTCTCAATATCGCTAATTATTAGAGAAATGCAACTCAAAACTACAGTGAGGTATCACCTCACATCAGTCAGAATGGCCATCATCAAAAAGTCTACAAATAATAAATGCTGGCGAGGGTGTGGAAAAAAAGGGAACCCTCCTATACTTGTTGGTGGGAAAGTAAATTGGTGCAGCCACTGTGGATAACAGCATGGAGATTCCTTAAGAAACTAAAAATAGAGTTATGATATGATCCAGGGGTCACACTTCTGAGCATATATCCAGAGAAAACTCTAATTCGAAAAGATATATGCACCCCAATGTTCATAGCAGCACTATTTACAATAGCCAAGACGTGGAAGCAACCTAAATGTCCATCAACAGATGAATGGATAAAGAAGATGTGGTATACATACACAATGGAATATTAGTCATAAAAAAGAATGAAATAATGCCTTTTGTAGCAACATGGACGAACCTAGAGATTATCATATTAAGTGAAGTCAGACAAATACTATATGATATCACTTATATGTGGAATCTAAAGAAAACGATACAAATGAACTTATTTACAAAACGGAAATAGACTCACAGACATAGGAGACAAACTTGTGGTTACCGAAGCTGATAGAGGTGGGGATAGGATAAATTAGGAGTTTGGCATTAACGGTTACACACCAGTACATATAAAGTAGGTAAACAACAAGGACATTCCATACAGCACAGGGAACTAGACTCAATATTTTGTAATGATCTATAATGGAAAAGAAGCCAAAGAAGAATATATATATATATAGTGTGTGTGTGTGTGTGTGTGTGTGTGTGTGTGTGTGTGTATAATGTATGTATGTATATGTAACTGAATCAATTTGTGGAACACCTGAAACTAACACAACACTGTAAACAAATTATACTTCAATTTTAAAAAAGGTAAAAAAGAAAGGTTATTGAATTTACTATTAAAAATGTAAGATAAGAGAGGGAGGAAGGTTCAAGATGGCAGGATAGGATGGTACTGAATGCACCTCCTCCGAAGGATAAAACAAATCTACAACTACATATGGGATAACTCTCTTGAAAAGGGACCTGAAAACAGAGCCTCCACAGCAAAAGGTAAGAAGATAGCATCAAGACAGGTAAGAGAGGCGGAGACAAGGTCTCACCAAGGATAAAACCACACCCCAGCTGTGGTGATCCACATTGAGAGGAATCTCAAAAGTATGGATCTTTGCCCTGAGGAGGGAGGAACTCAAGCTCCGCTTCAAGCACCCCAACTCCTAGATTTTGCACAGGAGAGATGAGCGTCCAAAAACAACTGGCTTTGAAAATCCAGGAAAAGTATAGAACTTCAGGGGATGGAAAGCTTAGTCTTAAAAATCTTGAGCACAGACACACTTGATCCAAAAACCAGTGCAAAAGCATCAGACTGAAAAGCACAAGGATGTAAGTGAAGGGAACCCACTTACTAATTTTGAAGCATTTGCTGGAGAGGCAGGAACCAGGTGGGAACCTCGCCAGGGACTGAGACACTGGTGGAAACAAGTTTTGTTATCTCAGGCTGCCTTGCTAACACCAGCACTGGTGGGCACTGTTTTAGAATTCTCCCACTAATCTGTTAGTGCTAGTGGGTATGCCCTGCTGACAGCCCTGCTTACCCTTGTGCCTTTGCCAGGACTCACAGCTGGTTGAACAGTGTTCCCACAGCAGCTGTGACTGGGCCCACAGTGTGTTTGGAGGCCAGCCCTGCCCAGCATTATGCTGCAGCAGTAGTCCTGGCCCCACCACTATAGGAAGACACACACAGCACACATAGGGGACCCCGAGAGTGCCTGGTTCTGGTGGCCAGGTGGGATTGCATTTCTAAGTCCCACTTATATCCTAAATAAGGCCAATCCTTCAAGAATGGTAGAGATAGCTGATTTACCTAATAAGTAGAAAAAACACAGAGACTTAGGCAAAATGAGGAGAGAGAGGAATATGTTTCAATTGAAAGAACAAGACAAAACTTCAGAAAAAAGAACTAAACGAAACAGAGATAAGCAATCTATCCTATAAAGAGTCAAAATAATGGTAATAAAGATGTTCACTGAGCCTGGGAGAAGAGTGTATGAACACAGTGGGAAGTTCAACAAAGAGACAGAAAATATAAGAAAGTACCAAATAGAAGTTATAATTGTCCTGAAAAATACACTCAGGGTGTTCAAATACAGACTGGATGAGGTAAAGAATGATTCAGTGAGCTGAAAGACAAAACATTGGAACTCACCCAGACAGCAGAAAAGTGAAAGAAGAATTAAATAAAAGTAAGGATACTACATGGGACCTTTTGGACAACATCAAGCCGAATAACATTCACATTATAGGGGCCCCAGAAAGAGGAGAGAAAGGACCAGAAAAAAATGAAATAAACAATGGCTGTAAAATTCCCTAATTTGAGGAAGGAAACAGACATCCAGGTCCAGGAAGCCCAGACGTTTCAAATAAGATGAATGAACCCAAAGACACACACACCAAGACACATTATAATTAAAACTGTAGAAGTTAAAGAGAGAATCCTAAAAGCAGCAAGAAAAAAATAACTTGTTATATACAAGGAAAATCTTATAAAGCTATCCACAGATATTTCGGCAGAAACTTTATAGGGTAGAAGAGAGTGACATGACATATTCAGAGTGCTGAAAGCAAAAGCATTCCAACCTAGAATTCTCTACCCTGAAAGGTTATCATTCAGAATTGGAAGAGAGATAAAGAATTTTTCAGACAAGCAAAACTAGAGAAGTTCATTACCACTAAAATGGCCTTACAAGAAATGCTAAAGGGACTTCTAAGGGCACTAATTAGTAACAAAAAAACCCCCATTAAAGTAAAAATCTCATTGGTAAAGGTAAATGTATAGTAAAGGTAGTGATTAATCACTTATATAGCTGGTATGAAGTTTAAAAGATGAACGTAGTAAAAATAACTACAACTACAATAATTAGTTAAGGGATACAGAAAATACAAAGAGGTACAATGTGACATCAAAACACAGACCATTTGGAGGGGGCATGTAGTAAAAATTTTGAGTTTTAGAATGCACCCAAACTTGCTGTCAACTTAAAAATAGACTGTTAAATATATAATCTGTTATATGTCAACATGATGGTAACCACAAAGCGAAAGCCTGTAGTAGATACACAAAAGATAATGAGAAAGGAACATAACCATAACACTAAGGGAAACCACCAAAGCACAAGGGAAGAGAACAAGAGAAGAAGAAAGGAACAGAGGGGAACTACAAAAACAGCTAGAAAACAATTAACTCTATGCCATTATGCAAATGGACTAAATGTAAATGGACTAAATTCACTAATGGAAAGACATGGATTTTTTTTTTTTAAAGGCATATGTATATGCTGCCTAAAAGAGATTTACTTCAAAAAAAGAAAGACTGAAAGTGAAGGGATGGGAAAAGATATTCCATGCAAAAAGAAATGAAAAGAAAGCTAGAGTAGCTATACTCACAGCAGACAATATAGACCTTAAAACAAAGACTGCACTGAAAGAAAAAGAGGGTCATTACATAGTGATAAAGGGGTCAAATTAGCCAAAAGCTATAACAATTATAAATGTATATGCACCCAACTAAGGAGCAGTAAGACATACATGGCGAAATTAACAGGCTTAATGAGAAACTGAAAGCAATACAATAATAGTAGGGGATTTTAACAACCCACTTACATCAATGGATAGATCATCCAGACAGAAAATCAATAAGGAAACATTGTCTTCAAATGATGTTAGACCAGATGATCTTAATAGATATGTATTGAACATTCCATCCAAAAGCAGAAGAATACATATTCTGCTCCAGTGCACATGGAACAGTCTCCAGGATTGATCACATGTTAGGTCACAAAACAAGTCTCAATAAATTCAAGAAGATTGAAGTTATATCAGACACCTTCTCTGACCACAATTGAATAAAACTAGAAATCAATCACAAGAAAAAAAATATGGAGATTAAACAACTGAACAACCAATGGGTCATCTAAGAAATCAAGAGATATCAAAAAAAAAAAAAGAATACCTACAGACAAATGACAACAGAAATATGATGTATCAAATATCTATGGGATTTTTGTAATCCATAGCAGTAAAAGTGGATCTCAGAGAAATTCAGACCAATACAGGCCAACCTTAAGAAACAAGAGAAATCCTAAATAAATAACCTAACTTTACACCTTCAGGGACTAGAAAAAGACAAACAACCAAAGCACAATATTATAAGAAAGGAAATAATAAGGATCAGAGTGGAAATAAATGAAATAGAGACAAAAAAAAAAAAAACAGTAGAAAAGGTCAATGAAACTAAGAGCTGGATCTTTGAAAAAATAAACAAAATTGACAAACCTTTAGATAGACTAACCAAGAAACAAGAAGAGAGGACATAGAAGTAAAAAAGATGTTACAACTGATACCACAAAAATACAAAGGATTATGAGATTATTATGAACAATTATCAACCCCCAAATTGAACAACTTAGAAGAAAAGGATAATTCCTAGAAACATACAATCATCCAAGACTGGATCATGAAGAAATAGAAAAACCAAATAGACCAATTACTAGTAAGGAGATTGAATCATTAATCAAAAGTTTCCCAAAGAGCAGAAGTCCATTACCAGAGGACTTCACTGGAGAATTCTACAAATCATTCAAAGAAAATTTAATACCTATTCTTCTCAAATTTTTCAAAAAAATTGAAGAGAAGGGAAATCTTCCAAACATATTTTATGAAGCCCTGAATCAGAAAACAGACAAGGACACTTCAAAAAAAAAATTATGTGACAATAATCTTGATGATTTAGATGCAAAATCTTAAACAAAATATTAGCAAACAATACATTAAAAGAATCATACACCAAGATCAGGTGGGTTTTATTCCAGAGATGCAAGGATGTTTCAATATGTGATAATCTGTCAATATGATACACCACATTTATAAAGCAAAGGATAAAAATCATATCACCTCAATTGATGCAGAAAAAGCATTTAACAAATTTAACATCCATTTTTAATAAAAACGTTCAACAAAGTTGGTATTGAGGGAACTTACCTCAACATAATAAAGGCCATATGTGACAAACCTACAGCTAACACTACACCAACAATGAAAAGGTGAAAGCTGTTCCTCTATGATCAAGAACAAGACAAGGATACTCACTCTAGCCACTTTTATTCAACATAGCTTTGAAGTCCTAGCCACAGCAATTAGGCAAGTAAAAATAAAGGCAAGAAAAAATAAAAGGAATCCAACTTGGAAAAGAAGTAAAACTATCACTATTTGCAGATGACATGACACTTATATAGAAAATCCTCAAGACTCCACCAAAAACCTGTTAGAACTAATAAACAAATTCAGCAAAGTCATTGGATACAAATTTATAGAAATCTGTGGTGTTTCTATATACTAATAACCATCAGAAAGAGAAATTAGGAAAACAATCTCATTTACAATGGCATCAAAAAGACTAAAACACCTAGGAATAAATTTAACCAAGGTAGTGAAAGACCTCTATACTGAAAACTATAAGATGCTGATTAAAGAAATTTAAGAAGATACAAATAAGTGGAAAGATATTCCATGTTCATGGATTGGAAGAATTCATATTTTTATTCATTCATATTTTTACTCGTTTTATTTTTCATACTACCCGAAGCAATCTGCAGAGTCAATGCATTTCCTATCAAAATTCCAACAGTGTATTTCACAGAAATAGAACAAGTAATTCTAAAATTTGTATGGACCTACAAAGATCTCAAGTAGCCAAAAATCTTGAGAAAGAAGAACAAAGCTAGAGGTATCACACTCCTGATTTCAAACTATACTACAAAGCTATAATAATCAAAACTGTGTGGTAACTGACACAAAAACAGACACACAGATCAATGAGATAGAATAGAGAGTCCAGAAATAAACCCACACATATTTGGACAATTAAGTTTTTGGCAAAGGAATAAAGAACAAAGAGTGGAGAAACGATTGTCTCTTAATAAATGGTGTTGGGAAAACTGGACAGCTATGTGCAAAAGAATGAAACTAGAACACTATATTAAGCCATACAACAAAATTAATTCAAAATGGATTAAAGCCTTGAATGTAAGACCTAAAACCATAAAATTCCTAGAAGAAAACATAAATGGTAACCTCTTTGACATCAGTTTTAGTGATGTTTTCATGGATATGACTCCAAAGGCAAGGGAAACAAAAGCAAAAGTAAACAAATGGAATTACATCAAAATAAAAAGCACTTGCACAGTGAAGGAAACCATCAACAAAAAGAAAAGGCAACCTACTGAATGGAAGGAGATAGTTGCAAATAATATTCTGATAAGGGTCTAATATCCAAAATATATTAAAAAAAAAAAAAACCTGACACAACTCAACAACAAAAACACAACCCAAATGGGCAGAGAATCTGAATAGGTATTTTGCAAAGAAGACAGACAGATGGCCAACATACATGAAAAAATTTTCAGTGTCACTAATTATTAGGGAAATGCAAATCAAAACCATAGTGAGACATCACCTCACACATTTTAGAGTGACTGCTATTGAAAAAACATGTAATAACAAATGTTGGATGTGGGGAAAAGGGAACTCTCATACACTGTTTGTGAGGCTGTATTTTGGTGCTGCAACTATGGAAAACAATATGGGGTATCCTCAAAAAATTAAGAATAGAACTACCATATGACCCAGATATTTCACTTCTGGGTATTTATCTGAAGTACATGAAAACACTAATTTGCAAATATGTATGCACTCTTATGTTCATTGTAGTGTTATTTACAATAGCCAAGATATGGAGACAGCCTAAGGGCCCATCAATGGATGAATGGATAAAGAAGATGAGGTATATATACACACTGGAACACTATTCAGCCATAAAAAGAATGAAATCTTGCCATTTGTGACAACATGGATGGACTTTGAAGATATGATGCTATGTGAAATAAATGATATGGAGAAAGACAAACACTGTATGATTTCACTCCTATGTGGACTTCAAAAAAACAAAAGAAACAATCAAATGAAGTAAAACTAAACAGAGATACAGAGATCAAACTAGTGGTTACCAGAAGATAAGGGGATTGAGAAAAATGGGTGAAGGGGGTCAACTCTATGGTGAGGGATGGTAACTAGACTTGTGGTGGTGATCAGTTTGTAGTGTATGTAGATGTTGAATTATAGTTCTGAAACATATATGTAAGATAACTGAACTTTTAGAAACTCTGGCACTCATGCTTATGTGCTTTGCTTCTTTGTTTACTGTAAGAAAAGAAAGGAAGGGAGGGAAGAAGGAAGGAAGGAAGGGAAGGAGGGAGGGAGGGAGGAAGGAAGAAAATTAGTTAAATATCCATCCTTAGAGGAATAGATAAACTGTGATATATGCCTACAGTAGAGTAGTTAAAATGAAACAAATAAGAGATACATTTATCAATGTGAATAGGTCTCAAAAACAAAATTTACTGGGAGGCGGGGAACAGACTTCAAGATGATCCATCAGGAATGATACAGTTTTCTGTAAATTTTAGAAACACATAAAACTTTTCTGTATGCTGTTTAAATACACACACAAAAAGCATGATGGAAATGTAAAAGCAAAGATGAGTTGGATACATGTCCACTCCAGAATTATGTGTGTTTCTGGGGAAAGATGAGAGGGACTAACATTGAGGAAGGCAAGTCAACTGCATCTCTAACATTGTAAAATGAAAAATGAATCTGGAAAGATTTAAATATTCATTAATTCTGGAGGATATGTACCTAGGTGTTGTTCACATTACTCTCTTTAATTTTTACATTTGAACATTTAATAATAAAAGCCATATAACCACGATCATCTATGTAAGTCTGTTGTAACACAATCCCACACTTCCCAGTATAAAAACATGAGAATCTGTTAATAGTATAATAATGGCTCCATAGATTCTCCAGAGGTATTTCCATAGCTCTCCCGTGTGGAATACTGAGGCTGTAGGGGCTTCATAGAAATAGCTGGTCTCTCTCTCTGAATCATTCGAGAAGTCTTCCTTTGGGTGAGGTTAGGTCTGTGCAACTCTTTGGCTAACAACAGCAAGAAAGGTGTGGATAGACATACCTGTTAAATCACATACTATCTACTCTTTTCTTCTGTCACCATTTTACTCACTCCCTCTCCATCCTGTTAATATTTTTATGGTGCATTTCTAAAGCCTTTTGCTGGGGAGGCAGGAGAACAGGAAAACACTGTTATGTGTGGTGCATGTTTGCATCTGTTGAAGGTGGGGTAAGAGCGAGCTGGTTAAAATCTGGTACGTAAGAGAGACAGAAAAGCTAAGACTGGAGAAAACTAATCTGTAATTCTTCTAGTGATTTGGAAAAAACACTCCTGAGATTTCTCCTTTACTTTCCTACTACACTTCACTGTGATACCAAATGTGTGGGTTTTTCTACACATCAAGCAAATCAGCCACACCAGCTGGGTGTCCTACGATTTAACATCAGATCCCAGAGGTTGGGGGCTCAGGCCACAAGACTGCCCCTGCTTCCCTGCTTCAGATGCCAATCCCAAGTCCTCATTGTCACCTCCTCTTCTGACTCACTTGCCGTAAATCAGAGATTCTTAACAACTTCCTCCTTGGGCTCAATTAATTTGCTAGAGCAGGTCATATAGCTCAGGAAAATATTTGACATCCTAGATTATCCATTTAGTGTAAAAGATATAACTCAGGAACAGCCTTATGAAAGAGACGCAGGGGGCACAGAGCCTCCATGCCCGCCTGGTGTGCCACTCTCCCAGCACCTCTACAGGTCACCAACCCCAAATCACTTCCAATCCAGTCCTTTTAGGTTTTTATGGAGGCATCATAATGTAGGCACGATTAAATCATTCGCAATGGGGGATTGGTTCAACCCCCAGCTCCTCTCCCCTCCCTGGAGGTGGGGTAGGGGCTGGAAGTCCCAACCTTCTGATCACGTGGTTGGCTCCACCAGCAACCAGCCCCCATCCTTAGGGGCTTTCTGAAAGTCACCTCATTAACAAACTCTGGTGAGGTTGAAAGGGGCTTGTTATGAATAACAAGGCACTCCTCTCACCTTTATCACTTTCACTTTGGAGCTATTTGAGAACAAATATTTTAGCAAAAGATTACCCCATTGCTCTTATTGATTCGGAAATTACAAGAGTTTTAGGAGCTCTGTTCCAGGAAGACCAAATATATATTTGTTATTGTAAATCGCAATATCACATACAGAATTAGGTAAAACTGTTAACACTCTAACCATTGTATAGGCCCATTTCTCAGAATCCAACAAACGAAGATATGGTATAACGTTGAGATGAGGCAATTCATAAAATTATTCACCCAAACTGTAGGCTTATAATGGCATGGTCTCTATTAATAGGTGTTCACATAGAACATGACTAAACAGAGATATCTAAGACAAGACAAGAAAAAAATATAAAGGAGTAAGTTTGCAATATAGAAATTATTCATACTTTTTTGTAATATAATAAACCTCAATATCCTTTATGCTATACATATATCGTGCTAACAATATTTTATTACAATTGATTAAAAAATAAGTTGGATTAAAAGCCAGTTGAACTTGACTTTATTATTCTCCTTTGACTAACTGTAATTCCTTTGGAAGTCACTTATTTATATTTCATTATTTTTATCTGTACTATAGAATGGTATGAGATTATAGGCTATAGATTCATCTTTCATGGTCAAGTTGAATAATGCATGTTAATGAAACAAAGAGCTGTATAGGCTTTTTTCATTTGTGTCTATAATTATTATTGGTAAATCTTCTGGAAATCCCATTTGATGGGAGGTCATAAGTCCAGTGGACATGACCCAATACCAGGGCTCATGGCTTGGTGAGCTGAGGGCAAGCAGGATTTAAGTCCCCACACAGCCCTCAGTCAGACAAACTTGCTCAGGACAAGTTTGAATTGCATGTGGCCACCCTGATTCTTCTCTCTGAAAGTCATGATGGGCTATAAAACCCTGCCCTTGACATCAGCACAAGAACCCACACTCAAATATTAGAGGGCAGCCATAGCAGACACATTTATTATATAGCAGTGCATTTCTTGATTTCAATGGTTTACATGAATTTATGCAGAAGCAGATATCAGTAAATAATTAGGGTCATATAAATACAGGCAATGAAGATCCTGTACAGACTGATCCTTTACAGACTGAGCTGAGTGGAAATGCAAACAGCAACACTGAGAAATCTGTGCAATGAGTACATCAGCTCTGATAGATCAAAGTTCATGGACCAGTGTGGAACCCAGAACAGGATCAAGATGTAATGTACATCCAGGGCCTGTGTGTGTGTGTGTGTGTGTGTGTGTGTGTGTGTGTGTATCTTTTGTTTCAAAACTATTTAAATCTAAATAATATCTCTTTTGCTTAGGAAAAATGTGATTAAAGAGTCCATTTTGAGACCATTGGTTAAGCGATAAGTACATACTTGTATTTATAATAGTTTATATATACATATATATTATAAAATTTTATGATGAGAAATTTAGCACTTGTGTTTGAATACTTTATTTCTATATTTAAAAGTTAAGATCTCCAGAATTCAGGGCTTGGTTGGAGGAAACCCTTCAACAAAGCATGGCAAGGTTATTTCTTAGATTTTTGTTATTGGTCTTAGAAGTCGTCTAGGCCAAGCTTTTGCTGCTCACTGTGGTCCCCTTTCTATAGTATTTGTGTCAGTCAATCATCTCAGTATGAGTAGTCTTGGTAATAGGAAACTCACTGTATTTGAGGTAGCCTGTGATCTTTTGGGCCGCCTTAGCTATTAGATACAATCATATTCATGCAGAGATGAAATCTTTTTTCTTATAATGTCTGTCCATGGACCTTGCTTCTGCTTCCTGGACAAACCTAGAACAAGATTGGTCTCTCATCTCTGTGGTAATGCTGCGAATGTATGAAATGGTATAATTTTCTCATCTCTAGACTGAGAAAATAATGACTGGAAAATCATAAAACAAACTGAAAAAGGAAGGAAAAAAACAGGAAGTAGAGATTATCCAAGTCTTCGTTTTTGCAGACACTTGCACCCCTTTCTGAGAATTTCTTATTTGTATAGAATAAAAACTCTCTTTTTGTGATTATATAACCACATGCTGAGCAAATGTGTCTTGCTTTCCCACTGTGGATGAATAACACAGAGGAAGAAGAGCCTTTATAAGGGCAGAGAAACCAATTACCTAACCTCCCTCTCTCTAAAATTGTAGTTAATATAGAAACAGAGGAAAAAATAGTGTTTAGGATGATGCTAGTTCATAGCATACATTTATATCATGAGATAAACATCTTAGGTTTTTCCCTCAATGGACTTTTGTTGGAAATTATAGAATTTGGTACAAGTATTTAAGGTCATTTGGTATCAATAAGTGTCTAAGCAGTAGATGAGAAGAGGGTATCATAGTCTTTTTTTCATTCCAGAAGATGTATTCCAAAATACTAACTTTAATTTTTACTAACAGCAAAAACTTTTTTAAGGAGCAGACCTAGAAAGTTCCCCCCCCAAACACATATAACTCTCAGAATGGAGGGTTAGATAAGTTACTTTTGATACAATGATTATTATCTCTCCATTCAAATTATGGTTATAAAAACAGGAATAAATGGGGAAATATTCATGATAATGTATGTTTCAGTTAGGAATACTTTTAGCTTCAAATACCAGAAAATGCAAATATCAGTGGTTTGAAAAAATCGGACTTTTTCTTACCTGATAAAAGGTTTTCATATAGGCTTTTGCTGGACTAAATTCTCCAATCAAAAGACATAGAGTGCCTGAATGAATTAAAAAAAAAATCTACATGTTGTCTACAAGAGACTCACTTTAGATATAAGGACACACACAGACTGAAGGTGAAGGGATGAAAAAGATGTTTCACACAAATGGAAGTCAAAAGAAAGCTGGGGTAACTATACTTAGACAAAATAGACTTAAAAACAAAGGAAATAACAAATATCAGAGCACAAATAAAAGAAATAGAGACTAAAAAGATAACAGAGAAGATTATTAAAACTAAGAGTTGGATATTTGAAAAGGCAAACTAAATTGGTGTCTTTAGCTAGACTTACCAAAAAAAAAAAAAGAGAGAGAGAGAGAGAGAGGGCTTAAATAAACAATATCAGAAATGAAAGAGGAGATGTTACATCTGATACCACAGAAGTACAAAGAGGCATAAGAGACTGCTATAAACAATTATATGCCAACAAATTGGACAACCTAAAAGAAACTGTTAAATTCCTAGAAACATACAGTCTACCAAGACTGAATCATTATGAAATAGAAGGTCTCAACAGAATGGTGACTAGTAAGCAGATTTAATCAGTAATCAAAAACCTCTCAAAAAAACAAAATCAAGGACGAGAAGCCTTCACTGATGAATTCTACCAAACATTCAAAGAAGAATAATACCAGTCCTTCTCAAAGTCTTTCAAAAAACAGAAGAGGAGGGAACTCCTCCAAACTTATTTTATAAGGCCATCATCACCTTGATACCAAGACCAGAGAAGGATGCCACAAGCAGAGGAAATTACAGGCCAATATTCTTGATGAATTTACATATAGAAGTCCTCGACAAAATATTAGCAAACCAAATTCAACAATACATTAAAATTATCATACACCATCATCAAGTGGGTATTATTTCAGGGATGCAAGGATGGCTCAACATCCTCAAATCAGTCAATGTGGTACACTACATTAACAAAAATGAAGAATAAAAATCATGATATCAATAAATGCAGAAAAAGCATTTGGCAAAATCCAACAACAATTTATGATAAAAACTCTCAACAAAGTGGGTATAGAGGGAACATACCTCAACATAATAAAGGCCATATATGACAAACCCTCAGCTAACATTACGCTCAATAGTGAATGGCTAAAAGCTTTTCCTCTAAGATCAAGAACAAGACAAGGATGCCCACTCTGGACACTTTTACTCAACATAATATTGGAAGTCCTCATCAGGGCAATTAGGCAAGAAAAAGAAATAAAAGGCATCCAAATTGGAAAAGAAGAAGTGAAAGTGTCACTATTTGTGGATGACATGATATTATATATAGAAAGCCCTAAACACTCCATCAAAAGAACTGTTAGAATAAATGAATTCAGTAAAGTTGCAGGATACAAATTTAATTCACAAATATTTTGAGTTTCTATACACTAATAACAAACTATCAGGAAGAGAAGTTAAGAAAACAATCCCATTTTCAGTTGCATCAAAAAGAATAAAATACCTATGTATAAATTTAGCCTGGAGGTGAAAGACAAATTTAATGCCATCCATATAAAAATTCCAATAGTATTTTTTACAGAAATAAGAAAATTAATCTTAAAATTTATATGGAACCACGTAAGACCCCAAATAGCCAAAGCAAACTTCCAAAATACCAAGGGCATTTTTCACAGAACTAGAACAAATAATATTAAAATTTGTATGGAAACACAAAAGACCCTGAATAGACAAAACAATATTTAGAAAGAAGAACAGAGCTGGAGTAATCACACTCCCTGACTCCAGACTATACTACAAGCCACAGTAATCAAAACGGTATGATACTTGCACAAAAGCAGATGCATGGATCAGTGGAACAGAATAGAGAGCCCAGAAATAATCCCATGCACTTATGGTCAGTTAATCCACCTACAACAAAGGAGGCAAGAATACACAATGGAGAAAAGACAGTCTCTTCAATAAGTGGTGCTGGGAAAACTAGACAGCCACATGTAAAAGAATGAAACTAGAACATTCTCTAACACTGTACACAAAAATAAACTCAAAATAGATTAAAGGCCTAAATGTAAGACCAGAAACTATAAAACTCCTAGAGGAAAACATAGGCAGAACACTCTGACATAAATCGCAGCAATGTTTTTTTGGATCTGTCTCCTAAAGCAAAGGAAATGAAAGCAAAAATAAACAAAAGGGACCTAATTAAACTCAAAGACATTTTGCACATCAAAGGAAACCATCAAGAAAACAAAAGGGCAGCATATTGAATGGGAGAAAATATTTGCAGATGATATGACCGATAAGGGATTAATATCCAAAATATAGAAACAGTTCAAACAACTCAACTTCAAAAAACAAATAACCTGATTTAAAAATGGGCATCAGTACTGAATAGACGTTTTTCAAAAGAAGAAAAGCAGATGACCAACAGGCACATGAAAAGATGCTCAATATCACTAATCATTAGGGAAATACAAATCAAAACCACAATGAGATACCATTCGACCCAGCAATTCCACTCGTGGGCATACACCCCCCAAGAAACAAAAACATTAATTTGAATAGATACACGCACCCCAATATTCACAGCATTATTTACAATTGCAAACATATGGAAGTAACCTAAGTGTCCATCAACAGACGAATGTATAAAGAAGATGTGGTCACTTTATACAATGCAATACTACTCAGCCACAAAAAAAATGAAATTTTGCCATTTGCAGCAACATGGATGTACTTGGAGGGTATTACGCTAAGTGAAATAAGTCAGAGAAAGTATAACATCACCTGTGTATGGAATCTGAAAAATACAACAAACTAGTGAATATAACAAAAAAGAAGTAGACTCACAGATATAGAGAATAAACTAGTGGTTACCTGTGGGGAGAAGGAAAGGGAGAAGGGAATATAGAGGTAAATACTGGCATTAATTCTGTTATTTAAAGATGTCATAAAAATTTTAAGCTTTTTCCACCCTTTAGTTCTGCCACACTCAGGCATGCCACCTCAAGGTCACAGAATGACTGCCACAGCTCTAGACACCACAATTAAATTCCAAGACAGGAATGAGTGGGAAGAGAAGGTAAAAGGGCACAATGGCTCGGATGATGAGAGCATTTCTTTTCTCATATCTCTCTTTTAATGAAAATTAAAATATCTTCCTGAATACCTGCAAGCTGACTTATCCAAATATCTAACTGAACAGATCTTATTAACCTGGCCAAGTAATAACAAGTGAAAAAAAAAATCAGTTTCACAATTATATGATTACTTATGACTAGTTAAAAAGTTTTAGAAACTAGTTTAAAATTATGACCAGTAGCTGAGAAAGGTAGAATCATGGGGAACATGTTTATTTTTTCTCTGGTTTCCTAAGGCTTTGTAATATGGCTACATTAGTTTGATAATGAAAGCATGCACTTCTAGTGAAAATAAGTTCATTTGAACGCAAAGTAATTAGACTTGCCTGAAAGACTCCTTGATTTATCTAAAACCTTCTCTTACTTCCCACCCCACATACCTGTACTTTCGCAAAGCAGGGAAAAGGGTGGGGAAGCCCTGCTAAGAACTTTATGGTCATTCTTTTAACTACAGAGCGTGCAATGTCACAGCCCACATCTTGTCCAGTGTCTTCTGACTCAGAACATGATTATGTTGATTTATTTAAAAATCCATCCTGCAAATCATATTTATTTTTTTAATAAATTTATTTATTCTATTTATTTTTATTTTTGGCTGTGTTGGGTCTTCATTGCTGCACACGAGCTTTTCTCTAGTTGCAGCGAGTGGGGGTTACTCTTCGTTGCGGTGCAGGGGCTTCTCATTGCAGTGGCTTCTCTTGTTGTGGAGCACGGGCTCTAGGCGTGCAGGCTTCAGTCGTTGTGGCACTCGGGCTCAGTAGTTGTGGCACATGTGCTTAGCTGCTCCACGGCATGTGGGATCTTCCCGGACCGGGGCACGAACCCGTGTCCCCTGCATCGGCAGATGGACTCTCAACCACTGCACCACCAGGGAAGCCCCACAGATATGTTTTATTTCATATTTATACCTCCTCATGACTTAGGTCTGAAAGGTGTTCAACCTAAAATCTAATCATCAACAGAAATGAGTTTTTTCATGTAAAGGCAGTTTTCTTGTTGCAGGTTAGGTGGCTGCCATGGTGTCTGGTCAACATAACTCAGATGTACCCATAGCATTCACTCAGGAAAATGTGTGTGTGTGTGTGTGTGTGTGTGTGTGTGTGTGTTTGATAGAGATAAGATTTAATTAAAAAAAAATACACACCCACATAAGTGCTTGATGATGGAATATCCAAGGATAGACCATTTCCTTATAGAGTTTAGCATCTATTTGTAGTTTTGTATATAGTGGGCTTGGGTTTGAATGGCTAAGAAATCATAAATAAATAAACATGTTGAAACATCATTAAAAATTGTAATACTCAGTCTTAAGAGAAAAAGCAGACTATAATGATAGAAAATAATGTGGGGTGACTTATTTAGATGACATAGTCAGGGAATGACTCTCTGAAAAGTGGACACTTGGTCTGAGACCTGAAAGATGAAACACAGCGGGAAGAAACTGCATGGACGCAAGCCTTGGGAGAGAGCTGGGAAGGACATTCTCAAATGTTAGATAGCAGGTAAGGAGTAAGTGAAATCCTAGATAAGGTATTATGGGCCATAATAGAGATGTTTGAGGTTCATTCCAATTGCCATGGAAAGCCTTTAAAAAATTTAAAACAGGAGAATGATGTTTTTGTTTGCAAAAATTATTCTAGGTAATAAGACCAAAGCGGGGGTTAAATCCATATGTGGGGAAGGTTAGCACCCTTCACCGTCACAGCACTGGTGTCACTGGTTTGTGAAAGAGTGAGGTCCCCATCAGTAGGTACTTGTGCCACCACAAGACAGAATATTGCAGAGAGGGCCTATGGGATTATAGATTGGGCATTAGGTTATATATGGACCTTTATAATCATCCCCAGACTTTGAGCTCCTGTAGTACTATTAACTGAGCTAATTATTAAAAGTCTCTTTAGGAATGATAGAAAAATCATAAAATCAAAGGGGTTGTTATTTAGAACAGAATTCTCCAAAACCTTATATATTAAATATATACTCACCTACAAAGTGGATATCCCCTTCCCAAGATGAGGCTGACGTATATGATGTGAACCTTCCATTAGGGCAGATGGTCTCAATTGTTTTGGAAATATATATCATCTAGTGGTGTTGTTTAAAATGAAGATCCAGGGCTCCCATCCCATGGAGATTCTAATTTAATAGATCTGAAGTGAGGCCTGAGAAATTGCAACCTTAATAAGCATCCTAGGAGATCCCAATAGGCGAGGTGGACCAGGGCTGCACTTTAGGAAACAGTGGACTTGGTGATGTCCCTATGCAGATTCTAGCTCTCCTTCACGTCTTGTTGTCATCCACCAAGATCAGGAGTATTGTAGCTCTGAGGATATTTTAACTTGCATTGTCACGTTACTCAGCCTTTATGAACCAAACCCCCTTCATCTGTAATAAAAGCATAAGATGCTTTTGTGAGGACCAGAAATGCAAAATGCGGACCTGAGAGCCTGGCATATCATACCTGTTTAATAAACAGCACCTACTGTCTGCCTTATTTCTGTCTAATTTATTTAGCCGCCTCTTTCCTAGTTATCTTGGTTTACTAACGCCGAGTCAGCATTGACCTGTGTTGGTTTGCTTCTACATTATTGTCATCTTCATCTTGCCTCCACCTCGCCCACAAATTCCCAGAGACCTGCAGCTATCACCTTAATTCAAGTTTTGTACTCTCTCTGCATCATTATAAAGACACTAGAATAAAAATGCTAATATTACAGCTGTGGAATAACTGTAACTATCAAATTCTTTTACTCTTGTGTCTCCTGCTACCTAAATTAATTCTCTCTTGTAGAACCCCTCATCTTTCTTGTTTAACGTGAGTACTGGGAAGCAGAGAAGACTATGCAGTGGCTAGATGAGGTTCTGGAAAAAGCTACCAAATGATGAGAAACATTTGCATTGCATTAGCTTCCATAGAATATAAACAAAGTTTGAAGGGAGAGAGGAAAGTCAGCCCACTCTGGGGCACTGGGCACACTAATTTGTATCTGTTGTCTTCAAAAATTCAAATTGGTGGGGCTTCCCTGGTGGCGCAGTGGTTGAGAATCCGCCTGCCGATTCAGGGGACACGGGTTCGTGCCCCGGTCCGGGAAGATCCCACATGCCGCGGAGCGGCTGGGCCTGTGAGCCATGGCTGCTGAGCCTGCGCGTCCGGAGCCTGTGCTCCGCGACAGGAGAGGCCACAGCAGTGAGAGGCCCGTGTACCGCAAAAAAAAAAAAAAAAAAAAAAAAAAAAAAAAAAAATTAAATTGGAAAGCCCTTGAAGTGTAAAAGAAAAATAATAAAATGACTAAAATATGGCTGAATGAATCCCCTTTTTCAAATCTTCACGTATGTGCAGTAAAGAGCCTGTTCTAGTTTGTTTGAAATTAAAAGGAAATATTCTTCGAATTAAATGTCATTGCAAGCAAACTCTAGGTTGTGCTGGAGGATGATCAAGGGACAAGTTAAATGAAATATTTGGGGAATCTGAATAGACACAGAATGTGGCTGGTTTCATTTGCTGCGTTCCATTTAATCTGTCTTTCAATAGGTCCAGTAAGATGCCCAAAGAAATAACTATGTCTTTCTGAACAAAAATATTGTCACGTGGTCTTATTTTGTCTTTAAATAAACTCCTAAGAAAAGTTTTACAAGGGTGTAAAATTGAAACCACAATTAGCTACCTATTTGGTAATTTGTTTATTTAAGAGAACAAAATGAGACTTGTGCCAGAAAATCCAGGTTCCCCGATTGCCAAGGCTTGTTAAGCCCTCCCTGTCAGTTTCTGCCTAACTTCCTCTCTCCCTGACCCCTCCTCTGGACTGGGAGAGCTGGGATTTTTGTATCATCCAGTCTTATATATTTGAAAAGGGAGAAAGTATAGTGAACACTGCGCTTTCTCCTCCTCTGTTTGCAAAAGCTGGAAAAAAGCTTGACCTTCCCAGGCAGCTCACTTACGGTTCATATTTGATTTGAGGGAGGAGAGGTAGGGAGGGACAGGAATCATGAATATGAAGATGTAGGAATAATAGCCATTATTATTTAATAGACATTATGAGGCAGGGATATTTACATCATGCCTATTTCTTTTCTCTAGGCACTGTTGGAAACAGGTTAGCCTACCTTCACTAGGGTAGTGGCTAAAAGACAGTATCCGGGATTAGAAAACTACGAAGTAGCCCTGAAGAGTCCCTAAGGATTCCCAAATGCTGAATTCATGTACACACAGTAGTTTTCTTTACTGAGTGAAAGTGCCTCATAATTTCATTTTATATTTTGGAGAAAGGGCTTTGTTTGGCATTATTTAACTTCGTTTGTTTGTTTCTTTTTTTTTTTCTTAATTGGTTTCCTAATAGAAAATAAAATTTTCTATTTCTGCTTACTGAAGACTTTACTAAAAGTAGCAGGTCAGGATGAAAACTATGGGCATGAGATGGACTGTTCAGGACAGTTCTGACTTTATTTTTAAAGTTGCTGGTTATAAATGATTCCTGCTAAATAATAAAACAATAGATTTGGCTACAAACAATTGCCCTCATTTGATGTGCTTTAATAAAAACTAATAGGTTCCAAGTTTATTTCACTCATTTGCTTAACAAATACTTATTGAGCACCTACTATGTGCCAGGCACCATTCCAGAGGTTGTGACTAAATTAATGAACAAAACAAACCACTGTCCCTTAGAGTGTACATTCCAGTGACAGAGTATAGATAATCTAATTTTTAAGAAAGTAAACAGATTATGTGAAAGACCATTTGTCCAAACGACTAATTCTATTAGACAAGAACCCCAGAGAACTGGGGCATATTTTAGTATTATTTCAAATGTATTCGTAGAGAATCAATTGTGGATAAAATACCAAACACGTTTTGTTATTATTGCCTTTGAGATTTTCTGGTTTCTCCCTCATTCATTTTACTTTTGATGAATCCTGCCCTCCTGTCTTAATTAAAAATCATTCTTTTTCTAAATGAAACTCATTTACTGAATTCTAAGAGACAGTGCACCTGAAAAGAAATAGCACCACTCACCACTGAAGTTCACACAGCTGAAAAATGGAATTTGCAAAACTTACTGGTGATTTTGCTAATACCAAATTATGATAAAGAGTATACTAAACTTGCTTTGAATTTATTCGTCTTAATGAGATTTTATCTTTGTTTATTGGAAATTTTAAAATGTGTTGATCTAGATTCTTTCTACTTCATCAAGATTACTATTTGTCTTTAATCAGGTTATTTTTATTAAGCCATTCAAATGCATGGTTAAATACATTTTAAGATGTTTCCGAATAGGTATTCATGCATATGCTACAAAATTCAAACACTAAAAAGAGAATATGATGAAAATCAGTCTCCTTTCCTTTTTTGTTCTCAGCCACGCAGGTGCCCTCCCTCATTCGTTTACTGTGACTAGGTTCTTCTAGATCTTTCCAGTGATATTCTAAAGGAGCTTCTCAGACTTTACAATGTGCATATGAATCTTGTTAAAATACAGACTCTTATTCAGGGGGTGTGTGCTGAGGCTTGAGATTCTCCATTTCTAAGAAGTTCCCAGTGAGGCTGCTAGCTTCACTGGCGAGGTGGTGAAACACATTAGTTTATATTTGTCTCTGTGTTTACTTGTTTTTTGGCCTTAAGAGAGCAAGATGTTCTCATACATATACACAACTTTCTGCTTTCTACTATGACTTCAGCCCTAGGGTTTTGGCTTTGAGCTTTGCTTTGTTACAAAGTTTTCTTCTAATCTTTGCCTGAAGTGATCATTTATGCAGTATGCTAGAAATCAAACCATAAATGATGAACGTTAGCAATATAACCATTTGAAGCATGCTACTAGGTGATGTGTAAATTGTAATGACTAGGAGAATCCCTCTTTGCAAATTTGCCATCTGCTTTTTAAAGTAAGGTTAGAAAAGTCCTCAATTCCAAGCAGCCTCTAAATTTTAGCAGAGAGCATACTGAGGACTTTAGCTTGCAGTCAGTACCATTAATCTAATACAGATGCCATCGTACTTGGAAATGATACAATTAAGCTCCCCGAAAGCAATATAAAGTGCAAAGATCATTTAAATATTTTAAAGTCATAAGCATTCATATTCTATGTACCTGGATAAAGTAGTCTCGAGAGATGACGGTGATCGATATCACAAGAGGTACAGATGTTGTCTTTGTTGGACCTGTATGTAAGTGTAATTCAGACAGCTTGGGAGCAACCCATAAAAGAAAACTAAAATTTCATGCTTGTTTCTTCCCCTCTACAAGAAAATGGAGGCCTATAAGATTCAAGTTTGCCCATCTGTGTGGTGTGCGAGTCTGTTCATATGAGTACTTGCTAACGCAACACAAGATTTGGTTTTAAAAGAGAACCTGTATCAGAGGCGCTTTTCAGAAATAAAGATTTGGACCATCAAAGTCTCAGTTTCTGTGTCTTCGGCAGAAAGAGCCAAGGGGTACAGGTTTCTCTTTGATGCCCAGTTAGTATCTCTTAGTATCTCTCAGTGTGTCTTTTGGTGTCACTGGCTCGGGGTCTCCATGTGGAGGATTCTTAGACTGGGTGCTGAGCTGGTTGTCTTAAAGGACCGAGGTTGAGGGGGAGAGTGATCTGGATCTGTCCAATCTCTTAAGCATGCACCATTCTACCACCAGTCGTGATTCTCTGGTGAAACTTAGGTGATGTAGGCGTGTACTAAACAGTATGCAGAGTCATAGAAAGCAAACGGCATATCCTCCTGAATTTTCAGTTGAATTAAAACTATGGCAGGTCCATATTAAAACACAATTAAAAAAACACTCAAACAAGCATAAATGCAAAATTCTGATGGATTTTTAAGTTAACCTGAGATTTCAAACCAATATCTATCGAGCTTAGATCAGTGCCTCTAGGCTCCTTGGAATGCACATTTAGTGGCTTCGGCCACTAAATACACTTCTACCTAGTAGAAGGGTATTTCAGTGGGGCAATTTTAGGAATACTGAAGAGGTCAGAATCCAGATCGTTTGAATTGCAGCTACATTTCTTTGTCTCCTGAGGAACTCTGGAGTGGGCCTATGCAAAATATTTTGGAGCCAAGAAAGTTGTTGTCATGTTTTTGAAATATTGACTTTCTGGAGGAAATGAGGAAGTGTCCTAGAGGTTGTCGAGAGATCCAGACCGGTTTAGGAGATGTCATCAATGAACTTCTAATAAATGATCTCTATAGAGAAAAATCTGTGCCTTTGAGGTCTTTGTAGACTGAAGGGGTAAAAATATTTTTCTAGAATTAACCCATTTCTGCTGGAAGTAGAGAACAAGTCACTTCTTTGCAGAAAGGATGCATGACGTAGTAAACATTGTTTGTCACATAGACTGGATTTTAATCCCTCCCTTCAAACCTTGGACTGGACACTAAAGTTCTCCAGGTCTTAATGTTCTCATCTGAAAAATGGGCTGAGGATGAAAGGAGCTGTTAGTGGATCAGTGTTTGCGTTCTCCTCTTTTTTTTCCTTCTATATTTTTCCTTTCCAACTCCCATTCCCTTTGTGCCTGGCAGTCGACAATGAATAGTACATCTCCCTTTGAATGGGAAAGTGGTACCCTACAGTAGGGACTCAGAGCAAATGACCTGGGTCTTCACCAACCCTGAGATTCCCTCTGATGATCCATGAAAGCTTTTGGCTAAGGAGCCATTTAGATAAATAATCAACTACTCAGAATGTAAACACATTTAAATCTTACTGTTTACCGGCACTTCTAAACTAAATTTACACAAAAGGATGACCTAGAAACAAGGAGGAAAAAGCTGTGTGGCATTTAGATGCACATCACATATGCATAATTGATTCTTTCAAAGGTTAGGGCTTCCCTGGTGGCGCAGTGGTTGAGAGTCCGTCTGCCGACGCAGGGGACACGGGTTCGTGCCCCAGTCTGGGAGGATCCCGCATGCCGCGGGGCGACTGGGCCCGTGGGCCATGGCTGCTGAGCCTGCACGTCCGGAGCCTGTGCTCCGCAACGGGAGAGGCCACAACAGTGAGAGGCCCGCGTACCGCAAAAAAAAAAAAAAAAAAAATTTAAAAGGTTAAATACCCTTGACATATGTATGGTTGGTGATATACCCCTGATGGGTTCATAATCATTACGGTAGTGGCTTTGTTTTACACAATTCTAAAGTAAATGTCACATTTCTTCTTTGGAGATTCCAGGACTGGTATTCAGAAAAGCGTATGTTTCTAAGTAGATAGCTGGGAAGAGGAGCTACTCTTTTCCAAACAGAAGGACTATTCACATAGCTAGTACACTAAGCTTTATGAGAAGCCGACTGCCACTAAATTCTCTCGGATTGAAATGCAATTACATATCAAGGACAGGACAAGTGCTACCTATAAACAGAAAAGCTCAAATACATGACTTTTTTTTTTTTTTTTCTGTTTTGCTTTGTTTTTGCAGGGTATTTGCAGGAAGAATTCAGTACCCCAAACACACTATAATCCTTAATTGAAATGCACATATCAGGCAATTTGGTGAATCCTTTAGCGGCTTTTTTCAGAAGCTTATTGTAGCTCTGAAGGACTGGTCTTTTCTTATGTCCATAAACAATTATAAAGATGCTAAGGAAATTAATAAAAGAAGCAAGTCACTAAAAAGTATGTAGAATGAAATACCATAATATATGCCATAAGAATCAGAAAAAATAGGCAACATGAGGATACATATGTAAGTGGTAAAAACTATGTAAATGGGAATGATTATTACAAAAATTCAAGTTACGGTTTTCTTCTTTGGGGAAGGAGGGAAATACAATACCCTGTGGTGCTCACAGGGGTTTTCACCATCCATGGGTGTTTACTGTTGTTTTTAAATACTGTTATTAAACCTTTTTTCAGGTGTGTTATATTTTCTAATTTTTGAAAATGGAAAAGGCAAAATAACAAAACACAGGGAAGAGAAAGCACAAATTAAGTTGGCAAAAAAAAGAAAAAGACAATGTAATATGGTAATCATAATAAAAGTAAATATACAGTCTCAGGTTGGTGGTTGTATCTTCATGTTGTACTTTAAAAAAATTTAAATGCATGCTATGTGCAAGACACAGCTATAAAATACAAGTCCCTGCAAGGGTCAAAAGTAGAAAGACAGATAAAAACTAACAAAAGAAAACTATTGTGGCTATTTAAATGATGGGAAACTGGACTTTAGGACAAAATGTAATGTTATGTATTTTCTCTGTCTCTAATTCCTACTTCTCCATTCATACTCTGAGCCTGGGCCATCCAGGCATCTGCTCCAACCCTCCAGGTCTTTTGATAATTATCTCCACCCATTTTTGTCTTATTCCTAGCTAGTCATTTTAAAAGCCCTGGATCTTCAGTTTCTGAACTCTGGGAGTAATTATCTGTGTACCACTGATTTGGTACTTACGATATGCTGTATTTTAATGTTACAGATATTCATGCATTTCTTTAATTATGTTGTAACATCCTAAAGCTAGAGATTATACTTTATTCATCTTTTTACACCCCCCTGTCACCTCACTCTAGGAACTGCCATATGGTAGAACCATGTCACATGGCATATAGTAGAGTCAATAAACATGTCAGCAGTCGACTGAAAAATGGCTTCTGAAAAAACATTAAAAGCTCTTTCAGGACATTTGAGTACTTTGCCAATGTTCTGCATTTGCATTTTCTAAGCTAGCTCTCAGCCTAAATTTTAGAATGGAAGGAGGAAGAGAAACTAATGGTAAGAGAGTTACCCAGAACTGTGCAGAGTTGGTGAGACCAAGACCAATAGGAGGGTGCCCCCCTCTGGACCTAGCTGGGAACTCCCATAGGTTCAAGGCTGATCTTTAAGGGCAGGGACTGCATCTAATACACTTTTCTGCCTCTCTCTGCACCTGGAACAAAGTCCATCACATCGTACACCATCAATAGATGCTTCTTCAAAGTGTGAGAGAATTAAACATTAGTCTTGGATAATTTAATTCACTCCCATGGCCTCAAAACAATGTGCCACTGAAGGCTTCCCAGTATGGATTTTAAGCTCTGACTGTTCTGCAGAGGGAGAGGGTGACTGGGCAAGGAGTTGGGTAAGCCCGGCCCAGGCAGGATGCAGCTGTTAGCACTTGGATTTTTACTCTGGGCTTAGGAGGTGATTGGAGCAAACCTGAGTAGAGTGGGTTTGGTTCTGCCAGCTGATGGGGGTCTATGGAAGCATGCAACAGATGTTTAAAAAGAGATGGGAAAGCCCATGGAACAGGTCATCAGTGCCTGTCCTGCTGGCCACCAAGAAGTAGCTGGAATTCCTCTTTTCTCATGGCATACAAGATATGATGTCTGCTGCAAACCTCTTTTAAAATCCTAGTTTTTTTCTTGTTTCTTTTTTTTTTGCGGTATGTGGGCCTCTCACCGTTGTGGCCTCTCCCGTTGCAGAGCACAGGCTCCAGACGCGCAGGCTCAGCGGCCATGGCTCACGGGCCCAGCCGCTCCGCGGCATGTGGAATCTTCCCGGACCAGGGCACGAACCCGCGTCCCCTGCATCAGCAGGCGGACCCTCAACCACTGCGCCACCAGGGAAGCCCTAAAATCCTAGTTTTTTAATAAGTAATACATAAAGCATATGATATAAAATTCAAAGGATATAGTAAGAATATGGCAAAAATAAGTATTCCTATCACCTCTGCCCATAGTTGCTCTTTCTGAAGACATCTGCAGTTACCAGTTAACCCACTTGGTTTTAGGTATACCTAAACACTTCCTGTTTGGGGATACACATACATGTCTATATGGGTTTATATATTTTCTGACAAATAGTTCATCTAATAACATACTACACCAAATCATGGTTTTTTTCATTTAACAATTTATGCCACAGTTCTTTCCATTTTTCGTTTTCTTTTTATTATCTTTAAAATCTCAGCCTCTAATACTGTCTGATACACTGACACTGTTCAACTTTAGTTTCGTGAGCGAATGAATGAGTGATTTCATAATAGTCTCTAATTCATTCTGAACCTGAAAGTCACCCACCAACGCATTTTATACATGTCTTGTCTTACACCCCATCTCTAATATGCATGTTTTTGCCTGTAAACACCCCTCTAAGTTAATCTCAAAAAATTTGAACCTCCCTTGAATGTTGTCTTTCAGGCTGTCCTCCAGAAGTTATCTCTAAGCGCTTAACAACTGTGTCCTGTTTTTTATTGCCCTGCATTCTTATTTGTTAATATAGTAGCCATAAGATGTGAATAATACTCTTAATAATAATTTTTATTGAGTACTTATTTGTGCCAGACATCGTGCTAAGCATTTCTCATGAATCTCTACAACACATCTATGAAGTAAGGAATAGTATCACCCTCTCTGTACACCTGTCAGTGCCCTCCCAGGATCTCCTTGACTCAGCCTTAAGTTGCTGTGCAGACCATTTCCTTATATACGGTGGCTTCCTGCATCGTGCTGCCCAAGTGACCTCCGGAGAATGTGTTCAGCCCAAGTGGGCAGGCCAAAGTGCTAACATATTGACAACCCCAAAGTGTCCTAACCAATGAGGTATAGACACTCATGGAGGTGGATAAATACCCTGGCTTTCTCTCCTCTTTGGGAAAAGTTTGAGCTGTGTTCTGCCCAGTCATTTCTTCTGTGTGTCCCTGTGTGATTGAGCCTCAGTTGCTCATATCTGTAAACCCCTTTCTGTCTCACCCTTTATTACCTTTCCTCCCTGCCCACTTCCTTACTTCCTAGAATCACCTGCCAAATAAACTGCTTACAGTCAAATCCTTGCCTCATGGTCTGCTTTTAGGGAAACCAAACCTAGGGAAACTGAGGTTCAGAATATGTGAGTAATTTGTTCAAGGTCATCTGTACATCAAGTGGCAGATTCAAGCTATGAACCAGAAGCCACACTCAGAAGCACCATCCCTTACTGTTAGGTAGATGGTAAGTGCCTCAAAGCAGGCCAAGGAATACTCTCTTCCCTCCATGGTGTGTTTCAAAATGCAAACCAATGTCGGAGCTTAATACATACTTCTGCTGGGCAATGCCGTTCTATGTTTTGGGGTGTCTTTTTTCCACCCCAGCCCATCAGGACTTGCATTTTAGGTAATGTGGGCTAAACATATGTGCTTGTGACTTGTTACTGAAAGTGCGATTTACAAAGAATTTCTCATGCTTGTTTACTTGCTGTCTTCTCCTTGTTGGTCTACAGATAGCAACTTCATCCTCGCCAACGCCCAGGTGGCTAAGGGTTTCCCCATAGTCTACTGTTCGGATGGCTTCTGTGAGCTTGCTGGATTTGCCCGAACAGAAGTCATGCAGAAGAGTTGTAGCTGCAAATTCTTATTCGGGGTTGAGACCAACGAGCAACTGATGCTTCAGATAGAAAAGTCCTTGGAGGAAAAAGCAGAATTCAAAGGAGAAATTATGTTCTACAAGAAGAATGGTGAGTTGGCTTTTTCTGATGGGTGCTCCTTGGACAGTTGTGAAAGGTCACCCACCTTCTTTTAACTCCCATTGCCATAATTGCTCCATAACTCCCACTAAGGCTTAATGGTATTTTACATAAATACAGTCTGTTATTGAAGTTCCACAAATAACTTGGATGATGGCCTTGTTTTAGCCATTAACAGCATAAACTACCTGAAAATTTAGCATTAGAATTACAATTATTCAATGTCAATATATTAACTGAGGTAATATATGTTAAAATAAAGTGTATTATGTTGTGGTCATGCTTAAGATATATATCAGATACGATGGTTGTTAATATATTAACAGATTCAGAGATAGTTAACTATTCAGAGATAGTTTTCCATCTTTAAGAACCACATCTCAGCCTCAGTCATTAGGGACAGAGATCCAAGTGTTTGACAGCAGAAAAAGAAGTTAATTTAAAGGACATGAGCATAGGCATTTTCTCTTCCAGTTTCCTGTTCACAGAGCCTTTCTCACTGTTCTTAAATTCTAGAGACAAAATAAGAGACACACAGTGTCTCAGGGTGGGAGTACATTTTCCTGGACTCAACACTGCCACTGGCAATACTATTTTCTTGTGGCTATGGTTTTGACTCTCTTCTAAATGAAAAAGTATCTAGGGATGGGTATAGTTTCCACAGTGCTTGGTTCCTACATGGGAATAGATATCATTATCCTGTAAGCCGTGGTAGAGGGGGTGAATCCAAGAGGCATTATACTGGAGAAATGCTAGATCAAAAATGAGAACAAACCATCATTTTCCAGTTTCTAGAATTCTGTCTCTTTTTTTAACAGTTTTCCTTTGAGTAACATAGCCCCCTGAGTTTTATTTAGCTGGGCACATGGCCGCCTAGCTGAAGAATATATTCCCCAGCCTTCTTTGCAGTTAGCTAGGGCATGTGTCTAAGTTCTGGCCAATGATATATAAGACTGAATGATTTATGCAGCTTCTGGGTGAAATCCCTAAAAAACGAAATTGTTTGACCTCTAATTTCTCTTCTTCTCCTTTCCCGTGGTGTTGTGGACTGAATTATGTCCCTTCAAATTTCATATATCAAAGCCCTAACCCCCAGTGTAACTGTGTGTAGGGATAGGGCCTTTTAAGGTTAAATAAGGTCATAAGGATGGAGCCTTAATCCAATATGACTGGTGTCCTTATATGAAGAGGAAGAGACACCAGGGATATGTGTACATAGAGGAAAGGTCGTGTGAAGACACAGCGAGAAGGTAGCTGTGTATGAGCCAAGGAGAGAAGCCTCACCTTGATCTTGGACATCCAGCCTCTAGAACTGTGGGAAAATAAATTCCTGTTGTTTAAGCCACACAGTCTGTGGTATTTTGTTATGACAACCCTAGTAAACTCATACATACGAGTCAGAATGTTAAGGCAAGGCTGGAAAGCCAGCTTCAACCATTTGTCAAGGTCGACAGCATAGAGTAATACAGAGCAACAATAGGTAAGGAGCCTGGGTGTGGTTTTAGGTCCACCTTTCCCATCCTAGACAAAGACACATCCAGTTCTATCTTGTTTGAATCACTCTATTTCTAGGTGTTTTTGTTACAACATTTAAATTGTACTCTAATTCAAGGTTTCACAACCTTGGCACTATTAACATCTGGGGCCAATAATTCTTTGTTGTGGGGGCTTTCCTGTGCATTGTGGACAATTAACAGCATCTCTGGCCTCTTTAATACTTAGTACTGGGGTCATTTTTAGGAGGAGGTATCGGAGCGTGAACATGGGAACTTCATCCTCTTTTAAAAGTTATTTGTCTTTGGAGGACAGTCCTTGATTGTGTGAATTTTGGATGCATGGTAGTCAGGAAGTATTGGCAAGCACCCCTCTGGGAGGAATAGGATTTCCAGTTCTTTGGCACCAGGAACACAGTTCAGACCATTGTGTCCTTCCCAGTGTCAATAGATAAGGCCTACATTGCAAATGCGATAAAATAAAAGGATTCTAGCTCTATCTAATTTTACCACAATCACTGAAAAGGGGGCCTGAGATAAAAGAAAATGGAGTTGGTCACTGAGAATGCAAACTGGTAGGGAGTGATAAAACCGCCATCTGGTGAACAAAGGGAAAAGGAGAGGCTTTGTCTGAAATATCCGCTGACTGCAGACTTGTCCTTCTTAAGATAGGTGCCTTGTACAGGTCTCTCCAAATCCATTTGTGTTTCTTCCTTTTTAAGCCTTCTCACAATATCCAAATGTGGCACCTCTGAGAAAGGTTAAGGCCAAGGAGGAGAATTTAGGTGGCAAGGCCAAAGGGTGGAGACTTTGGAGGTCAGAAAAGTAGAAATATAAAGCGCAGGGTGGGAGTGAACCCCTAAAAGAGTTTCCCGAGCCTAGTTTTTTATGAAGATGCCTACAACCCTGGACCCCTTTGGATGGAAATCATTAAAGGCACCAAGAAAGAATAAGGTTTTTAAAAATTAGGTAATAAATAAGAAGACAACTATCTTCACAGATAAGCATAATACTCAAACTTCTTTTTGGCTAAAATACAGAGAGTAATATTTTATGTTTTTATGTGCAGGAGTTAACATTTCTTATTTCTTGTCCTCCCTTTAAATTGCCCAGATTCTACCTATACATCAGAAATAGACCATTACGATGTCTTTTCAAAAAGCAGTCCCCTCCACTTCTGCTGATATACAAAAGGCATTAACCACGGCTATTCTAGACAAACAAATGTATGGGTACCTGAACCAAGGGTAACAGTTTTATAAATTTGGTGTTTATCCTCATTGTTTTTTTTTTTTTAATATCAGCAATACTTTACTTATAGAGTGGTTCCCTCCTTTTTTACACGCAGCATATTTTGCACACTATTCTATAGTTGCAGAGCAATATCTTTTACAACTGTGTATACCTTTTAGAACAACATATGCTGGATGACAATCACTCATTCTTTTGTACAGTATTACATCATATGGATCAATCATAGTATTACATCATATGGATCCATCCTAGTCAATTACAGTATTACATCATGTGGATCCATTATAGTATTACATAGTCAGTTAAATAAACCTCTACTGATGGACACTTGTGTTCCCTCTAAAATGTGATCACTCATTTGCATAGTATTACATCATATGATTCAGTTCAACAACTCCCCTACTGATGGACATTTGTGTTCCCTCTAGAATGTTATCTGTTTTCTTTGCTCTTTCTGTCTCTGTCTCTCTCTCTCTTTTATGTACTACCGTTGTTATTTAGAAAGTTTTGTGTTTTTTCTAAAAGTTATCTTTTATGTGGTATGTTTATATTGTATAGTCCCACTTTTTAAAGATTTTTGTCTTCATTTTCTATTATAAGCAATGTTATAGTTAACCAGGAACCACTTCTCCCTCTTTCTGAGTTAGGTCTCCTCTCCTAGTGAGGACCTGTTTCACACTAGTATTAGAAATGTTTCCTTTCTTTACCCTGATTTTCCTGCTCTGACCAAGTAGGGCTCTGGTTTGAGCAGTTTCTCCTGGGTATAGTTCTATACCTCAGTGAGTTCTATACATCCAGGAAAGAATTTCTGCTGGGTTTTCTGAGAACATTGGAGGCTCAGGCAACCCCAGCACCATCCTACCTTTCTGTAGCCCACTCTCACTCACCTGCAAATTGGAGACTGGGAAGCTCTGTGTTAGTTTTAATCATTTTCAGATCTGTGTGTGGAATCCTCTACTTCCAGAGGATTTCTTCTTTGGGGAGTAGACACTTGTTGACAAATTATGAGGTCCCAAGCTCTAGGGCTATTAAAAACCTTCTTTCTGACATTTTTTTTTTTTTAAATAAAGCTGCTGCTCCTGCAAGGGTCTAGCTTCTTAGTTGGTATTGCTCATAATTCTGTATTCTCAGGTTTATGGGGACACACTGTCATATAGTTTGGTTGATAATGTAGTTTTTGGATTTCTGATTTTGCTATCTTAGTTACTTTCATTTTGTGGAAGGATTGGGCATATTTCAAAACCAGAGTTTTCATGGCCACTGCTGTATTTTAAATAATCCCTTTAGGCAAGGTATAATTGCTTTGGGGATATAAGTACAATTTTTTATCATCTCCTTCTCCTTTCTTTCTGTCTAAATTTCCATTTGCACGGTTGGGATGTGAGGATCTTATACTAACTCATGGCATAGTGTAGAAAGGGTCCCCCTAACTCCTTGTGTGTTCACTTCATGCCTGACCCATCTGTCTGATGCTCCCCTTATTGGCATTTGCAGCTGCATTCTGTGTCTGGTGATGCTCCCTACATGACTTCACTTCCGCTTAGCTCTTGAAACCACTATAGATCTCTCTTCATTTTTGCCTCTCTTTCATCATGCCACTGATCAAGGCATTCATTATTGTTCTCTATCCTCTGTATTGCTAGCCTTGGGAGGATAATGGATACCTTAGGTGAGCATTCCCATCCTTCACACATGGAAGCAAAGGGAGACTCTGAGTACACTCGAGCATCCTTTATGCTATCACGTTTCCTCAAAAGTGGGCAGCCACTTTCATGCTGATAAAGAGGTAGTCTGACAAGCAGGTTCTCTCAAGTGTCCCAAAGAGAAGGTAAGATGTCTCTTCTGCCTTCAGTATTTCAAAAAAAGCTATCAAAACACTACTGGGTGTAAGGTAGGGTACAAGGATATATTGTACAACATGGGGAATACAGCCAGTATTTTGTAATAACTCTAAATGGAAAGTAACCTTTAAAATGTATTAAAAAACATAAAATTTTAAAAAGGAAGAAATAAAAAAATAATTGATAAGAAAAATACACACACACAGCTTTTCTCTGCTTCAAATCTGTGAAACCTCGTAGAGAGGAGATTATTTCTGGCCTCCCCTACTTTCTCACAATCCCTCAAGCTGAGAATGGACAAGCTGGGATGTCATGTCATATTTGTCTTCTTCCTAACTCTGGCTTCTTGGCTTAAATATTAGCAGTAGAAAATTGTATCGTCTCTGTGTTATGGAAGACCATCATGGTTGAATCTACAAACCCCAACCTTAATACGTTTATCTTAGCATATCTTCTCTGCAGAAAGCTTATCTTTCAAGCCTATTTTTATATTAAGTAGATTCAACAAAAAGAGAAATGCTGCAAGAGAAGAAAGATTTAAGAAGAAAATTAAAATGATATAGTTAATTTTGCAAAAATATTATCCTGATATATTAGTTTGCTAGGGCTATCATAACAAATTATCACAAAATGAGTGGCTTAAACAACAGAAGTTTATTGTATCACTATTCTGAAGTCTCGAAGTTGGATATCAAGGTATCAGTTGGGTTGGTTTCTTTTGAGGGCCGACAGGAGAAGTCTGTTCCATCCCTCTCCCCTAGCTTCTGGCACTCTTCGGTATTCTTTACCTTGTAGAAGCATCACCCTGATCTCTGCTTTCATCTTCACATACTATTCTCCCTGCATGTGTGTCTGTGTCCAAATTTCCCCATTTTATAAGGACACCAGTCATATTGGTTTAGTGCCCACCCTAATGACCTTATCTTAGCTTACCTCTGTAAAGACTGTATCTCCAAATAAGGTTACATTCTGAGGTATTGTGGGTTAGGACTCTAACTTACACTTTTGGGGGAACAAAATTAAACCCATAACACCTGGTTACATTTACATTAAACAGATTAGAATTTAAGTCACTTCCCCAAGATCATAAATAAAGAAACCAGGATATATAAAAATCCTCTGACTCTAAGGTCCTTGCTTTTAAACCGCTGGTTGTCTGTGGGAGTGGGAATGGTACCACCTCCTAGGAGCATTCTGCCAGTATCCGGGGGTGTTTGACTCAAAATTGGGGGTTCTTTTGCCATTTAATGGGCAGGAATCAGGGATGCTAGATATACTGTAATGTATGGGGTGGTCTTGCAATTGAAGAATTGTCCACTGCTTAACTTGACTTTCTTTCTTCCATTCTTTTCTTTTTTCTCTTCTTTTCTTTTCTTCTTTCTCTTTCTTTTCTTTTCTTTCCCCTTCCTTCCTTCCTTCCTTCCTTCCTTTTCTTTCTTTCTTTCTTTCTTTCTTTCTTTCTTTCTTTCTTTCTTTCTTTCTTTCTTTTTTCTTTCTTTCTTTCTCTCTCTTTCCTTCTTTCCTCCTTCCTTCCTTTTCTCTATCTCTCCTTTCTCCCTGAGCTTTATTGAGGTATAACTGATATACAAAATGTTTCAAAATTTAATGTATATATTTTGATGAGTTTGGACATATGCATACAGCCATGATACCATCACCACAATCAAGGTACTAAGCATATCCATCACCTCTAAAAATTTCCTGTGTTCTTTTGTGTTTTTTTGTTTGTTTTTTGTGGTAAGAACACTTAACATGAGATCTATCCTCTTAACCTTATACTAAGTGAGATAAGCCAATTACAGAAGGACAAATACTGCATGATTATATTAGGTATCTCAAATGGTCAAATTCATACCTGCGGAGAATAGAATGGCAGTTGCCAGGGGTTGAGAGGAGCGGAAAATGTAAAATTGTTGCTCAGTAGATATAAAGTTTCAGTTATGCAAGATGGGTCAGTTGCAGAGGTCTGTACAGAATAGTACCTGTAGTTAACAGTACAGTATTCTGCAGTGCATGACTTTCTAATGCCCCACCAGGCTTTCCAGGAAGTAAAACACTGGTTTCTAATGACCTGAACTTGGAACTTAACACACAGTGTTTTTTTTGGAAGACTTTAATTCCCTACTGAATTTCCGAGAATAAAACCATAGTGTAGTGAGAGAAGATTGAACTTTATCTCATTTAGAACTTCACCATTTAAGAAAATCTTGTCACCGTCTCCCAATACTTGTCACGGATATGCACATCTGCCCAGGTTCTGCACATCTGCCCAGGTTCTGCACTTGGAGCTGCTGCATTTACAGTGATTTTGTATATTGGTCCAATTATCCAACTGCTTCATAACATCTTCTGTTGTCGTCTGTCATACCTGAGCATTTCATGTTGTGATCCATATTATTTTACCGGAGACAACCTCACTTTTATTTCTGTTATATTACTGTTAATAATGTAGAATGTCTGAAAACTTTTCTGAAAATAATGTGCATTATAGGCAGGCAAGTTTTATTATTTAGATTTTTCAGTTCTAAATAGAAAAGAGGGAAATACAAGAGTTTGTTACAGAAGGGAATCTTGAGTCTGATAGGGTGGTGGAAAAGTCTCTTAACTCACAGACTCAATCATTCCTATGTCACTTTCAAGATTTTTTATTTATGTCCATGTACCTACCGAGCTATTGCTTGCTTAACGTTTTTCTTTAAGTTGACTCTTTTATTTTTACTCTAATTGCAAGCAAAGGAAACTAAATCACCACTCTCAATAGAAAACGGGGATCACTAGCTCAAACAGAAGGTAAACATAAATATACAATGAAAATACCATTATTAAACTTTTAACATTAATAAAAAGTATACATGATATCTAAGTAATAATAAATCTAATTGATTATATTCTGCCAGGCAGCACATATGTTATTTTATTTAATTTTTGTAATAACACCTCAAAATAAATATGAATTATCTCACATTTACAGATGAAGAAAGTGTGATTCAGAGAAATGATGTGAACACAGCCCTATGTGCTCACCTTGCACTTGCCCCAGCAGTTCTCCTTTGTTCATTTTCTTTACTCACTGATGCACTTCACATTTCTTCTTTTAATTTTCTCATGACATGGTAGAATGTCTAGAAATGTTAATGCCAAGGAGAGGGGAGTCCAAGATAGTGGCATAGGAAGATCCTAACCTCACCTCCTTCCATGGACACACCAAATCTATAGCTACATCTGGATCATTTCCCTTTGAAAAAGATCTGAAACCTAATTTGAAGATTTGAAAAATGCATGAGCTCATGCATTTGAAGTCCTTTGAAGAGTAAATGTCAGGGACATATGTTAAATAAATAAAAAACTCTTCCTTCACGTGCATGTGGAATTTCACTCTGTTCCCCAAACAGGCCTCATATTGTCTTGCCTCTGGAAATATGCATGTGGGGTTCCCTTCAGGAAGCAACTTAAATGTCCTTTCTCTGGAATTTTCTTCCAGACAGCCAGGCTAAACACCTGACCCCCTTCT
This sequence comes from Monodon monoceros, assembly GCF_005190385.1. NCBI lineage: Eukaryota > Metazoa > Chordata > Mammalia > Artiodactyla > Monodontidae > Monodon > Monodon monoceros. The sequence continues at coordinate 135,853,184 of NW_021703767.1, forward strand.
CCCTGTTCCAGCAGGACCTCATACAAACCTTTGTTGAATTGTTTTACAGTTGTTTATGTGTGTGTGTCCTCAAATAGGTAATTGGAGCAGTTGGTCCTATTCATGCTTTTATTTTCCTCAGTACCTATCTCATGAGAAATGTTTAATAAACATGTGTTAAAGGAAAAAAAAAAAGATCTGAAAGCTACATGAACTACTTCTTCACAACAAAGGTTAAAAGGACCACATCGAGATGGGTAGGAAAGGCAGAGACATGGTCTTAGCAAAATCCCCACCCTTGGCATGGTGACTCACAATAGGGGGGGATCTCACCAATCCAGCACTTCTTCTGGAGAAATGAGGGGTTGGTACCCCACATCAGACACCCCAACCCCTGGGAGCTACATCAGAGAGAGGAACCCCCAAAATACCTGGCTAAGAAAACCAACAGGTGGTGTCCAAGGGACCCAAAGTGCTATAAGAAACTGAGATTTCCTTTTCAAAGGGCTCACATAACAATCTCACACACCCCAAGACCCAGTGAACAAACAGCAGTTTGAAAAGCATCTAGACTATATGTGAAGGGGACTCACTTGCTAACCTAGAAGCCTCTGCTGAAGGGACAGGCAGCAGTTGAAACTCTCCCTGGAGACAGAGGTGCTGGCAGGTGCCGTTATTACACTCTCCACCTGCCCCAAGAGCACATCTCTTGCCACTTTTCCAGGCACAGTTCTGCCGCCTTGCTGAAGCCAGAGAATGTGGGTAGTTGCAGCACCCTGCTTCCTGGATGGGGCTGGTGAGCATGGATGGTCGGGGCATTCTCTCACTCCCAGCGTAAAGCCAGCACACACGCATAAGCAAGGCATTCTCCTGCTGCATTGTTAAAACCCACAGGTGTATGCAGTCCAGACATTTTCCCAGTGCCTTTCTGAAGCTGGTGACTGTGCCCCACTCCCTATGCTCTGCAGCTGCCTTGCTAAAGCCAGCACGTGCACACAATCCACACAGGGGACACCCCTTGATCCCCTGGCCCTGGTGGCCAAGGAGCTGAAGGTACTGTGTTCCACAGGACTGTAACAATTGGAAAGACAGTTATTGGTAGGCCACCGCCCCCAGGGAACTGCACAGACAGCAAACTGAAACACAACCCATCTTTCTGTGAAAAACGCTTGTTTACTTGTCCTGGAGCTTCAGTCTGAGGGACGGGCTTCAGGTTTCCGCCACATCTAGGGTCTAAGGAGGTGCTCCCAGGGAGAGTAAGTGGGGCGACACCATCCCTTCACACTCCTTCAGCCTCACTAAAGCTTGGTAAGACTTTACAGCAAGGAGCTTAAATACTCAGCTGTAGCCCTGATTTGTGTAACCATCACCCATGGGACACCTCCAGATCTGCTCTGGAGGCCAGTAGGGATTACAGTTGTGGCCTCACAAGTCTGTATATATTTGCCTACTGTAAGAGCTGCTGCCTGAGGGTCTGTCTTCCAATCAACCAAAAACTAGGCGCTAAATGAGATTCCTCCCTTTGGGACACTGACATGTCTCAGCATAATCTCAACAAAGGAGACATATCAAGAATAAGTCAGGTGATTTAGACAATCACAGAGCTTTGAAAGACAACCAAGAGCTCAGGCAAGTTTGAATAAGTTCATCTTCTGCACAAGGCCACTCCTTCAAGACTGGGATATGTAACTGTTCTGCCTAATGCATAGAAACAGAAACAGAGGGTCAGGCAGAATGAAGAAACAGAGAAGTCTGTTTCAAACAAAAGAACAAGGCAAAACCTCAGAAAAAGACTTTAATTGTATGAAGATGAGTAATCTACCTGATAAAGAATTCAAAACAATGATCATAAAGATGCTCACAAACTCAGAAGAATGGATGAACTGAGCAGAGAGATAGAAAATATAAGAAAGCACCAACAGACGTCCCAGAGCTGAAGAATACAATAACTGAACTGAAAAATACACAAGAGGTTCAACAGCAGACTAGAAGAAGCAGAAGAACAGATCAGCAAACTAGAAGACAAAATAATGGAACTCACCCATACAGAGCAGCAAAAGGAAAAAAACACATGAAAAAAAAAAAATAGAAGATAAGACACCTATGGGACAACATCAAGTAGAATAACATTCACATTATGGTGGTCCCAGAAAAGAGAGAGAGAAAAGAAAAACTATTTGGGGAAATAACAGCTGAAAACTTCCCTAACCTAGGAAAGGAAACTAACATCCAGGTCCAGGAAGCCAAGTCCCATAAAAGAGGAACCCAAAGAGATCCACACCAAGACACACTATATTTAAAATATCAAACATTACAGATAAAGAGAAAACCTTAAGCAGCAAGAAAAAACCAAATTGTTACATACAAGGAAACCCCATAAGACTATCAAGAGACATAGGATTCAGCTGGTCTGATGTGTTGTTTAAGGTCAATGCTTCCTTATCGATTTTCTTCTGAATGGTCTATACAGTGATGTAAGTGGGGTTGTTAAAGTCCCCTACTATTAGTTTATTGCTGTCTGTCCATTTCTCTCTTTAGGTCTCTTAATATTTGCTTTACATATTTTGGTGCTCCTATGTAGGATGTATTTATATTTATAAATGCTATATCTTCATGCTGGATTCACCTCTTTATCATTATGCAGTGCCCTTCTTTGTCTTTTATGACAGTCTTTACTTTAGTCCTTTTTGTCTTTTATGAATATAGCTACACAAGCTTTCTCTTTGTTTCCATTTCTATGGAATATCTTTTCCCATACCTTCACTTTCAATCTATATGTTGCCTTATTTCTGAAGTGAGTCTCTAGTGGGCACCATATATTCTTAGTTCCATTACACTCAGTTATTCAGTGTGACTCTGCAGAAGATTTTTAGAATATTTGATTATGCCCTTTAGGCATTTTAGGACTGCAGCTCTATATAGGAGAAAAGGCAAAGCCTTGGGGTTGTAGAACGTCAGATTAAAATTGACATTTTAAATGTATAACATATGTGACTTGACCATTTGACTGTTAGGAAATGGGCTTGTAGCATTGCATATAGAATGGTTTCATGTAGGATCCAAATTTCAGAGCAAGGTGTGCTGTGCCCAGCCATAAGAGGAAAATGCTTTGTGATGGAAAGTGCAGTGTCTAAATGAGTGTCTTCTGTGAATATGGGGGTTCCCAACATGGGCATCATTTGTAGTAGCTTTAGATTTTCACCACATCTAGAGAACAATGAGCAAGTCAGCCAGCCAAGAATCTATTTCAACAGATCTAAGGAAACTAGGCTTGAGATTACAGAAAATAAAAGAAACTTTATCTTAGGCTTGAGTGAGCCCTGGGGAGGAAGGAAGATAATTCTGAGCAAAAAAAGGATCATTTCCCCACATAGCCCTGGACTCAGACGACTCCAGACCCAGAGAGAGGTGTTGCAAGGGCAAGGGCAATATTTTCCTAAAGATCTCCTCAGGGCTTCCCTGGTGGCGCAGTGGTTGGGAGTCCGCCTGCCGATGCAGGGGACACGGGTTCGTGCCCCGGTCCGGGAAGATCGCACATGCCGCGCAGCGGCTGGTCCCGTGAGCCATGGCCGCTGAGCCTGCGCGTCCGGAGCCTGTGCTCTGCAACGGGAGAGGCCACGGCAGTGAGAGGCCCGCATACCGCAAAAAAAAAAAAAAAAAAAAAAAAAAAATCTCCTCAGGCTGTTGAGGCTGTCAGAGCCGTAGACCCACGGACATGAGCTTAGCATGAGATTGTTACTGACCAGGGTTCTTGGCCTCCTCAGTCAATAGTAATTGATGAGGCCAGACAAGAAATTCAGGAAAGGCTTTATTGGGACCCCTGCTTCAGCAGGAGGGAGCAAGAACAAGCAGCAGGTTCCCTTGCTCGCTTACCCGGGATGGGGGTGGGGGGGTTGAGCTGGTTCCTTATATGGGGCGAGGGTAGGGGCAGGTCCAGGGGTGGGGCCAGAGGTGTGGCTTAGGTGGTTTGCCCACCTCTTTGGTGGTGTCGTGTGTAGGGGGCATGCACAGTACCCTGCTTTTGCTCCTGGTTCTTCAAAAGTAACAATTGGGTTTTTTTGGTCTTTTTGTATCTTGTTGTCCATAACTTGCCCCAACTGGGCATGTACACAGTTATTTTTAGTCCCTTATAGTTTCTTTGTATTTTGTTGCTGGAAGAGATGTTTGTCCAGGTGCAAGCACTGCAGCAAAGGGTCCCAGGTCCCAGCCTGTCTCAGGGTGGTGCCTTTGGCACAACTGAGGGCATCCAAGTGAGCCTGGAGGGCAACGCAGAATGCAGAGTGCTGCATGCTTGGAAGCCAAGAAGACTAGCCTGTGGGGACATTTACACTGGATTCTAGAAGTATTTGTGAAGAGCCCTTTTGGAGACTTGGTTTACTGAAGAGCTGGTGAGGATGGGACCTTGGAAACTTTTTTCTGGGAAATGGGTGCAACCGTATTCTTACTTACAGGCTGGTAGAGTCAAGAAAGTTCATTTAGCGTTCCAGCTATCTACAGCTGTGGAAGAGCTACCTTAGAACTTAGTGGCTTAACATAGAAACTCTTATGCCTTACAATATTGTAGGTCAGGAATCCAAGCTGGGCTTGGCTGAGTGATTCATCTTCCACGTGGAGTTAGCAGAGGTTGGTTGTGAGGTGGGGTTCAGATGGGAGATGCACTGCTTTGCAGGATCTCAGATGGCTTCACTCAGGTTTGGCATCTTGAAAGTCTGGGATCAGTTGGGACAGTGGACTGAGGTGTCTGCCATAGCCTCCTTAACCCCGGGGGCCCCGGGTAGTCTAGGCTTCCATGAAGCAGGCAGAAGTTGTGAGACCTTTTTTGACCCATTTTAGGAAATCTTCTAGCATAACCTCTTCCATCCCACATCGGTACTGTGGATGGAGCAAACATAAGTCCACCCAGATTCATGACGGGGGCACCTAGACCCCAACTCTTGATAGGAAGTGTGCCCAAAATGTTTTTATTTTTAAAATTTATTTTTAAAACTTTATTGGAGTACAGTTTATTTACAATGTTGTGTTAGAACAGTATGGAGGTTCCTTAAAAAACTAAAAATAGAACTACCATAGGATCCAGCAATCCCACTCCTGCACATACATGTGCAGAAAACCATAATTCGAAAAGATACGTGTGCCCCAATGTTCATTGCAGCCATGTTTTTTAAATGCCACATCTAGATTTGTAGAAACACTTTTGGTGTGTGTATGTGTCTAATAAGAGGACATTTAACTCTGAAATGCAGAATTTAAAAAATGCTTGCAAAATTTGCAGTTTTTATAATGTCTGAAGGGCCAGCAAGTACCCTACCATGCTCCCTACAGCTAAGTGATTAGAGAACCATGGGTCGGGTTGTTCTTGCTACTCTCAGCCACTTTCTCCAGCCTGCTTCCTCTGGGACCTTACTTGAGACTTTGCCTGCTCTGAAATAGAAAGCATTTTATGATGCATTTATGATGATTCTCCAGTGAATCTGTTCAGTCTCGATAGAAGATTAGTGTTCTATATTTTCCTCCTGTGTCTTTTGCATTCAAAAGGTGAAGCTCAGAAGTGCAAATACAGTTAAGGACTTCAAAGAAATAGTGGCCAAAGGGGAAGGGCTCAGAAAGAACTTGGCTGGGGGCTGGCATGTGCCACTTGACTGAAAAGCCTGCCTTGCAATTTATCTTTTATCTTGCCTGGGTTGAGGCTTTGTACCTAGGCAGCTTTCCTGGTCTGCTTCGCATATATCTGAACAAGCTACTCTGAGAGAAAGCCTGTTCTTCTTCTACACCCATGGTTAAGGTTGCACTGTATAATCAATGAGGAGTTTTATGTCAGACCGTTTATTGAAGGGACCTGTGCTCACCCTGGCTCTCCAGCCAGGATGATCAGAACAAAGTGAGGCAGACGTCTAACTAGGGCCTCATTTCATTCATCAGGAAGTGCTTAGCCCGGCCTGTCCTTCCACAACTGAGCGGTCACTGATTCTCCCCAACTAGCTAGATTCCTGCGGACCTTCACTTCCTGGAGGTCAGCCTTCCTGACTTAACACAGACAACGTCATCAAATAGTAACTGCTCCCATTTGCTGAGTGTTCACTGTGGGCCAGGCTCTGTGCTCTGCTCTTTGCCTGGGTTGTTTCTCCCATTATTTCTCCTGTCAACCCTTGGAGGCAGATCTTAGTAATACCCCCATCTCACAGTTAAAGAAACTGACTCACAGAGAAGTTAGGGGGAGGGTCAGAATCCAGGTGCTGGCAGCGACCCCTGTGCTCTTCAACACTAAGTCAGGCCGCCAGGGATGGCCACCCCACCCAGGATGGCCTGGCACTCTCTCACCTGCCCTGGCCCCTGAGTGGGGATGGCTGGACTTCCCAGGTGCTAGAGGCACTTCTCAAGGGATAACTGGAAGACTGGGAAGGCAGGAATCCATTAAGTTGGTGGGGGGATAAATTAGGAGTTTGGGATTAACTTATACACATTACTATATATAAAATAGATAACCAACAAGGACGTGCTATATAGCACAGGGAACTCTACTCAATATTCTGTAATAACCTAAATGGGAAAAGAATCTGAAAAAGAATAGATATATGTATATGTATAACTGAATCATTTTGCTGCACACCTGAAACTAACACAACATTGTAAACAAACTATACTTCAAAAGAAGAAACAAAAAAAGTAAAAAAAAAAAAAAAAGAATCCATTAAGTTACTCATTTTTGTACCTGTGGTTCTTCGTTATTCCCATCTTTAGGAGCCAGAAATGAAATATAGCCACAGGCAATGTTTGAGACTCTTTGGAGTTAAACACGTTGCCTTTGAAATAAGAGAAGCTCATTATTTGAAAGGTTATCTCTCTTTCTGAGGTGGGAAGAAATGATACTGAACTTGCAGGAAGCCATGGTAAAGTTCTTCCCACTACATCTCCTATGCCCGGGCCAAGGACTAGCTCTGAATAGCTAGTAGAAAGAGATCAAAAACTTGGGGTGGAATCTTAGCTCTCTCCACTCACTAAGTGTGTACTGTAGTTCAGCGACCTTGCTTGTCTGAGCATCAGCTTGATCTTCTCTGAAGTAGAGCAGCAATGCCACCCTCAGGGATGTTTGATGAAGGAACAAATGAGATAACCATGGTTCAGCGTGCATTGTCAGGACAGGCTACATAATTTGCAGTTGCAAAGTGAAAATGCAGACTCCTTTGTTAGAAAAAACTTACTAAAAATTTCAAGATGGCAACAGCAGGTCTTGAAACCAAAGCCTGGGGGCCCTTCTGAGTGTAGGGACTGTGGACTACACAAGTTGCATGCCTGTGAGGCCGGTTCTGAATATTATAGCCATTTAACGAGTACCCCTTCCTCCCCTGACATGTTCTCCCAACAAGAAGAACCCATCTCTCAGAATGCCAGACCCTCAGAACCTCCCAGTTAGATGCCTGAGTCCAATGCCTGCCCCTGGGGAGAACCTGAGCCCTGCCCTGTGGGCTGGTTTCCAGCCTCCCACACCCTTCCAGAAAGCCATGGACATCTCACCACCTAAAAAGAGAGCATATAACGATTTTATGATGTCTTTGCCAAAAGGCTCTATCTCTTTCAAGTTGTGTATGAATTACAAAATGAACAACAAAAATTGCACCATTCTAGACATGCTAAAAGTACAGTTCCAACATGAATAATTATAAAATATTGACTGGTTACAATTATAAAAAAATAGAGCTGTGCTCTATTTCTTAGTGACACCCATCAAATGTACACAATAACTGTTACCAGCAATTCAGACCTCCAGGGGTCCCACCTGGACCCTTTTGCCCTGATAATAGACAGCCATCCCTCCTGCCACTGCCCTTATTCAGATTCTCAGGATTCTGCACCTGGGTTGCAGCAATTCCACTTCATCGGTACTAGTCGCCCAATCTCCAATGGTGCCCTCTCAAATCCTTTCTTCTCACCGCTTCCAAAGTCATCTTCCCACAGTGTAAACCTGATCATACTACTATCCTATGACCAAGGCTTCAGTGGTTCCTCATAGTGTCTCAGGATAAATGCAAATTCTTTAGGCTGTGTATAAAGCTATTGATGAGCTTTCTCTGGTCTGTAGTCTATCTCTTCAAACTCATCCTTCCCCTTTTCCACTCTCCCCCTCCCTCACTCATCATTCCCATACAGCACCCCGCTACCTCCCCACTCCCGCTTCAGCTTGGTTCATTATTTAATGCTTTTTTTTTTTTAAAATATGTTCCACATTCTACATTGTCTTGTGCCTTTGAACTTGATGTTCTCCCTGCCAGGATTGGTACTCCACCACCTCCCCCACTCACATTAAGCTAATAAATTCATGGAGACTCAGTTCAAGCCTGTCTCACCTGTGAGACCCTCACCAGCTGTGACATTCTGATCCTTCTGTTTCATATCATGCTTCCTTTCTTTAGAGTAGGTCCCATCCTGCGATGAACTGAATGTTTTATTTCCTCTCAAATTCATATGTTGAAACCCTAATTCCATTTTTCGTGGTATTTGGAGAGGTCTTTGCGAGGTAATAGGTCATGAGGGTGGAGCCCTCATGAATGAGATTAGTGCCCTTATAGGAAGAAGCCAGAGAGCTCGCCTGTTCTCTTTCCACCATGTGAAGACACAATGAGAATTTGGCAGTCTGCAACCTGGAAGAGGGTCCTCACCAGAACCCAATGGTGCCAGTACCCTGAGCTCAAACATCCAGCCCACCCAGCCTCCATAGCTTTAAGAAAAAAAAAAATTCTGTTGTTTATAAGCCACCCTGTCTTTGTACAGTGCTTTGTTATAGCAGCCAAAACTGACTGAGACACACCCTGTGTTATAACTTTCTCTTCACACATCTATCTCCCCCATGAGATTGTGCACAGTTGAGAGTGGCCCTTCTTTCTGATTCCATATTAATCCTGGTATCTACATGCCTAGAACAGTCCTTGATACTTAAGAAATGCTTAATTGATACTTGCTTACTGAATGAAAATATTTCTCTTGCTGTTTCAAATGAATCCCTGTACTTCTCCCATATAGGAATAACCCTGAGACACTGTATGAGTCTGTCTCCCATGAGCTCATTTTGCCCTTTTGTTTCTAACTCATAGTTCCCTCTTCTTCCAAGTTTCCTCAGGCCTCTGACCCCATCCTTCCCTTTTCTTTCTGTTTCTAGGCAGAAATTGATTCCATTGCCAGGATATTTTTTTTCTTTTTACATAAATAGCTTGCACAGATAGAGGAAGTGGCATTCCGGAGTTTTCTCCCAGGTTACTAAATCAACATATGTTTGCCCAGGAAGTGACCAGGTTGTCCTTAATTCAGGGTTTCAGGACTGGGGTCTGGAGGTTTATTCATCCACATCCCTCTTCTCTTAAGTCTTTTCTATCACAGCTGCCTCTCGGAGGCTAGGCCAATGCAGGCACAAAGGAGGTAAGCAAATAAGGAAGCCAAGAGTGGTGAGTGCCCCCCCAGAGAACGCTGGCAAGAAAAGGCAAGAGAGATGGGTTCATATGTACCATCTTTTTAGATTCCACATATAAGTGATATCGTATGATATTTGCCTTTCTCTGTCTGACTTGCTTCACCCAGTATGACAAAGTCTAGGTCACAGAAGTAGAAAACAAACTTATGGCTACCAGGGGGGAAAAGGGGAGGGGAGGGATAAATTGGGAGATTGGGATTGACACATAACGTACTACTATATATAAAACAGGTAACTAATAAAGATCTACTGTATAGCACAGGGAACTCTATTCAATACTCTGTAACGACCTATATGGGAATAGAACCTAAAAAAGCGTGGATATATGTACATGTATAACTGATTCACTTTGCTGTACAGCAGAAGCTAGCACACCATTGTAAATCAACTATACTCCAATACAAATTTTAAAAAAAGAAAGAAAAGGCAAGGGGAGAGCAGCTGGAGAGGCGGCCACTGAGAATTCAGACAAAGCCAGCAACTTGCACATAACTCAGGAATCCTTGTGCTTGGTGTTGGAGATAATGGGACCCACCCCCACTGCCACCCTGAATGTGAAAGAGAGAAGTATTTTTGCTCTACCTAGAAGCTCTGGCATGGAAATACCTCTCAAAGCTGAAAGAGTTTTCTAAGAAGCAATCCAGTTGTTGGCCTTTAGCAACTTGGCAGGATGTTCAAGTGAATTCACATTTTCAGATGTATATTTGAGAACAAATATGTAGTAAAAATTGTCTTATTATAGAGAGCGCTTTTTACCATTTCCAACATGGTTGGTTGGAAAAATTATGAGCTTCCTGTGTGAAGACTTGAGTTCGGGTCCTGGCTCAGACGTTGACATTCTGTATGTAACCTTGGCAAAGTCATTTCCCCCTTCAATACTTTATCTTGTCTGTAAGAGGCGAACAGAGATAATACTTATATCTTAAAGCTACCAAGGGGGTCCGATAAAGGAAATAAGTGATAGAAAATATAAAGAACCACATAAATGCTGGCTGTAATAATGAGTCTAGATTTGTATCTCTCTGGCAAAAAAGCTCTCATCACTTATAATCTATGTGATTTGGGGCAATAAACTTCAACTTCCTGAGCCTCAGTTTTCTCATCTGTGAGATGGCAATAATAAGTAACATCTACTTCATAGGCTTGAATGAAATACTGCTTGTAAAGTGCTGTGCACAGTGCCTGGCACACGAGTGCTTTGTAAATGTTAGTGATCACTCTTGCAGCTAGCAATGTTATTATTGTAAAATTGGAATGCATCTTCTAATGATGAACTTTATTCTTTTAACACAAACTTTAGAGCACCTGCCATATTCAGGCCAGGCACTCTGCTTTGCATGTGGGAGAGTGCAAGAGAAAGAAGACATAGTCTGTGATTTCCTGTACCTTACAGTCTACTGAGAAAGAAAGACGCATCAAATAATCACACGACCTGTTAAGTAACTTGAAGGAAAATTACAGGCTGCTATGGGAGGGAATGACAGAGGGATCCAACCAAATCTGGGGTACGAGGAAGTCTTCATCAAGGAAGTGATGTTTTGAGTTGAATTTTGAAGGATAAGTAGAAATTGACTGCATGGAGAATAGAATGAAAGGATTCTAGGCAAATAGAGCTGCGTGTACAAAGGTCCTGGGAGAGACAGCATCATCTGAGAAAAGGAGAGAAGGCCAGTGTCACTGGAGAACCAGGTTTCAGATGGGGTGGGGAGGGAGACACGAGTCAGATTGCTGTCAGACTCACGCCATTGCTAGTTAACTAACGACGGTCAAAGCGTTCTAAGGGAAGTCACATGACTATTGCATTTTTTCAAAGATTATTTTTGCTGTCGTGCAAGGCAGGTTAACGCACATACGCAGTGATGGTCCGTTAGCCAAGTGCTGCTCGGAGTGTGATGTGAAGCCCAGTAGTATTGGCATCACCTGGAACTGTGAGAAATGCAAATTATCAGGCCCCGCCTGGACCTACTGAATCAGATCTGGAGGTGGGCCCAGCAGTCTGTGCTTTCAGGAGCCCTCCAGGGCATTCTGCTGCACGTTAAAGTTTGAGAAACCCTGGCTTAGTCTAGGATGTGGCCAATAAAGTGAGAGTGAATGGATTTAGAACCAATTTCACCGGTCTAGCTACTAGAAGGATTGGGTGATCTCTTTGGTTTGGGGGATGAGAAAGAAGGAAGTGTCAGGAATGTCTCTAAAACGTGCATTTGCTGTAGAAGTCACCTTACCTGCTCTTTTGTGCTTTGTTGGGTGTACATTTAAGATGAGAGGGGAGGAAAGTCTGGGGTGTGAATTTGGGGTTTTCTGTCTTTGTTTTTTTTTTTTTTTTTTTAATATTTACTAATCCACAGAACACTGGTGAGAAGGGTCCAAGAAGCACCATTATTAAAAATGACATCAAGTGAAAAAAAAAAGATCTTATGTCTGGAACATCTCTATTGATGGGCAGTAAAACAAGCTGTAACTGGAGAGCTGATTTCATCTATGATAAGGAGAGCTATTTTTCCTGAAGTCTTGACTTCCTCAGAATTCTTCAATTTTGAGTCCACTAAATTATCTTTTGAAACGTTATGTTCCACAATTAAAAAAAAAGAAAAAAGCACTCTGTTTCAGAAATACAATAGGAGTCAAACAGCAAAAGAAATCTTGTTAACAATGCTACTAAGGAAAGATACTATTGAATGGGAAAACATTAAATTCAGAATGTGTTTGGAGGTTAAAAAAATCCCCTTCTGCCTAAGGTTGTTTGATTGTATAGGATATATATAATTATTTGGAAAACGACCTGTCTTTCTCGTTGCATAAAAGAGACTGCCAGGGAAGAAATTTCTCACATTTTTTAGCTTCTTTCTTACATTTTTTAGCTTGCTTTGGCCTGACTTTGTACAGACTCTTTGACCACAATCTCCATTTCACTCCTTCAGCCTCCTGATCTGCATGTATTTTGCTTTATGATGCAGCTCAGAAAGCCCCAAAGTAGCTTCTATTGATGGAACTGGAAGAAAAGCCTTGTCAGAGATCCTTCTGGCTCATTGACAGTTAAGCCTGTTTTTCAGGTGAAGGATAACTAAGTATATTCTCATTACCAAAAGAGGAAGGAAATAACTACCCTCTATAAAAGACAGTTGTCTGGATAATCTTCTTTTAGCATGTACCACTATGGCATTCAGAATCTGGGTTCTACCTAAACAAAGACTCTACCTGGTTCTTACACTAACGAATAGTACTTCTTAAATACTGTCGCAGGATAGAGTCTGTTCGAAACTTCCAAAGAATCAGGAGTTAACTACTCATATACAGTAATCTGTAGGTTTCTACATAGGGAGTTTGCAAAATGGGACTGTGGGCCATAACTGGGGGGAAGCCTGATTTACAAAGGATGTTTTATTGGAAAACAACCATGCTCATTTTTTATGTGTTGCTTATTACTGTTTTAGCACTACGATAGCAGAGTTGAGTAGTTGAGACAGAGGCTATATGAATGGCAAAGCCAAAAATATTTCCCATCTAGTCTGCTGACCTCTGAAGATGAATGTACCAAATCTGTTAGTCTGACCATCAAATTGAAGCCCTCGTGGTTTAGGGGAATTCTGAATTGTCATGTTTTAATTACAGCTATAGGCTCAAAATGTACTTTTCTTGTTATTGGAAGAAAATGCCTATAATCATGTGGATCTTATAAGAAAATGTTATGCACAGATTTGTTTTTCATAAGATGTCTCTCTTGGGGCAGGTTTGTCAGTACTAAGAGCTCCCCTGAGCTTGGTGGATCCAGTGATGCTTGTCTAGGCACCGGAGTTTGGCCTCCAGTTCTGGTGAAGTATCAACTCTATTTTAGGGAAGAAACAGGAAGTTGAGGAAGCGCCTAACTGTTTTGCCTCACATGCCTGCCAAGTTGTGACTCAGGGCAATCTGGCGCAGTGCTCGTGAATCTTCACTAAGAGTCGAGTTTGCACAATGGAGGAAATACTCAGTATGTTTGTTGTCTTCATGTTCTTGGAAAGTGCCAAATTGACACGTAAAACTGCAGTCGTATATTTATACACTGGAGAATTGTCAGGAGATCCTTAACCATCTCTTTTTAATTCCTATTTCCTTGTTTCCAAATTCTCATCGCAAAATTTCTGCTTTCTCACACAGGACATATTTTCCATCCTTTTTACCTTACTTGCCCAAGCTTTTAAACACAGTTTCTAATTCTGTACCTAACTGCTTAAAAAGAACTTGATTAATGCAGAGTTTGTTACATGTCCTGGCTTATTTTATCAATAACATCCATAAGTACAAGTTTTCCTTTTCAGATATCAAAACTAGATTATTTACTCATGTGATAATTATTTCTTTGGTTTTTTTTTTTTTTTTTTTTTTTTTTTTAGTGTTTGGAGAAATGCCCTGTGTTTCAGCACAAAGCCCACAAACCCGAGAATCGTATGACTTGAGGTCTAATCCCTTCCATTTCAACAATTAACATTCATCGTTTTGCACTCTTCACTGAACCACTCTGAACTCAGGATCTTCATCTCTACAATAAAGAGTTCCTTGTCATCATCTTTAAAGACCTTTTCTAACTCCAGCAATCTGAAAAGACTTTGTATCTTACAACTTAATACTCAATTAGATGTTTAAGGAAGTGCTGAATAATTCTCCTGTTTCCTTAATTTAAAAAAAAATATGAAATGTTTCATACATACACAAAATACATAGATTTTTATAACAAATGCCCACCCTATACCCACCTAGCTTTAACAAATATTAATACTGAGCCATAGTTATGCCTGATTTTTTTAATAGTTAAAGAATTAAAGCATTACACATTCAGGTAAACTCCTTACTTTATATGATTAGTCAAAAAGTATAAAATACTTTTGCATGTATTGACCTCTTCAAAGCTCTTAGCCATGAGAAGTAAACATATATCCAGTATGCAGATGTGGTATAAACAGGTGTCAAAATTGTATCTGAGGATACCCAGCAAATAAATGAAGAATTCAGGACTCAACCATATGCAATGTCATCTAATCCCTGGATTTTGACTGTCCTTTCCTAAATATATCATTTTTGTAATTAGGGTTCTTTGTAAGCAATATAAATGGATTCTGGTTATCTGAAGCAAAAATATTAATTTATTGAAAACACATGTTGTAACTTATGGAACCAAAGAAAGGGATGAGCAACCAGTCTTTGAAAAAGGCAAGAAGCAGTAGTGTTCATGAGGCCTAGGTAGCAGGAAAAACTGGCAAGTTTTTTCTGGCCTTCGTTGTTGAATGAATCTGCTTCCTTCATTTTTGATCTTGGATCCCTCTGGTCAAGATTTAAATTACCAGAAGAGAAAGAATGATTGGTCAGCATGGATGATTTGCCTATCCTTCCAGTGAGGGCTTGTCTCAGCACCAGGTTGGGTAGTTCTACCAAGGCTGCACACAGAGAGGAGTTTTCATCTCCAGTGGAACATGGAGGTGCAGTGACACGAGGAAGGGGCAAGGATGCTAGTCTGCCAAACATATGAGATATCTACTATACTAATTGTAGCAACCATGAGAATGTGCATCTCGTACCTCTGATTACAGGAGAGTATGGCTGATGACCCCAGCTACTATCCTCTGAAACACATCATTGTGTTGGCACAGGCCAGACTTTCCAGGGGCTGCTACCAGCCAGTGATGGAGTGAAGCAGGGCTGCTAAGACAGGTCTGGTCCTAGGAGATGCGGTGAAGCTCTGATGATTGGCTTGGCTAGATGACTCCTTGATGGCCTTGGCGAACTTCCCTTAGAATTGCACTGAGGTCTAAGACACTGTCATCCAATTTTTCTTCCTTTCTTTCTCCTTTGCTTGACCTCAGATCTGCATCATAATCTACTCATCGTTTGCTTCTAAGAGGACCAGCAATAACACACAAGTCATTTATTAATATCCAAAAGCAATATTAAGTAGCACTTAAGAATGTCATGCTACAGCCCTACACTGCTGTTTCCTGCATTCTATATGCCTTTACCCTGTTCTACTTTTTCTTTCTGCTGTAGCATTTAAAACCCTCTAATAAACTATACAGTTATTTATAATTTATTGTTTTTCTCTCCAAGGTAGAATGTAAGTTCTCTCAGGGCATAGGACAGAGATCTGTTCTGTTTTGTTCACTAATGTGTATCCAAACACTTAACACATTTCCCAGCCATAGCAGGCACTAAGTAAAAATTTGCTGAATGAATGAATAACTTTATGTCCATTTGCTTGCAATGTAATCTCCAAATATTTTCTTTTGGGTCCTAAACTAAGTAGTTCCACAGTCCCAGACCCCCTTAAACATGCTGTGTTTATGTCGGCATTACGCTTTTTTTGTGCCAACAATTTTTCCCGTTGCCCTACAGAGACCATAGATTTCTCCCACTAAAGCCTTGTGCAATTAGAGAGGGTTAACTTGATCTTCCAATTCTCATTTAAACCAAGTTCTTTTTCACTGAACAACGGCCAAGTTTGAAGAAATTTTAAATTGCTTTGCTTAAAGTCAAGTATCAAGGGAGTGAGTTTGTTTCAGTGCCTTGTTCTCAGAAAGAAGTGGCTTACAAGTAGCAATCATGGAACCAAGCCTGTCGGATCAGACATTTATCTGCTCACTAACAATGGTTCAGCACATATGTCCTTCTTTCCCCTAGAGCATCACTGAAGAGAGAGCCATGGCTCAGCGTTGATTTGGGCTCAGTTCTCTTTGTTATGTCCAGTCTTAGACGAGATGAGCACAGGGGATGTTGCTCTGCATCCTACCTAGAGCTACTATGGCAGCTCTGGGAGGAGGGGGTCAAGCAAAGGTTTTGTGGCTAAGGTCAGAATATGGTGCTACATGCATTAATGACCTTGGTAACTATGCCTAAAGTCTGTGATAATGAAGCTTTTATGACTGCATCCTCGTTGTTTCAAGGAGGGGATTAAAAGTGGCACCAGTGGTGGTTTTCAGATCCCATTGTCTCATTGGCTACTTGAAGCAAATTTAAGAGTTAGAGCCATGTGTACCTAAATGAGAGGCATATTCCAGTCTAGAACTAAAGTAGCTGAATCTTGTTTCAAATAGAGGTTCTACTCTTCTTCAGGGGTGAGAGGGAAATGTGTTGATTATCCAAAGGCTTTATTTCACTTTTATCTCTTATGACATTTTAAAAAGAATATGTATCCTGATGTTCTATAGCATGGATAGAAAGATTAAATGAAATGAAATCCAGTTTCTAAAACATTGTTCACAGAATACAATCATTCCCAGAAGATTATAGTAAGGCAACGTTGGAAATCAAACTCAGATTTGTGTTTACATCCTTCTATTTGACACTCATTAGCTGTGTGACCCTGAAGAAAATACTACGCATCTCAATTTCCACATTTGTAAAATGTGCTTCAGTTTCTGATAATGTTGGTCAAGGTGATCAAAGAGAAGTTTAGATGGAATACACACAAAGCTTGTGACTCAGTGTCTAGCATATAATGGAAGCTTAATAAATGACAGCTATCCCTAGGTCCTTGCTGTGTGCATTACATTGTCAGGAATCCCTTATCTGTTTCTCATTTAACTTAACATGGAACTTTTCTTAGACTTTGAAATGGAATATCTGAGAATTTAAATCATGGAGAATACGTACAAAGTGATCTCCCTAGAAATATGACCTCATCACTCTTATCACCCAGCCCTGGACTCCTTTCATTTCTTATTCCAAATCTCTAGAGTTGCCAGAATCCCACTAAAAATTCTGTCATGCTTATTCTAGCAAAACTGAAAGCAGGGATATGAGAAAAGGAAAAAAGAAGAAACTGTAATCCTACAATCCACCACTATGACTATTTTGTGTGTATTCTCCCAGTCTATTGTTTTTTCTATAAAGAAACAAATTTAAAACACATTGTTTTCTGAGAGCCTCATTTTTCATCAGACATTGAAATGAGAGGTGTCTTTACCACTGCCCACTCAGGGAGGTCTCCAGCTGGCTCACTTCATGTCCCACCAACCCGACTCTACCCTCCACTGCTGCACAAGACGTTGGGGCCCCAGTGCATTAGGATCCTGGGGCATTTGGAGGAGCGTGTCCACCCAATGCAAATTCACTGGGAACTGAGCACATCTCTGAAACACGTATAGGCTGCACTACAGATGGATGGTCCTTTGAAGAAGTGTTCCTTGCAGATAAAATGAAGCCTTTACCTTACCTGCTATTTCACCAAAGAATCCTTGCTTTCATCACTTAGAACAGTACAAACACCAGGAAGTGCTGGGGAGGCTGCTGTAGGGCTTATCTCCCACGCAGCTCTGAGTGCTTCCTGGGACTTCCCCCTCCTTTTTAATCTGATCCTTATTTTCGATCACCACTTCACATGACCCATCCCCTTCCTATTTACCTTTCTAGTTTCATGAAAATAGACTTTCCATATTGATAAAGAGTCTCTGGAATGCTATGTTAATTTTTTAAGCAAGCTATGAAAAGCCATTAGTTATTTTTAATCAGGACACTCTATTTACACAGATTCTTGGAAGCAGCATGGGAAGAAAACTAAAGGTAGGGAGAACACCTTTGAAGAGTGGGTGAGAGATGGTTAGGGCCAGAACAAGGCAGAAACAACTGTGATAAGGGGGAGGGGCAACTACAGCTCTGCGCAGACTCGCTTGAGATGCTCATCGATGTCCTGCGCTTTGTGCTACAGATACGAGGGTCCCGTCATGCCGCCACCATTAGCAGTGCCTTGTTTACACACCTGCGGCCCTTTGGCCACACGCTTCCCAATATTATATCCCCTGGACTAATTTCTAAAAATTGTCAAACCTGTCATCACACCATTGAGTACGTAGCACTGAGACAATGGTTATGGAGAATAAGATCAGATTTACTGTGAAATATGAGGAGCGCCTGAAAATGTTTAGCTCACAGGATACTGATGCTGTTAACACTCAGGATATTATATTTTTGTAGCCATAATTTCAAAAACTAAAGGTCACACATATTTACCATTAAAGATCCAATCAAAATCCTGCTTGATACGAGGGACCTGCTAAGGGTACCCATCCCACTTTCTGCTGTTGTGTTAAATTGGGAAACACAACCTGTGTCCCATCATGGCAACACAGCCAGTCACTAAAGAGAAGGGAATGACTCACAACTCAATATTCTTTATATCTCTACCTCCTTGTATTAAGTTATTAAACAATGAACTCATACTAGAAACTTTTTCATTAGTGTTCACTTATTGCAAACTGTAATCTTTTAGGGGTATATGGAAAGCATATGTCTTCTTTCCATTGTAAATATTAGCAAGGCAAATTCTCTTGCACCCTTGTTTCCCAATGAAGGAAAAGAAAGCACCGAAAATGGAGACATGGGACATTCCACCAGGTTTAAACTCTGTGTAATTATTTACGCGATTCCGAAAATACAGTTTACCATAGAGGGTATAAACCCTGTTTTCACCCATAAATTGTATTTATCCATGGAAATTAAAGGTGTCACTAGCTTAAATCTTGGCAGAGACTCATCTGTTTTAGCGTTCACCAACCCACATGGTAACTACGGCTGCTATATACAGAAGGAGTTAACATTGACACACAAGTTCTGCCCTCTAACCCTACTTTTAAGAATCCTTCCCATCTCTGGATTGGAGGCTGAGGGATTTTCTCCCTCCCTCCTTAACGCTAAGAGAGATTAATTGTACCAGGCCTGGGGTGCTGTTGACTGAAAGACATTGCACGATCATCACTGTACCCATGGGTAAGAGAGGAAGCAGCAGACCCTGGGGCATTGCTTTGAGTTATTAAGGTGTGTAAGGTTGAAGGTTTTGTCAGAGAGCCAGGGCAGAGAGGTTGAGGACAGCACGGAAGGGAAGGCTAAGAGAGCAAAGTAAGTGTGAAGGGTGTTGCTTTGAGCCTGATTGGTAGGTTTCAGCATCCATCCTCTTTTTCTGGAAGAAGAAGCAAGTGGCTTATGCTTTGCTTTCTAACTTTAGAGGTACCGAAAGCCATATTTGTAAGGAAGTTGGTGTGGATAAATATGAAGGAGCAGTTGAAGGAAGAAAGGAAGAGGGATAAAGGGAGGGAGGGAGAAAGAAAGGAAGGAAAGAAGGAAGAAAGGAAGGGAGGGGAGGGAGGAAGGAAAGAAGGAAAGGAGGAAGGAAGAAAAGGAGGAAAGAGGAAGGAAGGAAGAAAGAAAGAGGAAGGAAGGAAGATAGAAAGAGGAAGGAAGGAAGGGCGGGAGAGAGGGAGGAAGAAGATAGGCCTATATGTCTCTTACGCTGTTTCCGATTCACTTTTTTGTCATGTATGTAATGGGGAGGTTGACATTAGCTTAGCTCATGACAACTCATTACAAAATTTGAATTTAGAAGGACCCATATTAATGAAGTTTCTAATGAATTTATAAAATGTCAAAGATCACATCTCATTATATAATAACTTGAAAGACAAATTTCAAAGTGATTTTTCAACTCTTCCAGAGCATGCTATGACATGATGCCCATGCATCATGGCTGATTAGAGAATATTGTCATGTTGGCAGCTGTTTCCTTGGCTTTCACCTCATTTTGTGCTTTGGCTTTTCTTTAAAATACACTGGCACGTCTGTGAGGAGACTCTGTGGAGACAATAATGATGCTTGTCTGAGTGCATAGATCAAATGATTTTCAGGAAAATTAATAGTCTCTGTTCTGGTTTGGGTGATGTTCCTGCAAGGAAATTGACAGATGTTTTAAAGTGTGAACCAAAATATTAGATTCATGCCATTCTCCAAGTCCCCACGATTACTGTCTCTAGGGTGTGATTGATAGCTTGGCCTGATGGTTCTTTTTGTTCCTACCGTAGCTACAGCATTAGGGAAAAAGGCTCCCAAGTTGAAATGGTAATCATAGACAAAAATTGGAAGTAAGAGCCATTCTGGGTTGAGGGAGAGAGCAGTGTCTGGCCAGGGATATGGCTCATTTATGAGGTTTCTTCATTAATCATAGACAATAACGTTGAGTTATCATTTCATGTTTCTTGGGGTTACTATATCTACCCTGGACAGGAGGATGTGAGAACATTACAGTTGAGGGAATCTCATTGCAGAAATGTTAACTGACTTCCCATGGTCACGTGGCTGATTGATGTTGGAGCCCTGGTGATAAGCCATAGATTCTAGGTTTTCTGGAGCCTGGTGATGGGGTATTGAGGTGGGATTGCTGTTGCATAGATATTTGGGAAGATGAATGAAAGGAAACCATGTGTCTGAGTCAAAAGAACAAGAAGGAAATCATGCCACTAAACAATTAGGAGGATGTGGGGGAACAGGTACATATTCAAGGCATATTTTATAAGTAGAAGCACATTACACATACATTTATTACATGTGTACTTAACCACACATTTTCAACAAAAATACCCCAGCAGCTATAGTAAAATACGATTTTTATGTCAGATGGACGCTAAATACAAACCAGCTGCTCGTCTGGTGCTCAATTGAAGAAAAATGAGAGATTCCAAGGCTGGATGGATATATCGCTGTGTTGGAAAGTGTGAGATCTAACACAGTATATACAAAGCAAGTTAAAACATCAAAGATATTTCTGACTCTGTGATTTTTGTCGTATACCCAGCTTTGAAATCAATTCCCAAATAAGATGGAAATTCAGATTTTTTTCCCATCAAAGTAAAAGTGTAGGAAAATTATGTGTGAATAGATCAACAGTTTAGTTTTTAAGCAATAACTTTTTCATCAATTTCAAATGTTTCTGCCCAGGAATGCTTTTCAGTAGAAAATCTAGTACTGGAATTTTAATATATTTTTTAATATGTATTTTGAAATATACAAAAACTTTTCAAACTATAAGCCTTAGGTTTGAACTTGAGTCTGTTAATGATATTTCTCATGGTTCTTTTGCTCAAAGAATAGAATTGAACTTGAATATCACTTTTAAAATTAATTTTTATTGAAGTATAGTTGATTTACAATGTTGTGTTAGTTTCTGCTGTACAGCAAAGTGATTCAGTTTTACAGGTACATATATCCACTTTTTTTAGATTTTTTTCTCATATAGGTCATTACAGAGTATTGAGTAGAGTTCCCTGTGCTATACAGTAGGTCCTTATTAGTTATTTATTTTATGTATAGTAGTGTGTATACGTCAATCTCAATCTCCCAATTTATCTCTCCCCCCCTTTACCCCTTGGTAACCATAAGTTCGTTTTCTACATCTGTGGCTCCTTCTGTTGGGTAAATAAGTTCATTTGTACCATTTATTTTTAGATTCGCCATATCAGTGATACCATATGATATTTGTCTTTCTCTGTCTGGCTTACTTCACTCAGTATGACAATCTCTAGGTCCATCCATGTCACTGCAAATGGCATTATTTCATTCTTTTTTACGAGTCTGAGTATCACTTTTAAGAATATGTTCTTGGGCTTCCCTGGTGGCGCAGTAGTTGAGAGTCCGCCTGCCGATGCAGGGGACACGGGTTCGTGCCCCGGTCCGGGAAGATGCCACCTGCCGCGGAGCGGCTGGGCCCGTGAGCCATGGCCGCTGAGCCTGCGCGTCCGGAGCCTGTGCTCCTCAACGGGAGAGGCCACAACAGTGAGAGGCCCGCGTACCGCAAAAAAAAAAAAAAAAGAATATGTTCTTGAAGTAAAACATAGACCCTGAAAAATACACACGAGTACAGAGTTTGATGACTTTCAAAACCTGAATACTCGTATGCAATCAACATAAAGGTCAGGAAAGATATGGACCAGCACCGCAAAACACCCTGACCCGTGTCCCCTCCTAATCACAATCTCCCAAAGGTAACCACTAACCTGACCTCTTAAACCCTAGATTTGTTTTGCCTATGTCCGTACTTCATTTAAATGGATTCTACTCCTCTGGGTCTGGTTATTTTTGCTTAACATTATGTTAGTGATATTCATCCATTCCCCTGTCGATTATTATATATCACTCATTCACATTACCATATAATGTATTGTGATAATATATCTTGATACTGCCAAACAGTTTTTAATGTATATGTACTAACTGGCAACGAGTCAGTAATGTAGGAGGGTTCAAATTACTTTGCATCATCCTTCCCAAAACTTGGTATTTTCCATCTTTTTTTTCTTTTAGCCATTCTGGTGCACAAGCATTGATTTTTAAATGGACTAAATAAACCTCTAGCAAACTCATATCAAACAAAAGTCTTTATTTAGGAACCAGTGTGTGCTTTGGGCGGGAAGGGGCAGAGTTTCATCAAGTGGAATGCTTCAACATCAATACATTCAAAGAAGAAATACAAATTTGAATGACATAAGCAGAAAGGTCTCAGCACAGACTAGTGGTTTTGTTTAAAATACTCCCTTATTTTCAGAGAAAGCACTTCATTTGGGAATGAAGAGATATGCATTAGAGGCTAGGCGTTTATGGAGTCTGAAAACTGACATTTTTAAGATTTTGCGGGAGACTCATGGGATAGAAGAAAACAGTAAGGACTTTATTAACTATACCACAAATGATGTGATTTTCATAGAAAAAACACAAGGCAGTGGTTGATTTGTATTTTTATTACCGTTGCAGGGTCTCCATTTTGGTGCCTATTGGATATTGTCCCTATAAAGAATGAGAAAGGAGATGTGGTCCTTTTTCTGGCCTCATTCAAAGATATAACAGATACAAAAGTGAAGATCACTCCAGAAGATAAAAAAGAAGGTTTGTACTGTTTTCAGAAAACATTGACAGATGGAGTAACATTTTGAAATCGTTTATTCAAATACTCTGGTAGGAAAAAAAATGTGTTTTTAATAACAGCAACAGATAAATATTCATAACTCTTAGCAGTCAGTATTTGGTGCCTATCCCCAAATCACAGAGACTCACATGAATTTGCGTTTTCCTCTTTGTAATAAAAACTCACTTGATAGGAACGAGAAGTTTATACTCCTGTTCGAGGAGAATGAGGATAGGAAAACAATTTATCAGAATACACAGATTCACACCACCTTGTTTTATCAGGGAAGAATATACATTGATAGCAATGAGTGAAGTTAAAATGATGTGATTGAAAATACTGCTCTCAGTTTCATCTAATGTGCAGTAGTTCAGAACTTAGAAGTGCAAGATTTCATTTTATACCCAAAATCCAGAGCTCAAGTTTAGTGCTTGTTAGCGTGGAACGTTGCAAATGCGTACCTGTATTTTGCAATAATAATTTGTTTTAAGACACAGACAAGCTCTTCAATGATCTTTAAAGTATTCTAAGACTTTATATTGCTTACTTTATAGCTTGTGTCTGTAGTTTATGAGGAAATACCCTGCATTCATGTAAGCAGACAAAAAGTAACACTGAAAAAATTGCCCATATTATTTCATTTAAACAAAAGTAGGATTAGATATTTTGGTGACCAGAGAAAAGGCAATTGTCATTGTAGGGACTTCCTGTATATTAAGTTCTTTATAAGAACCAGCTCTTTGATATTTCAACAGCTATGTCTTTTTAAAACTGTGTGTGAGTGTTTTAAATACATTATGTTTTGAAATGACAACACAAATTGAGAACTATTTGGTGACCCTGGCCAACTTCTATCATACTTGGATATTAGAGCACGTGTAATACCTGTCCAATGAGAGAAAAGTGTGGAAATCGGTGTGCATGGTTTTGGTTTTGTTTTTACTGTTTTCTTTGCTGTTATAGGAAAAGAAAAGGTAAGTATGAACTGTATTTACTCAGAACACTTCTTATACCAAATGTAGGTTTTTTCCATACCAACAACCAGTTCTTCAACTCTCTGGACTCCAGCTGGGTGTCCTATAATTTAATTCAGGTCACACTAACTACCTGGATTTAGTGTCAGAGTGCACAGGTATAAGGGCCCGCCCTAACTGC
The DNA here is from genome assembly GCF_005190385.1 of Monodon monoceros. NCBI lineage: Eukaryota > Metazoa > Chordata > Mammalia > Artiodactyla > Monodontidae > Monodon > Monodon monoceros. The sequence goes on from NW_021703767.1 coordinate 135,877,465, forward strand.
AGATGCCGGTCACAAGTACGGGGTGCCCGGGGCCCACACACTTCTGTCCAGCTTGGCTACAATGTCGGGAATTTCACAACCCTCCCCATCCTTTTTAGATTTGATAATTTGCTAGAACAGCTCACTGAACGCAGAGGAACACTTCTGTTATTGTAAAGGCTCTAACTCTGGAACAGCCATAGGGAAGAGATGCCTAGGGCAGGTATAGGGAAGAGGGCCTGGGGCTGCTGTGGTTTTCCTGGGCGTGCCACCCTCCCAGCACCTGGATGTGTTCATCAGCTCTCCTCCTTAGGTGTTGAGTAGGAGTTTTCATGGAGGCTTCATTACGTAGGAAAGATTGATTACATCACTGGCCATCAGTGATCAACTCATTCTTTAGTCCCTCTCCCCTCCCCAGAAGGTCAGGGAGTGGGGCTAAAAGTTCTGGCCCTCTAATCTTGCCCTGGTCTTTCTGGCAATGTGTTGCCCTGCCGAAGTAATCTAGGGCACCCTCCCCTTCCCCACCACCAAATATTTATTAGCACATAAAAGACACTCATCCCTCCAGAGATTCCAAGAGTTATAGGGTTGTGTGCCAGCAACAGGCACAAAGACCAAGTACATTTTTTATTATGCCACCATAAGGATTATTTGAATAACATTATATTTATGTATTAAATATATATGTGTATATATTATGTATACTCATATGCATAGATAGATACATAAAACTACCCTTAGAAAGAAATATGGCTTTTTTTTTTTTTTTTTGCTTCAAAGCGGGCAGTTTAATCAACCTGACTTGCTTTGAACATGAAGATTATAACTAATGGTTTTATATAATTTAGGTCATCATCTTTGTCTTGTGTTTCTGGTGTCTGTAGATAGGGGTGAAATCTCCCTTTTGGAGGACTGCAGTGGATAAAAGGAGTAAAAATATACTTATTCATTTGGGGTTTGAAAGAGCTCAGTACAAACACTCCTTTTCCCCACCCAAGTTCTGAGCCAACTGAGAAAGAAATAAGAGTAAGGCAGATGGGAGACCAACACATCACCTTTATTTCTGAAGAAACCGATAACAGAGAATGTGGCATATTATCAACAGCAAATGGGCTTCCTCTCAGTGAGCCCAGATTTAGGCAAAGTTACCTCCCAGTTGGAGCTATACTAGAGACAGAGCTCCCTCTGGTATAACTTAAAGCTTGGAGGACCGGAGCAGAACAGGTGCTTCCCAAAGGCAGCTGCTCCCTAAAGAGAGGAAAGAGCAAGGGCCACGCCATATATGCCAAACTCAATCATATTAAGTTCCTCCTCTTCCCCTGGGAAGGATTGAATAAAGGAGCAGTACAGAGGCCAGGTGTATTACACTAGCAGAGCTGCTTTCCCAGGAAAGCTTGCACCTGCCTTTTGGGGGTGAAGGGCACACATTTGAATACCCTATGGAACCAGTAGCAATTATTCTAATCCAAGGTTCCATCATAAAAAAGAGTTTTACATTTCTATTTAAATAAATATATTAAACTATGCTTAATAATAGTCCCATTTTGTTTAGAGAACATGTAAAATATGAAGACTATCTCCTGCAAGGTTTAAAGAAAGAAAAACAAAAAGCACTTTTAACGTTAATTGTATAAGGCAGAATATGTTTTAGAAATTTTGAAATATTTGATAGTAAGTCTCTAAATCTTTTTATAGCTTTATGACTTTGTTGCTCAAATGATTATTATTTCATATGAAATTAAGTGTTATTTCTAATATATATTGAACACTCAAGAATATTTTCTTTTCTGTTGCTAAGTTATAAATGTCCCACAAAACTATGTAGTATTTTAATAGAGGCAAAGTAACTATTGTAAGCTAGCATAGTTATAAAATGATCATAAAATACATATATATATTTCTCTCTTTTTTTAACCTGCTCTTAGTAGGGCAAAAATACCTTAAAATTCACCAGTTGATGCCATGTCTTGCAGGAAAGGCACACCTTAGTGTATGGTATTTTTAGAACTTCAAGATGTGTTTGAAAACTCTTAAAATGTCTCTGTATGATTGGAGCAGTATTGTATCTCAGCACTAGAAAACTCAAGGTGAGCATGTAGCCTGATGTGACCCGATATCAGATGTCATACGAATGTATCTCTGAAGATCATCTGAGTTGTAGAAATACGGTTTGTGTTAATTAAATTAATTCCCTACCAAGGCTAATATGAGGGACTTTGCTTAAGAGATATAAATTGTACTTCTTTAAAAAAAAATGCTTTAATCAGTAACGTCTACATTGTTCTGGGGTTTATTTGAAAGGAGGAAAATTTGAAAGGAGGAAAATCATATTTTATAGAAAAAACTAGCAAGGTATGGGATACAATGAACAGCATTGATGGAAGATTGGCATAAAATGCAAAGTACGGTTTGGACACTCAGTTTTCAGCTGCTGATCTGGGATGTTTGTGTGTGTGTGTGTGTGTGTGTGTGTGTGTGTGTGTGTGTGTGTGATAGAGAGACTTCAGCAGAAATCTGGTGATTTTAAGCACCTTTTATATTCCTTCCATTTTTTGACACATATTTCATTTCCATTCTAAAAAAAGTGTGTAAACCAATAACTTCTATATGTATGTCTAGCATTACTGAGTTAATTTAACATGAGACCCTATTTACCTCTTTCCCTATGGAAATGTCAGTAAGAAATATATTAATTTAATTGTGGATTAATAATGAATTAAGCAACTCAATCAATATTCATTGAACACCCATTCTGCCTTCCATATTGAATGATTGTTTGGGTACAGTATGCTTTGTTTGAATCATCTAAATCTTAGCTTAAACCCTAGTTCCACATGTGTTGGCTGTTAGCCCTTAGACAAGCTGCTTAGCCTTTCGGAGACTAAGTTTCTTCACCTATAAAAAGGGGTAATCATACACGTCTACACTTACTTTAGGTATATAAGAGATAATATCTGCAAATCACGTAGCACAGAATACACCCAAGAAGAAAAGAGTTGTGGTCATTGTTATATTCTACATGTTTTATAAAAATAGCTAGCTGTTATTAAGTCTCTGCTTCATACTGATGACTACTTCATTTGCTTCTCGTTATAACCCTATGAAATAGGAATTATTCCTATTCCTATTTACCAATGAATTTTAAGTAACTTGACAAAGTCAACATAGTGAAAAATGGTAGGACTAGGGTTGACACTTGTACAGACTCCAGAGTGTACATTCCTTCTATTGGTGTTTTTTTTTTTTCTCCAAGAGCTCATGATGTAATAAAGGAAATGGATCCAGTATTTGCAGTATACTATGTTCAGTGACAGTAGAGTGGCAGAAATGGTAAATTCTTCCCAGACAAGGTAAAATGATAGCGTGGGGCCAGCAAGAATTGGAGCAGAGTCAAGGAGAACTTCACAGGGAAAATAATATTGAAACAAAACTTGAAGGATGTGAGGAGTTTGATAAACTGAAAGGAAGGGAAGTTAATTTCAGGAGATGAAATAACAAATAGCTGACCTTTGTTCAGCAGTAGTTTCTAAAAGTCAGGGTTTTGAATTTCAACTCTAGATAGGCAGGCATGGCTTAAAACTTAAAGATTTTATTATGTCTTTCTAAGGAGCTTAGATGGTGTGAGGATAGAGTTCAGAGTCATGACCGGTAGACCTTGACAGTAGAGATGAGGGAAAGGAAAGAGTTGATGAATTCCAAGTTTCTGGTTTGGGGACTGTTCTGGACTCACTGAAGCCCTAACCCCCAGGACCTCAGAATGTGACTGCATTTTGATATAGGGCCTTTGAAGAGGTAATTAAGGTAAAGTGAGACCATTAGGGGTAGAACTTAATCCGATCCAACTGGTGTCCTTAGAAGGAGGTTTGGTCACAGAGAGACCGATACCAGGGCGCTCGTGCACAGAGGAAAGCCCACGTGAAGAGAAGCAAGAGAGCAGAACTTCCTTTCTTAATTAAACAGATCTGCTCTTAGCTCAGGTAAGCAGGTTTTAAGTTCCAATTACTTAAGAATCAGCTTTTGATGCTCCTCACAATTCACTTTCTAACTACATGCATACCACCTTCTAAACCTTCTTGAAGTCTCTGGACAAGCCAAACTGGTCTGTTCATGCTCAGCTAGTAAAACTCACACTCTCTCTCTCTATACGCTGGTCCTCAAACTTCCCCTCACCTGGAACATCTTTGTCACCCCCGCTTACCATGAAAATCCCACATCTTTTCTTTATAGTCATCTTACCTGAACCCCCTTAGGTCATAGTGAGGGTCCTTCCCTTAGACTGATCTGTGCCTCGCTGCTGGCCTAACACTTCTGACTTGTTTTTCCCACAACAGTGAGGGCCTTAAACTTGGCATCCTGCTCCAGCTGCCTTTCACTTTCCTCCAGTACTTTACACATAACAGACACGGAGTACAAACTTGCTGATTGATTAATGTTACGAAAGGACCTTTACCTATGTGAGGGCACAGCTTCTTTTAAAAGTTTCTTTTCCTCAGTTGCATGTGTCTCAATTTCCTAAACTTTTTTCACATGCTAATTTGGTTTTCTGCTCAGTTGAGTAGAATATGTGCCTTGTTTATTGCTTGTAGGGTGTCCCAGATTTGGCTTGAAATGACGGTTGACACTGGGCTATTCATGATGTGCCAACAACATTATAAGTTGCCTCAAAACTGGGGGATTTTGATGACCATTTCTAAAAAGTGGACACTTCAAATTTGCCTTGAGAATTTAGGGGTTGATGTGTGAAGGTCTCCACATTATCTTCAGTGATAATACAGATCAGGAGTCAAATGCAGTGGCGTTTCTTGGTAGTCTGGCTTTTGGTGGGCAGAGCTGGTTGTCACGATTAAGGACACTGGCAAAAGCTTTAGAGTGCTCCTGTCTTTTCCTATTGCTAAGTGGCTTCGGAAGAAATAATAATAATGAATAGCTGCACTCAACAATTAGATATGAATTGCATTTAGGTACAAGAACCAGAAAACCTAACTAATGTGAGCTTAACTAAATAAGGGCTTATTTTTCTCGTATCTCGAAGAGTCTGGAGCTGAGAAGCCCATACTTGGAACAGCGAAGCAGCAAGACTGGGGACCCTGGGGCTCTCTTTCTCTTCTGCTGTGCTGTCCTATTGTGCTGTTTGCCATCCTTATACTTGTCATTTCATGGTAGGATGATGCCTGCTGCAGAGTGCCTTTCATTTACTGATTCTTTGCTCTAAGCCAGACAGATTATGCAAGGATCCCACGATGTGGAGCAATGAGACTTAGAGAGAGTACGGGAGCTGCCCAAAACCTCAGTGCTGTGAAAAGCTGGAGACAGGATGGAAGCCCAGGCCTCTCTGGTCTCAGATCTCTGATCCTCCCGTTATGCCCTGGGGCATCCTGTGAGACAGATGAGAGAAGATTAGAAATGAGGTGGACACAAGGTTGGGCTTGTCTCAGTTCCTCCCCAAAGTCCCACACATGATTGTCAGTTCTTTTTACCATGCTCATTTTTTTTTTATTAAAAGAAATTATTTTAACTGAAGTATAGTTTATTTACAATGTTGTGTTAGTTTCAGGTGTACAGCACAGTGAATCAGTTATATGTATATACATATATATGTGTATATCTATCCTTTTTCACATTCTTTTCCATTATAGTTTATTAAAAGATATTGAATATAGTTCCCTGTGCTATACAGTAGGTCCCTGAGGTTTATGTATTTTATGTATAGTAGTGCATGTATGTTAATCCCAAACTCCTAATTTATCCCTCCCCGCTTTCACCTTAGGTAACCATAAGTTTGTTTTCTATGTCTGTGAATCTATTTCTGTTTTGCAAATGCATTCATTTGTATCATTTTTTAGATTCCACGTATAAATGATATTCTGTGATATTTGTCTTTCTCTGTCTGACTTACTTCACTTAGTATGATAATCTCTAGGTCCATCCACCTTGCTGCAAATAGCATTATTTCATTCTTTTTTATGGCTGCATAGTATTTCATTGTGTATATGTACCACATCTTCTTTATCCATTCATCTGTCGATGGACATTTAGGTTGCTCCCATGTCCTGGCTATTGTGAATAGTCCTGCTGTGAACATTGGGGTGCATGTATCTTGTCAAATTAGAGTTTTAATCTTTTCCAGATATATGCCCAAGGGTTTTACCATTCTCATTTCTTATTCAAAGTCCTTACTATCCCAAGTGTATGAGGACCTGACACATTAGCATCACCTGGGGGCTCATTAAAAATGCAGAATCTCAGGCCCCACATCAGACCTGAATCAGAATCTGCATTCTGACAAGATCCTGTGCCATTCACAGGCACATCCAAGTTGGAGAAGCTTCATGCCGTACACATTCCTTAGAAAGGTTCTCCTGACCATCCAGTCTGAAGGGCCCATCTCCAGCCACTCTATCCCATCACCTTGTTCACTGTAGGCATAGCCTGTACGGCTATATGAAACACATTTTTCAAAAGTTAGTTTATATCGTAATTGCTCTCCACTCCATTAAAATGTAAGCTTCATCTGGAAACAGGCTCTTCTTCTCTTGTTCAAGATCGTATCCCCAACCCAGAGTGTCTAACACTTAGTAAATACTCAATAAATGTTTGATTGATGGGTGGATGAATAAATGAATGCATAAATGAAGTCCAATTTAGGAGACTATTCACAGATAGAGAAAAACATAGCATTCTTGCATTTCCAAAATAATCGTATCATAATTATCAAAGCTACACATTCTGATGAATATATTTAGTTTAAGTCAAAGACCGTGGGATGTGTATTTATCAAAGCCTGCTCCAAGCCTCTCGAAACGGGTTCTTACTCCTAGTGTGATTCTATTCACTTCAAATAGAATCTCTGCCGCTGGTGAATTTTATGTTCTTGTTGCCTCTTCTGTTTGTCCTCCAGTTTCTGAGACTCTCAATTTGGTCAGATTTTTGAAGATAGTGGAAGTCGCTTCTCAAAAATACATATAAACATGTTCTCTGTAAAAACAGACATTAAGCCACTGATCAGATATTAAGTCTAAGATGATTTTGACATATTTTGAATATTTTAATTTTCAATGGGGAGCATAGTAATAATGTTCCTTTCCCCTGCTGAAATATCCTGCCTGATTTTTTTTTTCTTTGCATAATGAAGAAACACAGGCCCCAATCTTAATAAAGAGCCGTTGTCTGATGAAAGAACTGTTGTAAAAGTTGATACTTTTTCTGAGGAGATAGATTTCTGCCTTCAGGAGATCTAGACCAACTTTTTGTCAAATATGTGATGAAACTGGGAATTAAGAGCTCAGGTAGATCCTCAAAGTGATTGAAGAATTTTAATCACATACGTAACATATTACCTATATTTTTTAAAGCTGTGGGTTGTTGTTTACATATTCACCAATACTATTCTTTCCTAGACTCTTCTAAAGGCAAATAGTATAAGCCAGAGTTCATAAACTAATTTGCCTTTGGACACCATGGGATAACGTGATGAATGAAATGCTGTGATAGACCATGGTGGGAACCTAGGCATAACACACATGGTATGCTTCACTACGTCATTCTATTTTAAAGAAAAATTTTAAATATTCTGCAGCCAATCGAAATATACCTTGTGGGCTGAATTTGTTCTATTGGTCAGTAGTTTATGCCCCTTGGATGAAATTATCAAACGAATTTCTTATCAGTCATATTTTTATAAAAGGTATTTCTAGTTTTATAACTTTGGGGATGGAGACATATTTTTTAACCCTTTTTTGGTGAATTTAACATTTAAAAACGTTTTGCAGTTGAAAAGTCAATTAATTGAAACACCAGACAAATATGTATTAAGAGGATTAGTAAGTTCAGGTTGAGAGTTTAAAAAGCTGTATAAGTTGACTTCCTGGTTGGATATACATTCTTAGTGAGGTCTCCATGTCTGGCAGAATTCACTAGACATTGGTATTAGGGAATGTTCCCAAGTCCAGGATTATAGCTATCATGCTGCTGTTAGGAATGATGGTAGCATCACTTGGGAGAGGCTGGAAACCGTGGACCAAAAGGTTTGCAGGTACCTGAGTCTCAGGCTTCAGCATCTTGTGGAGAGACATACTTGGGACTGTGGATATATGCTTCAGCGGGTGGTGGGGGAGTGCTTTCCCTCTTTGCTTTTCTTTTTATATTGATTAGTGTGTTAATGGCTTTGCCAGTGTGAGAAAGACTATTTGGTGCTGAGAGCTTAGGTGCCAGCTACTTAGAGAAGTGCTGAGAAACACTGGGTGCCCTGAAGAGGAGAGATTGGGTGCCCAGTTTCAAGGGAGTTTGAGTTTAGTTTCTGCCCCTCACATCAGTGAAAATAAGCTTTCCATCCCATCTAGCTTGTTTTTATACAGGAAGACTTTTCAGGAACCACCATCAAGCAATCCTGTTTATCTTTACAGTGGGTCTCCCTCAAATTCCATGCGGCTTTTTTTTTTTTTTTTTCTTTTGCGGTACGCGGGCCTCTCACTGTTGTGGTCTCTCCCGTTGCGGAGCACAGGCTCCGGACGCGCAGGCTCAGCGGCCATGGCTCATGGGCCCAGTCGCTCCGCGGCATGTGGGATCTTCCCAGACCGGGGCACGAACCCGTGTCTCCTGCATCGGCAGGCAGACTCTCATCCACTGCGCCACCAGGGAAGCCCTCCATGAGGCTTTTAAAGTATTTGTTTGACACGTTATATGGGGAATGATTTGACTCCTAGACAGCACAGAAGTTTCACTGGATAAATGTCTCCTGAAATGTTTGGATAATTGCTCAGTCTCTTAAAATTATATGGTAACCAGTTTCATTTGATCTACTTTAAAAATACATCTTTCAGTTCCTGAGGAAAATGTATACACACATAATTTGGCAACTGCTCCTCAATGTGGAGAATGAAATTTTTGCCTGTGTATTGGCATTTCATAGCAGACATTCATATTAACGGTGTTTATGCAAGATGAGATGAACATCTATTAACTAGAAAGCTGCTAAAATGACATTACATTGAGGAGAAGCTCTGGAGGGTATAAATGGTGCTTAGGGGCACATTGGATTGTGCCCTTTTTTTCCATATGTTCCTTTCCCCTTCTCAACTATGATCTCTGTGAAGGCAGAGGCTGTGTCTGATTCACTTTTGAGCCCCAGAATGAAAGCTAGGGTGTAACACATGGAAAACGGAACTGATTGGCATTGAGAGGTGCAGTCTTGTGGCTACTTGGAATCTGTCTAGAATGATTTTTTTTTCCCAAAACTTGAGGAGAACACAGAAAGGGTTTTTGAGCTGAGGAACGCCAGTGATAACCTGAGATTTAGGAGTGTGTCGTGACTGTTAGGGTATGAGAGATCATAAGGGATGGGATGAAATAAAGTGGCAAAAAGCATAGAGATGATAGCAACTTCTACTAACTGTAAATAAAGAAAATTAGTGATTCTTTTATAAAAATTAGAAATGGGATATACCAAGTATATAGACACAGAATATATTATTCATTAATACAACCTTAGTGCAAAAATGGGTAAATAAGCCTATTCGAGGAAATATGAAAGCAAGCATGGTATAGTACAGGATGATATAGACACTGAGAGGGTTGATCTCTCAAGAAAGTGGTTTACAATAACTTGATCACTAAGAAGTGTACTCAGGAATGTTGAAAAGAAGCTGAGATACCCAGGATAGAAGGGAAGGATAAGGCAGAACCCTGAGTCACATTGGAGCATAGTATTAAGAAGTAGCCATCAGAATGGCTAAGAGTCATAATTTTGTTTGATTTTTCAAGTACATGATCTCTGACCTGTTTAGGGTGCCTTAGGTATGAGCTGAAAGAAGTAATTAAGTGATCGACCCAAAATGCGACTCCAGATATATTTCATCTTGCAATAGAATTTCAGCGAAACCTAAAGGATAGATTGATGAGATTCAAATGAACAAATTATTTAATAACTTATTTACGTACATTGCAACAGAACTGCAGAAAATCAAGCCATACCATTAACTGATGACTTCTTGAGTTGATAGTCTAGCTTTGTGTTGAAAAGAGGGATTGATTAGCTAAATTAAAGTTACAGTAAAAATTATCTGAATAGAACTTCAGGTTCTATTATCAGTTCTATTATCTGAATAGAACTTCAGGTAAGCCCAAAACCTTGATCTATTGAGGGTAGGGTGCCCTGGAAAGTTGGCTTTTAATTCTCTAGTCTAACTGCAAAGATCTTAGGAATATGGTGGTTACCAGTGAATAGGAAGGGACTAGAGGGTATCTAAAAATTCATACATAACGAAAAAACAGGAAAATGGTGAAGGTAGGTTCCCAAAGGCCTGATGATACCCTCTCTTTAGACAGATGGTCTTATTGGCAGCAGTGGGACGATATGAGAACTTGAAAGCCAAGAGTACTTATCAAACTGCATGCATGCTGCTGGCTGGCCATTTCACGCTGTGTAGCCATGTCTAGATTTATAGATGACAGCTTTATCCATTACCTACATTAAAGGATTGCATGTCTTTTGTTGGTGTCTGGTGGTGTCTTTCCATAGTGACTATCACACTTGTGCAATCACGCATCATCGTTGGAGTCAAAAGATACACTATTAATTTGTGAGGAAAAAATAGTGGTGAAAAAGAACTCGAGTGAATCTGATCATCTAGACAAGCATGGCAAATAAGAGTTACTATATGACCAAATGTCATGTGATTGGTAATAGCTACCCAGAATTTTATGTTGAAAAGCTTTTTGAAGTGGCATCTTGTCACCTCAAACGGGCAACTATAATCAATTATCGACCTCTTCCAAGGTCACAGTGAATAGACTAGAAGGTAATAGTCACAAGCAAGCCAGGTATTTGCCATACATGCTGTTGAGGAAGGCATTATCATTTTTATAACAAGTAGAAAATTGGAGACCTCAACCCTCTCTTGTAGGGTTAAATCACTGATATGAAATAGTCTTTCATATATTTTTGAAATGAAAATAATTCATCCGTTGTGGTTTGTTGTTGAGTTCTCAACAATCTATTGTTATAAAGAAATCAATTGTAAGATTAAGAAGCATATAATGAGCTAGAGGTGCAGAGGAGAGATCCTAATACAGAATATCTAAAATTGCTGCATAAAATAAAAAATTTTATAATATGGCTGTGCTAGCGGTAAAGTAAGGGAGAACATTAGATTTGAGGAACAAAAAGGAAGTATGAATAAGAGGAGTATGTTGGAGTAGGTGAGGGAAGAAAGACAAAGCCTAGGTCCTCAACAGAGCAGGAGATCAGATTGAAGTCATCAGCACGAGTCTGAGACAATGAAAGACATTGACAGTGTCACCTGGAACAGGGGCTGAGAGGTCCCAAAGAGGAAGACTTGCTTATTTAACCTTGGTTCCGGCAAGAACATGAAAAAAGAAAAAGACTGGTTTTCGTAAGCATTCCTAATCTGAACCTTATCTTCATTTAGGTTTGGTGTCTGAATTCACAATATCTGTTGGATATAGAGTAATTCTAGCTGAAAATTTTATTTAAAGTGATTCTGATCAGTGACGCTGATTCTGATTAGCATCTGATTCCCCAGACGCATTGGAAAATAAGATGCAAAACTTTTCTTATTGGGTATTTTTAATTGAATTTCTACAAGAATCCTCAGAGATATAACGTTCCAAGGAACATGAGTATGTGATAAAAATCATGAATGCTGTGAGGTAAGGTACCACAAGCAAGAATCATCAGAAAAAAAGGAAATTACAAAATTGAATCTTCGAGGACAAGAAGATATTGAAGATATTGGAACTATTAAAAATATAAGTCTACTTAATTTATTTAGAGAAAATTTAAAACAAGTTTAAAAAAAATGATGGAGGGACAAAGACAATTAAAATTAACCAGGTAGATTTGAAAAAAAAAACTGTCGACTGAAAAGCAAAGCACAACGTGAGAGTTGTGATTTAAGTTTTATCTGGGGCAAAATGAGGACTCTAGCCTGGGAGGCAGTGTCTCAGATAGTTCTGAGAAACTGCTCCTAAGTGGTAGGGGGAAGGGTAGTGTTACATATGATTTTAGTGTAGGGGGGACGTGCAGTGGAGCACACATGTTGGCAGAGGCTGGCTGCTAGTCACGAGAGCAGATGTCACTGTTAATGATTTTAGTGCTTTTCTAGATATGAGGAGTTGCAAGAATTGGGCTCATAAAATCTTCTCCTGCAATTATCTATCTGAAGACTTGTTCTGCCAGTTTTTCTCAGAACACAGAAGGCTTCCTTCCTGATCTCCACCCTGAACACCTTTCAGGGTGTGTTGAAGGTCCATGGCTGCAGTGGCTAGTGACCTCATCCTTGTAGAGGCAGATGGCAAATGCCACTTTTTTTCGTTGGCAGAACCAAAGAGAACTTCTATAAATGAGAAAGAGGATAATTGCAAATAAAAACTCAATGAACAGGATAAACAGCAGACTGTTCATAGAATTAGAAAGAATTAGTGAGTTAGAAAAGTAAATCCATACATGCAGTGTATTACAGACACATACAAAAAAATGTTCAAGAGAAATAGTGGTTAAAGAAAAGCAATCCAAAATATATGGAATTTTAGAAGAAGAGAATAGAACTGTAGAGAATAAACTGTTGAGGATTTTTCAGAATTTATAAAACTCAATACTAAGATTTAGAAAGCCCAACACATCTGAAAGGTCGGTATAAATGTAAGCAAACCAAGTCTCGGAAATGTGAAACTAAAGAACACTACATACAAAGAGAATGTCTTAAAATCAGGCTTAGGGAAATGACTTTATCTGCAAGTGAAAGCCAGTTTGACTGACAGCTCCGCTCTCAAAGGCAACAATAAAAGCTGGAAGACAGTGGAATACTATCTTCAAAATGTTGTTAAGAGTTGGTGACAACTAGAATGTTTTATCCACTGGAACTCTTGAAAAAAATAGAGGTAAAGTACAGAAACTTCATTCAAAAATGTAGATCATTCACTAACCAAAACTTTACTATTAGAAACTTCAATATGAAAAATGAAAAAGGGGATATGACAGCAATTGCAGGAGTGATTAAGGAGACAATATAATAAAAACCTTAGGCCAGTGATTTTGAAAAATTACGTAAAATGGAAAGTTTGTTAAATTTTTTTAATTGACTCAGGAAGAGAAATAAAACTTGAATTATCTATAATCATTAAACATACTGAATCAGTTTTAAAATTTTTCCCCAAAATATTAAGCCCCAATGATTTTATGTATGAGTATTCCCACACATTTAATAAACCTAATCTTAAACAAATTCTTTCAGAGAATAGAAAAGTAATATAATCTTGACGTTAAAACCAGGCAAGGACAGCTTGAGAAGTGTGTGAAAAAAATGAAACCTAATATCACCATAAATATAGAAGCAAAAATTCTAAACAAAAATTATAAGCAAACTGAATCCAGCAATGAAAAAAGCAACAATGTTTCCTGAGCAAATTGAATTTATCACAGCAAAGAAATGTTCAACATTAGAATGCCTATTAGTAAAATCTGCCATATTCGCTGGTTCAAGGAGAAAATATGACCATCTCAGTAGGCTCAGGAATTCCACAGCAGTACACATTAAACATGTTTTGATAGAGCACAAGGTAAAAATACAAATAAGGGAATCTTCTACTTTTTGATTAAGGCTATGATCTTTATGCTCACTACCCCACACCAAAAAAAACATGGCCATTATAATAGACAATTGAAACACTCGAAGTATTTCTTCTAAAAAATTGTTGCCAATTTTGTTTAATACACTAGCAGTGCTAGCCAGTGCCCTAAGAAGAGAAAAAGAAGTAAAAGTTGTAAAGATTGGAATGAGAATAAAATTATCATTATTTTCGAATTATATAACTGCCTACATAGAAAGCCCACATGAATATACAGAGAAATAACTGATATTTGACTTTGCAAAATTGACAATTACATGACAAATATCCAAAGCCAACTACATTTCTATACATGAGCAACAAATTATAAATAAATGCAACTTTCAAAAATTTTGATGTGTAATAGCAAACAAAAAGTACCTAGCAGAAAGGTGCATGAACTTTAGGAAGAAAATGTTGCCGTTATTGAAAGCCATTAAAGAATATCTAAATAAGTGGGGTGCCAGAAAATAATCATGGATGAATGGATAGAAAGTTTTAATATCACAGCAGTGTGAGTTAAGCCATAATTGATATATAATTCCAATGATATATGAATTCCAATGAAAATCCTGAATCTCAACATTTTATTTTTTTGCTTTCTTTTTTCATTTTGATTTTGTTTATTTGTTCTTTTGTGGAGTCCGCCAAGGTGATGTTTTTTAACTTTTTATTTTATATTGGAGTATAGGCAATAAACAATGTTGGGATAGTTTCAGGTGCACAGCAAAGCGACTCAGCCATACATATACATGTATCCATTCTCCCCCAGACTCTCCTCTCATCCAGGCTGCCACGGCATTTAGATTTTAAATTTGTGTGAAATTTTAAAAACTGCAAAAATAGCTGACAATCCTGACAAAGATAAACCAAATAGGAAAAGTTGTGGTACCTCGTATCAGTTTTTATACTAAACTTATAGCAACAGATGAAATGTTGTAGACAAATCAGTTTTTAAAAATGCACCAGTGGAACAGAATGGAGGGCCAGGAATCATGTATATACACCTGTGAAAACCTGATATCTGACAGAGCTTGCATTGTACACCAATGCAGAAAGGATGGACTATTTTATCAAATGATGCTGGAAATATTGAACCTCTATATTTAAATAAAAATGTATTTGGACCCCCACCTCACATCATAGTCACAAATCAATTCAAAGAGAATTCAACGCTTTATTTTTTAAAAAAAGAAATATAGGTAAATATCTTACTGACTTTGGTATAGTGAAGGTTTTCTTAAACACGATACCAAAAATGTGATTTATATTCGACTTCATTAAACTCAGAACTCATTCATTAAAAGACAGTCCAATAAGAGCAAAAAGATGAATGACCACAGAATTGACAGACGTCAATGGGAGCATCATATGGTGGACCTACCGGATACAGAAACCACCTGAGTAAGCAAAACAAGGGTCATTCATCTAAAAGATAGAGAAGGGGGACTTCCCTCATGGTCCAGTGGTTAAGACTCCCCGTTTCAACTGCAGCGGACGCAGGTTCGATCCCTGGTTGGGGAACTAAGATCCTGCCTGCTGCCCGGCCAAATAAATAAGAGATAGACAAGGACATTATATCACTCAAGATACTCAGCAGAGAACTCGCATTATTATCCAGTGACAGAAGAGGGTGGAAGGCTCCAGAAATGCTGCAAAAGGGTCTCTACCAGTGGACACAATTGCGGATTAAAATTGCAGAGCTAATGATGGATACATCAGATGTTCTGGAAGCTCAGCTGTGCCTCTCCAAGCCAGTCCTACATACATGAGACAAGAGCGCTTCCACGTGTAAACTGGTCTGGATGCGTGAGGACTACCTCATCTAAGGAAATACAAGTCTCCTCCCTCATGTAATACAATATACAGTGTGACTCAGACGGCTGTGGAGTAGATCACACTCAGGCTGCACGCAGTTCTCTGTTACTGTTCTTTGCTCCCCTAGGCTAACACAGCCCTAGTCAAAGTATAATACTTCGCTGAATTTAGAATGGCCAGACAAAAACAAGGGCCAGTTCCTCAGACGTCTCTGGAAGGCAGAGATGGACAACTGGTGAACAATGCAAACTCATAGTCATAGGCAAGCTCTGGGCCCAGCCTACAAAAAGTCTGGAAAAGGTATTTGCAACACAAAAAAATTGACTGTCAATTTGTATCAAGAATACGTAAGGAATTCCTCCAAATAAATAACAAAATACAAACAACTCAATATAAAAAAATTACAATAGACAAAATAAGCCTAAGGAAATGAAACCTGAATTGGCCATAAACATATCAAGAGACTCAACCTAATTAGTAATCAGGAAAGTTCAAATAAACAAAGAGGTAGAATTTCATACCCATCATATTGGAAAAAATGAGCATAGGACATACCTGGCTGTTGCACTTATTAAGACCCACAAAAGACCACTATAATGATGTTAAGTAAACAAACGTTTTTAAGGTAGGGAGAATTCATTCAGTTTATTACCTTAGATAAGTCTAGCATGTTACCAGTGGCTGAAATTTGTAGGTAAAATTTGACATTATCCTAGTAAAGCAAGAAAGGCGTTTAGTCATTCCAGCTGGATGGTTATGGCTTGATTTTAGCAGCCGATGTGCTCCTCAAAATTTCCCTTTCTGTTTTTTCATTTAGCAAGGAAATATAATTTTCATTTTAAAATTAGAGATTATTAGCTTCACATTTAAAAATAAGCTTTAATGTGAATATGTATGTCAAAGTATAGTTTTCTAATGTTTCTCCCAAAGTAGTAAAAAAGTCATGAATGTTGCTGGAAGTACACAAAGTGATTTTAGATGATACATAAAAAACTTTTTGAAGAAAACGATTACTATTTTAACATGTACATTAAAAAACATATAATCAATACATGGGTGTTATTTAAGTGATCTAAATAAAAGTAAATGAGTTGTTTGGAAGTAAATTTTAAAAAATATATGTGACCTTAAATGTTTTTTGGAATAAAAATGATATCTAATACTTACTGAGTGCTTATCGTCAGTCAGGTGTTTTTCTAAATGCTTTCCATATATTCATTAATTTAATCATTTCAACAACCCTCTGGTAAAAGCAACATTATCATCAATGCTTTCAAAAGTTAAGTAATGCGCCCAAGTTCATAAAACTACTTAGTGGCAAGGTCAGGACTCAAACACAAGCTTTGTTTCACTTGAGTTTAACCTATAATCTTTACATTTCCTCTACATCACAGTAAAAAAGGAATATATCCAAAATATCATATTTAATTAAAAATACAAATAGTGTCGGTTTGTATCCATTGGAAAAAAATATTACCTGGTCATTTATGAAAAAATATGTGAAAAATTAGGAAAATATAGGAAATAAGGAAATACATCTTTCCTAGGTTCATTATGCAAGGAAAACCACCTTCACACATTCACTGATCTAGTTCCATCCATCCCATTTTCTCTGTAAATATCAGTTTTTAAATCAATAAATTTATCCTATAATAATCCTCACTTCTAGAGAATTCTTATTTAAAACTTAACTCCTTGTTGAAGTTAAAGACCATTTTATCATGCTTGGATCCTGTAAGAGGGAAGAAAACTAACATTGAAAGTCCTACTAACAATAAAGTACTTTACCCACCAATTATCCCTTTAAATTTTCCCAGAAGAAAGCACTTAAAATGCGAAAATGAATTAGTATTGCTTTATATGCTTTAGGGCCATTAGAAAGCCATCTAATTCTTCTCTTCTGAATAAACTGTGTGTTCTTCTGCTTCTCACTTAGATTCTCCCTATTCCCAGCCCTTTAATCATATTTGCCATTTTCCTCTAAGCCTTCTTGAAGTTCATCCTACTCCTTTCGCATCTAGAACGGTACATACTATTGCATATTATATCTCATCATACTGAGTTTAATGAAGAGATAGCTTTTAAGTGCCTACCTTTTATGTATCCTACCCCATCAGTATGGCTGCTAAAAATAATTATGACTGTTATTCAAGTCGTAAACCACCATGATCCTCGAGCTAATGTCTATTTTTCAATCTATACTCAGTCATTTATATCATCTTGTAGTTGCAAAACCCGTAATAACCCCTTCCATACTGAACCTCAGTGTGATAGTTTACCATCACTTACTTCCCTAAGAGTATATCAAATTTCAAGACATACAATCTCTACTTTACTCACTCTCCTATCCTGGATTAGGGCAACCAGAAAACTTTAATGATGAATATTTCTATTTACTATACAATGTGGCTTGCAAATAAAAATGTCAGAAGTTATAGATGCAGAGTGAAGTCCACATCAAGAAACTGGCAGATTAAATGCATACATTTCCAAAACATCACTAAAAGGACTGGGAAGAGATTTTTTTTTTTTTTTTAAGACATAAGCCCATAGGTCAAAGATAACAGGAAAGGGCTTCCCTGGTGGCACAGTGGTTGAGAGTACACCTGCCGATGCAGGGGACACGGGTTCGTGCCCCGGTCCGGGAAGATCCCACATGCCATGGAGAGGTTGGGCCCGTGAGCCATGGCCACTGAGCCTGCGCGTCCGGAGCCTGTGCTCCGCAACGGGAGAGGCCACAACAGTGAGAGGCCCGCGTACCGCAAAAAAAAAAAAAAAAGATAACAGGAAAGATAACAGTAACGAAATTGATGTGTGAGCTGACTTAATGGATCTGAGAAACGTAAATCCTAACTAGCAGTGGAAAAAGCTGAGAAGCAAAGCAATTGCCACTGTAAGACCTTCCAAAAGCTTAAGAATAGGTACCCCTGAAAGTGACAATGATGGTAAAGCTAAACACAGAAAGATAATTTGAAAATATTTTTAAGAAGCAGCTAGATCCAGATTTCCTCTCTGAATATATGCAACCAGACAACTGCTCTCCCAGAAGCAAGTGTCAGTGAGATCAACACCTGTGTAAGAAAGAAAGCAAGAAAGATCGAGCAGAAAGCTTTCGGTCCTTAATAGTCACCAAAAGGCCTTCCAGCTGGGTTGACTCTTCTGAATTGTCCTGAGTTGGGTGAGGGGCATGGACACTCACACTGACCAATCATTGTAGGCAAGCTGTCTCCACAGATCCATGGTCATGGGCAAGGTGACCCTCTTCAACCCAGGGCACGCCCAACAGCTGGGGAAATATATCCTTTGGTTGTGAAGGGGAATATGAAGGGCACAGCACACCTCCCTTCCCTTACAGGAAACTTGAGACGTGCAAGGTGAAATAGAGGGTCTCTAGATTGAAGGAAACCAGATACATTTCCAGATACAGGTGTAGTACTGAAAAAGGAAGAAACAAATGTTTACAACCCAAATACTGCAACCTCCTCCCTCTTCCTCAACTTGGCTCCTGGAATGCTGGCATCCAAGTCTATACCCTCTTGATAAGGCTTGGGAGGGTCTTTTCAAAATAATCTGGACAGCAGGAGGAAAGTTCTGAATACACTGCTATTAGGACTTGCTCATGGAAATTCATATCACCCTAAAATACAGAGCACATTTGGCATACCCTACTCATGTACTTAGGCCTTCTATGCAGATTTATCATGTTTCACTCTTAAATATGAGCTGACATTAAAATCTTCCCAGATTAAAATCTACTAAAAGCTTCTAATACAGAAGTTTATAAACCAATATAAACAAAGAGAAAAAGCGACCTTGAGTAAGAAGAAACTCTTCAGGAATAACTACTGTTAACATTTAATATCTCTAGAGAGATAAGAATAGACATTAAATCTGTGAAATTAATATGGGATACTGTGGAAAAAAGAAAGGAAACATTCAAACTACCAAAAAAATCACTTTGGAAAATAAAAAATAATGATGCAGTTTTTTTAAAATGTCAGTAGAGAATTTGGAAGATTAAGTGGAGGGATCTTCCATAAAGTTAAGCAAACTGACAAAGATGTAGTAAAATAGAAAAAGAAATAAGAAAATTAAAGGACCATCTAGGACTGCACTGTCTTAGTATTTTCTGTGATGATGGAAATATTCTATGTTTTCACTGTCTAATACAGTATCCACTAACTGTATGTGGCTATTGAACACTTGAAAGGTGGCTAGTGGGACTGAGGAACTGAATTTTTTAAACCTATTTAATTTCAATTAATTTAAGTGCAGATGTGAGAAGGCACATGTGTCTAATAGTTGCTGTATTGAACAGCATAGATCCAGGAGGTTAAGCAACTAGATTAAAAAGAGTACCCCCACAAAAAAAGGGGGAGAAAATGAAACTAGTTGGAAGGGGAGGAATCCATCAATCAACTAATACAAGTTCCTAGAACTGAAGGACATGAATTTCCAGACTGCGAAACTTTGTTTTTTTTTTTTTTTTTGGTTTCCAGAAAGGAATAAAAGGGTAATATATAAGAGACTGGAAACCAGAATGACTTTAGACTTCTCAAGGGGAACACTGGAAGCTAGAAAACAATAGAACAATACCTTACAAACTGGAACCCTTGTACACAGTTGGTGGGATGCAAAGTGGTGCAAACTCTATGGAAACAGTATGGAGGGTCCTCAAAAAATTAAAAATAGAACTGCCATATGATCCAGCATTTCCATTTCTGGGTATTTATCGAAAAGAATTGAAATCAGCATCTCCAAGAGATATTAGCACTCCCATGTTCACTGCACACTATTCATAATAGCCAAGATGTAGAAACAGCTTAAATGTCCATTAACAGATGAATGCATAAAAAATGTGGTATATACATACAATAGAATGTTATTAAGTCTTAAAATAGAAGGAAGTCCTACAATGTGTGACAACATGGATGAAACTTGAAGTATTACACCAAGTGAAGTAAGATAGTCACAAAAGGACAAATACTACATGGTTCCACTTATATGAGGTATCTAAGGTATCTATTCCATGCTCCTGGAAGCAAAGAGTAGAACTGTGGTCGCCAGGGACAAGGGGAGGGGGAAATTGGGAGTTGCTAATCAACGGGTATAAAATTTCAGTTACGCAAGATGACTAAGTTTTAGAGATGTTCTGTACAACATTGTACCTGTAGATAACACTACTGAATTGTACACTTTAAAATCTGTTAAGAAGGAAAATCTCATTTTAAGTGCTCTTACCATAAAAGTTTTTTAAAATAATATTTCTTTTTTTAAATTTATTTATTTATTTATTTGGTTGCACCGGGTCTTAGTTGTGGCAGGCGGGCTCCTTTTTTTTTTTCAGTTGCGGCTCACAGACTCCTTATTTGTGGCTCACCAGCTCCTTAGTTGGGGCATGTGAACTCTTAGTTGCGGCATGCATATGGGATCTAGTTCCCTGTCCAGGGATTGAACCTGGGCCTCCTGCATTGGGATCACAGAATCTTAACCACTGTGCCACCAGGGAAGTCCCGGTAGAATTGTTCTTAAAAAATTCTGGATGAATGACTTCAAACCCAGACTCTATACCTAGCCAACTGCCAATAAAGTCAAGGTTAAAAAAATATATTTTTTTTTTCAGACTTGAAAGGTGCCTAAAAATTTACTTCCCTTCTGTATACCTTTTCTCAAGAATCTACTTGAGGGCTTCCCTGGTGACGCAGTGGTTAAGAATCCGTCTGCCAATGCAGGGTACACAGGTTCAAGCCCTGGTCCGGGAAGATCCCACATGCTGAGCAGCAACTAAGCCCATGCGCCACAACTACTAAGCCTGCACCCTACAGCCCGAAAGCCACAACTACTGAGCCTGCATGCCACAACTACTGAAGCCCGCACGCCTAGAGCCTGTGCTCCACAACAAGAGAAGCTACTGCAGTGAGAAGCCCTTGCACTGCAGTGAAGAGTAACCCCCACTCGCCGCAACTAGAGAAAGCCTGTGCACAGCAACGAAGACCCAACACAGCCAAAAACACGATAAATAAAACTAAAAAAATAAAAAAAAAAAAAGGAATCTACTTGAGGAATCTACCTGCACAAAATTGAGGCAGGAAGCCAAGGAAAATGAAGTCATGAGATTTGGGAAATTAAGATGTACTTTGAGAGAGTATGTGGTATTTTCAGGATGACAGTCAAGGGACAGCTCAGGATGAAAGCTGTGTGCTAGGGTTAGCAAGCCATCCTGCCCAGATGAGAGCAGGGAGAAGGCTCTGGGAGAAGTTCTCAAGATTAGCTGATATTCCAATTGAGGCAACAAAACCTACTGAGGAAAAATTTGCATAATTTCTCTGTGAATATAGAAAAAAACTCAGATAATTATTAACTCCAAAGAAAACAAAAACTTGTGTAGTAAATTTAAAGATTTACTGTACACCAAACTGCTCAATTCTCACCATACTGTGAGCACTGAATACTGATCTAACCAAAGAAACCATATAACCGTGGGATGTGGGTGCCTGAGGGATGCGATATAATACTGAACAAAATTCTCATCTGTTAGAGTGAAAAACAAGTCAATAGTGCCAAAAACTGGAAAATCAAGAAAATGACAATATAGATACATTATTTTTAAGGAAGTGATTACTAAAAACAAAATGGCCAAAAGACTTTAAAAGTTTTGTTTCTGGTGCAGAAAAAAAATGGGATGAGATGATCTGGGAACTTCTGGTTTTCTAAGAACTTTTGGACTATTTACAGCCACGTGCATGTATAACTTAACTTTTTTAAAGAAGAATATGTGTCTGATTAACTGTCTCAGATACATTGAGAAATTATTAATCCACCTTCAGTTCAGTCAGCACTCATCCAAATGTGCCCTAATTTTTTTAATGAGTAATGAGAAATTTCCTAAAGTCTTAGGAAAATACATAAAACAAAATAAAACAAATAACACTTCCCTTTTCTCTCTGTCAGTTACGTAAGTTGATTAGATGGCTCCTCATATTAGGAAAAACAGCATATTACTCAAAAGGGAAGGGTAGCATTCAAAAGTGGCCTTTTATGAAGAAGACTAAGAGGGGGATGCTTGGGTTGTCTTAGTGGAACCAGGAGTTCTCTGCCAGGAAGAGTGGGTGTTGAAGTCCTAACTGTGTGCCAGGAAGCATAACAGTGGGTGATTTTACCAACAAGCTCCCCCTGAAGCCTATTCTAAGGCCCTGTGGCTAGTGAGTGTTTAAGGGTCCATCCCAGGTCTGACTTCAAAGCCAAAAGGAAACACTTCTTTCTCAAGAATGAGCAAAATCGGGGCCAGTGTGGAGGCAGATTGTTTAGTGGTGAGAGTCCTGGAGCAGTAGCCCCGAACTGGGCTTCCTGCCTATTGTTCCTAACTATAAAGTGAAGCAATACACGAGGTGTGACTAAGTGGCTCATTTGATTCCGTTTGCCATCAGGAGATGTGATATCATTTTGAGGATTAAATATGATAGGTCATCTATGTCCTTCAACCATCAGCCAAAGGTCCATTTTCCAAGTGTTCCCTGACCCACCAAAACAAACAAAAGGAACTGCTTCCACCATATTAGAAGGACTATCCTGTAAAGCTTATAGACTTCTTATGACATAAAACAGGGAATTTTCCCACAGTTTTTTTCCCAGTGATAATGTTGACTTAAAAAAAATTGCACAACGTGAGAGTTGCGAGTTAAGTGTTATTTGGGGCAAAAAGAGGAATATCGCCCGGGAGACAGCATTGCAGATAGCTCTGAGGAACTGCTCCAAAGATGTAGGGGGGTAGGTCAGTATATATGTGATTTTGGTGAAGGGGGAGTACATGCAATCAAGCACATATTTTTACAGAAGGTATCGTGAGGGTTACTGCTAGTCACGAGGAGCAGACGTCACTATAAAGGAATTTAGTGTTTTTCGAGATATGAGGAGATGCAAGAATTGTGCTCATAAAATCAGCTCCTGAAAATATCTAACCATCTGAAGACCTGTTCTGCCAGATTTTCTTAGAGCACCAAATGCCTCCTTCCTGATCTCCACCCTGAATTCCTTTCAGGGGGTGTTGAAGGTCAACAGCTACTGCAGCACCTGACTTAATCCTTGTAGAGGCATATGGCAAGCGCCAATTTGTAGTTGACAATACTTAGAACTTATATGGCCTTATACCAGCAGATCTCAAGCTAATCTGTGCATAACAGCCTTAGGTGGACTTCTCCCCTACCTGACCGAAGCCCTGAGTACTGCCATTGCCTGATCGGAGTCTAATCAGCTACCTTTGGAAAGAAGGATATTACAAGGTCTGTCAATTCAACAAAATAAAACTTTTGCTGAGATCATCACAATGTTTATACCTGGGTGAAATCTAGAATGTCACACAAAATTCAGTGCCACTGCAGCAGAAGTAGTCAAATGACCAAGGAATCCAAATATTTTTTTAAAAATCCCAGTGAGTCTTGTTTTAGTTGGCTTGGGCTGCTATAACAAAATACCATAGCCTGGGAGGCTTAAGCCACAGACACGCATATTTCTTGTGGTTCTGGAGGCTGGGGAGGTCTGAGATCAAGGTGCCAACCTGGTGGGGTTCTGGTGAGAGCCCTCCTCCTGGCTTGCACTGAGCTGCCTCTCACTGAGTGCAAATGGGAGTGGGGTGATGGGAGATCTTTGGTCCCTTTCCTCTTCTTATAAGGGCACTAATTGAATCATGGGGGCTTCACCCTCATGACTTCATCTAAACCTAATTACCACCTGTCTAAGGCCCCACTTCCAAATGCCATCACCCTGGGAGCTGGGCCTTCAACATATGAATTTGGGGAGACACAAACCTACAGCCCATAACAAGCCCACACATAAAGAGACCCCTGTGAGTGTTTCCTTTGTTTGTCCAAGAAGCTCAAGATTTCAAGCTCTTTGGATTTTGAATCTCACTTGCCATACAATTTATCTTCATGACAGTGAGTCCTGAAGCTTTTTACATTTGAACAGGTAGCTGTGATCCTGTACCAGCCTTCAGGTGATCAAGTGTCACATCTCAGAAGAGTCTTGCAAACCTGAAAATCTTGCAAACCCGAAAGCACGAGGCTAACTGCTAAAATCACATATCCTCCTTCCTGTTCAAAGCTCTTCCAACTTTGGGTAGAAATTATTCACACTACTTCCAAAGAAGGGGGTTTACTTCTAAGGATTTTGTTGGGAAACACATAAAAAGATCCCTTTTAGTTTGAATTCTTCGATAACTGAGAGGGAAAATTAGTTTCAGAAGAAATGGTACTATATACCTAACAAATTTGCACCACTTCTTCATAGGAAAAATACGAGAGTCTTCAATTTCATAAATAGGCAGTGAATGACATCTTTTTCTTCAAAGAACTAGTTATAGTTGATGAAAACAAAACCAAATCAAACAAAAAAAAAGAAAAAATAACTTTATATAGAGTAACAGCACTTTTGAGTCTGTTTTACAGATGAGGAAAAATGGAAGATTCAAGTTATTGATTTACTGGTTCTCAGTGATCTTTCCCACTTCCATCTCCCAAACACAGGATTGGAGAGAAAATAATACTTGTAAATGATGCATATATTTTTTACATTATTTAACTGAATGGATGTGTGACACCAGATTACCCCTTCAGAACTGAAGGACCTCCAGCTTCCGGAAGTGTTGCTGGCTGACAGCCCTGAGCTGTAAGCTCTTTACATGGATCATCTGGGCTGAAACGAGGGCCTGTCCAAGGTTGCATCCCATCCCAGGCAACCTTCATCCAATGCCTGGTCAATGGTCAGGGGAGAGTGGGCATGAAGGCCAGGTCCTCGCCTCTAACTTGAGACAATTCTGAAGAATACTTTTAGCTCCAGAACTCCCCAGAAATTGGCCAAAGGCCTTGTTGGAACTATAGCACAGCCCTACGTTCCACTCTGCCCAGTCCTGATGCAAAATCCTGCTTTGTTCCTTCCCCAACAGATGTAGACCCTGAGGACATCCCCAGGGATCTGCCTTGCATGCAGTTCTCTGCTTTAGTCCACTTCTTGTGGAACTCAACTCAATCCCACTTTCTCTATTTCTCTTTCTGTATCTCTTTGTCCCCCTGTGTGTGTTTCTCTCGCACACAGAGGGCAAATTGCCTTTCATTGTAATGAAAACCAAGGATTAAATTAAATCAGTTTTATTTCATTCCTTTTTTATAGCTGAGTAGTATTCCACTGTATATATGTACCACATCTTCTTTGTCCATTCATCCGTAGATGGACACTTAGGTTGCTTCCATGTCCTGGCTATTGTAAATAGCACTGCAATGAACACTGGGGTGCATGTGTCTTTTCGAATTAGAGTTTCCTCCGGATATATGCCCAGGAGTGGCATTGCTGGATCATATGGCACTCTATTTTTCATTTTTAAAGAAACCTTCACACTGTTCTCCATAGTTTTCAAGGGCACAAGTCAGACTAGCTTAATGTAAATTTCAGTGACACTAACAAGCACAAATTAGTAATGTAAACAACAGTGTCAAAACTGGAAATAACACCAAATCACAACTCTCTAGGATTTGAGTGGAATCAGAAGATTAACCACTGGACCCTGGCGGTCCAGTGATTCTGGCTCCGAGCTTTCACTGCCGAGGGCCTGGGTTCAATCCCTGGTTGGGGAACTAACGATCCCACAAGCTTCATAGCACAGCCAAAATAAAATAAAATAAAAAGATTAAAGCTTGATAGTAGCCAAGTGCTTGTTTTCTAGTATCTCTTGTAAATCTGGCGTGCTTGATTGTCTTTTGATTCTTACATAACCTGAACTCAGTGGTTTCCAAACTTTTCCATATGCTAGTGTCGTTCTGTTTTCTTTCTCAGAGGGCTCAATTCTGCTTGCTGCTGTTGTGTAAGAGACACTGAGTTTCCCTGTAGCTAAGAGAGGGATACTCACCCAAAATGCTAGTGAGCATCCATTTTTATGTAAATTACTGGGAGGCAGGGAAGAACTGCTTTGGTGTCACACTTGACTGTCACTGGAAAAATTATTTGGAGGTTTAATGTTGTTTCATAAAGTCAGAAAGCACAATGTCATATGTGTACTTTGAAACACAGAAAATGTAGCCCAGGGGCTACCCCTAGATTCATTGTTGCACTTTTGTAATCAGCAAAGAGTCAGCTAACATCTAGAGACAGAAGGGTGAAAAGGGCAAATTCCACTGACTTTCAGGGAGTCGCATGGTCAAATAACTACAATATGCTATTCTATCTATATAGTAAAGCAGAGCTGTGGAAAAGTGTTTTGAGAGAGTGATGTGATTATTTCTGAGTAGGAATGGAAGAGGATAGGGAAGGGAAGGGAAGACTCCTCAAAGGAGATGCCAGTTTCAGAAGAAAACTTTTGGCTAGAGCGATGGTAGAACATAAACCAAAAATCATATTCTTGTAACAAACAGCCATGACCTTATTGGAACCACTGAACGTAAGAGTTGAACCAGTAACTGCATGAAAATCTGGCATCAGCAGACACAATAGACAGAGATGGAACACGACAGTTTGCTTTGGTATGGGGCTCAAATTGCTGGTGGATTCAGTTGTGTCTCCCCTCACCCATCATCTCTGTGTTCTCTTGGGGCTTGCTTATTGCTCTAAGTAGCTTTTTGGATCTTTCGCTTGTAAGAACCTCCTAGGAAGAAAGAATGGGGATTCTCTACCCCGGAAATAGTATAATATGTGTGAGACAGGACTATATATCTCTTTGTTTTCTAGCTCCTAGCACAGTGGCTGCCACGTAGTAGACACATACTTGAAAGACACACACAAACACACGCTTTGGAATGCGTGGATGTGTAAACAATCAGCATACTGATTACCAAAGGCAAATGGGGTGAAAAGTTTTTCCTTTTATTTGTTTCTTACCCGAGTAAAATTCCAGTGGTACTCTGTGTAAATGACTATTATAAAACTAATTGTACTTATTTGATTTGTTAGAAGATTTTGACTCCTTGTTAACGAGTAATACCTTTGTTAGCATAAAGCTACTCACAAAAATAGTTACCCAGCATCATACACAATTCTTGCCTTCTAGAAGATGTTGCCAAATTCTATCCAGGGATGGACATCAAATGCTAACAAATGGCAATGTAAATAATATGATTTTCTTTTTGTGTTATTTATGGATCTTCATAACTTAGGGATTATAAAAGTATTGCTTTTATGAAGTCTCGGAGGATAGACCATGAGAAATGGGTTAGCAGGTTTGGAGCAGATGAGAGCCATCAGCCGGGTAAGAGCCTTCTGAAATGAGAATTTAACCCTTCGATCAACACATCCATATTGGCAAGCTAGATTGCTGTTCTTGAGTTCAATCTTAAGCTACAGTCTGTTTCCTAAGAGAGTAATTTTATGACGATGTCACAAAAATCATATGGTGATGTCTTATATAGAACAATATAAAATTGTTCTTAGTGAATGGTTTAAATAAAACAATAAAAGAAATGTAAATCCAAGCTGAAAACAATAGTATTTTTTCAGTTATATTTTAGGAGGAATACCACCCAGCAGATTTATCTGTGTCCAGCATTTTTGAAAAACTCTTGGCAGTTAAGACCTTGTTACAATTTCCCTCTGCACTTATTCAGATGGGTTGGTCTATTGACTTGTGCTTTTTCATACCACCTCACGTTGGCTTGGTGCCACCTCCTCCCCCTTCTACCTCTCACAACCAGCCACCCTTCACTGTGCCGTGAGGTCCACAATTCATCACATCCTTTATCCCTCTGTAAGTGTCTCTCCCTCCTCTTATATTTTATAATACTTATCACCTTTGCCTCGCAGATACAATAATATTAATAATCATGAGAGTTAACATTGATTGAGTGGTTACCATGTGTCAGCAACTCTTCTAAGCACTTGATAGGTTTTATCTCATTTAATTATCCCCAAATACCTTTAAGTAGGGATTATTACCATCTCTGTTTTTAGACGTGAATACATTAAAGCCCAACAAGGTTAAGTAACTTACCTAAGCTCACACAGTTAACAAATGGTGGAGTGAGGTTTTGAACCTATACAATCTGGTTCCAGAGCCCAAACTGTTGACTACTCTGTGATTTTGCCTTTCATTTGTACTATTTTGCAAGGTAGATATATTTTAAATCATTTTTATCATGTGTCTTTCATGGAGAATTTTGTCTCTTGCCCACTGTGATTCATTTGCCCTCCTCCCTGTAGCAGTTGAGAAGAGAGTGGCCACTATTTCTTCACTCTCAAACCAGTCCTGGTGGAGCTTGCACCATCCCTCACAGACTCCAGGACTGGTGCCTGACTCACTCTTGGCCAACCAGAGCTATATACTCCTCTGATGCCGAAATTGGTCCAGGGTAAGACACATGACCCCACCAGAGCCAACGAGACATCGTGAGATGAGGGCGTGTGTATTTTCTGGCTAGATTTGAAACTGAGATGGTGCAAATTCTTAGAACCTTTTGGAGAATTGAGTTAACTCAGAGCCTGGACCAAGATTTCTTTTTTTCCCCTCTTTGGCCAGTTTGGGTGGGATTTTTCTGTCAATTTCTGCAGAAAGCATCCGAATTATATAGGGTTGACATACTCTTCTAAATGAAATGGTGAATTTTTAGACATAAGGACTGACTTTTTCAAACTCTTTCTTCTGCACTGTTTTACACTTAGATATTATATAGTGTAAATGGACTCATTTTGGAAATCAGCTGAACCTGTGCTAAACCAAAATTCATGCTAAGTGTACTGTAAATTACACATAGACTTAGGTTAACTTTACCGTGAGTTAAACTTTTACTTCTTTATTTGAAATCATACATTCGAAAAATGCAAGTGGCTATAGATAAATCTAGGGCATAACAAAGAGATAAATTACTTCTGTCTCTATTCCCTCTACTTTTCCTTATTATTTCTTTTCTCTTTTCAGGACATGAGGGAAATAGGGCTATGTGACTGTTTTGCTATAGCGGATTCCATACTATGAAATAACATACTCTAGTGGAAGGAGCACTGACTTAAAAATGGGAAACTTGGCAAGCTCCAGAAGCTCAGAGAGGCTTTTAATACCCTCTCAGACTTGGGCTTGAGTTTCCTCAAACATAATCTGAATATACCAGATTTTTATCACTTCCTCTTGCCATTCACCTTATTAAAAAGAGTGAGAACTAAGGTGATCTGACATGTTTCTGCCCCATCAATCACTTCATAGAAAGCCTTCTGATGTCATCATGTGACATTTGTAAATATTATTCTAGATAAAGTCTAGGTCAGGAGAGTATGATAGAAATGTGGCTCTTATGGATATTATGATGGATAACAATTATTTCTCCTAGGTTTTATGCAGTATTAAAATTAGCTTAAGGAGTTTGCTTCTTCACTGCTTTTATGGGCCATAAAGTTGAAACCATGGAGTAACTGGGAAGATGTTCCACAAGGCCCCTCAGGCCCAGCTTCCTATGAAAAGACACAAGGCCGTTGCCTGGAATAAGCCCTAGGTACCTTGCACAGTCAAGATAGGGCCTCTTCCTTTTATTCGAGATACCTGTTCTTTTGGAATTGAATGAGTTCTGGTGCCCAGGTTTTCCTGACACTTTTTCTTTAGACTTGCCCTTAGATACTTGGGCTTCCTGAGGATGTGCTGGTCTGTGAGATGTTCTAGAGAATTCCTCTTCTGGGGATATGAGTGTTCGCCTTGCATAGAGAACACAGAGGTAGTTCACACCTCCAACTGTAGGTCACACTAGGAGTTTGGTCTTTATTTTTCATTCAGTGGTTGGTGCGTCCTGTCAAGGCCTGCAATCAGAAGGGAGTTTGGGACTATATATGGTTGTCTGAGGCTGGCTTTTCTCTATTTCATAATTTTATCTGAGGCAGGTAAGCTTGCTAACTGTGTGAGAGAGTAAAAAGATCCCAGGAGTTACAGATTCGAGTCCCATCTGTGCCTCAAGCTAGCAGTGTCACCTTAGGCCAGGCATTTTCCCTCTCCTAATTGCTGTTTCTCCAGCTACAGTATAATATAATTAGTCTAGATAATTTCTTAAGCTTCTTTTATTACAAGGATCTGTAATTCCATAATCATACTACTTGATGGGAAGGCTTCTAGTGTACTGGGTCACAGAGCATCTTTACAGATTTTGAACTGATGATCCTATTTTCTGCATCTTCAATCTGAACTCACCAGAGGAAAGGAACAACCAGCATGTTTGCTGCATGCATTTTTACTAGCAAAAACAAACAAACAAAACCCTCCTGTTCCAGCGTAAGTCCTTGAAATTGAAGTGTACACTCTTTTTTCTGATTCTTCCACAGATTCAATTGGAAAAACCCAGTAAATAGCTCTGTGCCTAAGTGAAGAAGCACTTCCTGAGGAGTGTCATACAATAGATCATAGATGGTCCTATGACGTTTCCTAGGGTCCCTGGTTAACTTATGGTCCTATTCAGGGAGAAGAAAGACAAAAATAGACTTTAGTATCCTTGCTGAATTTAGTGGGAATTTGCATTTCAATGCCAATTCTTAAATGGTTGGATTCTCATAAACCCTACATTTTATGGACTGTTTGATGTTACATAATGGTGAAATGAATAGAATTGGGAAATATTTGAACTTCAATTGTACTTGCCGTTATGCTTTTTTTCCCCCTTTAAACCACCTACATCCATAAACCTAGGATCAATCATGCAACATTTAATTTTTAAAAGTTTTGATAAAGCTGGGTCATTATACTTTCTCCATCTCTAGCAAGTTAGTTCTCAGATAGGAATATATTTGGGGAAATGGTTAGTTCAGATTTTCATTCTCATTTGCTCTTTCTCATTTGATCTAGATCAGGGATCAGCAAACTTTTTCTGTAAAGGTCTGATAGTAAAATTTTAGGCTTTGTGGACCATGTAGTCTCTATCAAAACTACTTTATTCTTTCACTATAGCAAAAAGGCAGCCATAGACAATATGTAAATAAATGGGTGTGGCTGTGTTCCAATAAAACTTTATTTACAGGAACAGATGACTTGTTGGTGGGCCAAAGTTTACAGATTCCTGATCTAGATAATTAATTAACAAATGATTCCTCCCTCAACCTTTCCCAACACTAGATCCTTTTATACTGGAAATAGCATTGGAATAGAGGATCTATATATCTGGCTCCCAATTATGGCCCTTCTAATTACTAGATGTGATACTCTGGAAAGTCTTATTGACATGGGTCTTACTTCAGTCATTATATTCGGTACTTAACATGTGTTAGCTGAGCTAATAAGATTGCTGTTGTTGTGCTTTATATCTTGGGTAATACTTTAACTATCACAGGAACTTTTGTAACCTTAAGAAGAATACGCCAGTACAGATGGCCAAAGGCACATTAAAAGATGCTCAACATCGCTAATTATTAGAGAAATGCAAATCAAAACTACAATGAGGTACCACCTCACACCGGTCAGAATGGCCGTCATTAAAAAGTCTACAAATAACAAATGCTGGAGAGGGTGTGGAGAAAAGGGAACCCCCCTACACTGTTGGTGGGAATGTAAATTGGTACAGCCACTGTGGAAAACAGTATGGAGGTTCCTCCAAAAACTAAAAGTAGAGTTGCCATATGATCCTGCAATACCACTCCTGGGCATATATCCAAAGAAAACTATGATTTGAAAAGATACATGCACCCCAGTGTTCATTGTAGCACTATTTACAATAGCCAAGACATGGAAGCAACCTAAATATCCATCAACAGATGAATGGATAAAGAAGATATATATATAGATAGATGGATACACACACACACACACACACACACACACACACAAAATGGAATACTACTCAGCCATAAAAAAGAATGAAATAATGCCATTTGCAGCAACATGGATGGACCTAGAGATTGTCATACTAAGTCAGAAAGAGAAAGACAAATACCATAAGATGTCACTTACATGTACAATCTAAAATATGACAGAAATGAACCTATCTATGAAACAGAATCACAGACTTAGGGAACAGACTTGTGGCTGCCAAAGGGAAGGGTGCTGGAGGAGGGATGGATTGGGGATTTGGGATTAGCAGATGCAAACTATTATATATAGAATGGATAAACAGCAAGGTCCTACTGTATAGCACAGGGGACTATATTCAATGTCATGTGATAAACCATAATGGAAAAGAATAGGAAAAAGAATGTATATATATGTGTATAACTGAATCACTTTGCTGTACAGCAGAAATTAACACAACATTGTAAATCAACTATACTTGAATAAAATAATATTTTTAAAAAAGAATTATAGGTCTGGACTCAGATCATTAGGCCCATGTTTCTGGTCTGGGGGAGAGGGAGGAAAGATAAAACTCTCCCATATGGTCCTGGAACTGGTCATGTTTAGAATCATAACAGACCTGGCACAGAACTGTGTGGTATTAAAACTAGGAAGTGAAGGGTCTGTACCAGAAATGGTAAAGAAAATGATGGCTCAATTTCTGATTCAAGAAGGAGGATAGGGAGAGTCAGATTTATGCAAGGAGGTTCAAGAGACCCTAAAGTCAAGCGGACAGAGTATTAGGAGCTCAGGGCACTGGTGGTAGAGCCAAGATAATGAGAAAGAAAGGGAAATCTTGCCTTCACTGTCCGTGAGAGCTCTACAAACCCTGCTCAACTTCTTCCTTATCCAAGAGTTTCTTTTAATGAACTGAGGGTATATCTCCCAGCTCTTGTCTCATAAAGCTTACTGCCCGGCACTTCCTGGCACCTACCACATGGTAAATAGAGGCAGAACCATAAAATGTTGACATACAGAGATCATTTGGGGATCTATTTTGCATGAATAAAAAATAATATGTGTTAATAATTGGAAATTTGCCACCAGGTTGACCTATCTGGAATGTTTTAGTATACTTCAAAAATAGTTTTTGCACACTTAAAATGTGTACCCTGACCTAAAAGAATTATCTTTATAATACTAATTTAGTGAATCATAGAATCAAGGCTAGCGATCTAGGACCATTTATCTTAGATTTTACTGAGATTGTTGTAGATTCAAAATTTGGATTCAAGTGAGTGAGATGCTATCATTTTTGTTTTAAGGAAAAAAATCAAGAGAATATCTTACAGTTTGCCCCCATGTCTGTAAGAATTGCTTCAAAAGACAATCTCGAAATTTGTCAGAGGCTTAGATCATTATTTGGTGAATTGATGGGTATAACTAGAGAAACATGGACCAGTTGAGACATGACTGTCCCTGAATTGAATATTTAATGTCACCCTGATTATTAATGCATGATCTAAAGATTTAAAAAAAATTAAGTAATTTATTTATTTCAAGTTATTTGGCTTCTGTGCAACTCTCCTTATTTTGAAAAAATAAATAAACCTAAAAATTTCCTTAAGACTAATTCATCTTTTGTATATGGTTTGTTGCATCATTTTGTGATTGGATTATATAAAAGCCTTTAAAGTTCATGTAAAAATGACATACAGGTGGTTTTTTTCAACCTTGAAACCACTGACATTTTTGGTTCAGATTAATTCTTTATTGTAGAAGGTTGTCTTATGTATCGTAGAATTTTTAGCAGCATCCCTGGTCTCTCCCCACTAGATGCCAGTAACACCCACACCCCAGTTTTGAGAACCCAAACTGTCTCCAGGCATTGTCAAAAACTCCCCGGTTGAGAGGCATTAGTAGACAGCCACCAAACCATCACTCTATAACATATGTTTAGCATTAAGGAATAGAAGAGGGATCCTATTAATAATAAAACCATTTCTTTAATAGTTGAATTTTGAAGTAAATTAATTGGTGTATTTTTGAGCGGTGCATTATTATACCAGGCTTTCTAAGGAAGCCCATCATTTAGATATAAAACAGTCTTCCATAAATGACTCCTCTCTCTGTTCCTACAGCTCTTGTGTACATGTTGTTTATATCATGCTATGGTTGCAATAAGAGTATTGTATTATTGACTCTGCTCTTCAACCAGAGATTGCATGCAGAGAAGCAATGATGGAGTTACATCTCAGAAGGGAAAGTGAATTGCACCTTATCTTGGGACCTCCATGAATTAGTTGGATCACCTTCAAATCTCTCAGCACACCTTTTGTCTAGATAAATCAGACTGCTTACTTTTCCTTAAGGTCAAGAAATGTGAGTTATTTATCTTTGTCTCTGCAGCTCTGGCACAGGATAAATAGATGCTTTAAAATTGGATGAATAAGTTGAATCTATTTGTTGATCTTGTAGGCAAGGAGTTGGCATATGTTTTTATTGTCTGTTCTTCCTTTTTTCTCCTTTACCCCTACACTTTGATTCCTGAACATTTCTTCCTGGCCTGAATTACTCACAGATATCCTATTCTGTCCCTTCACTGACTCAATGGATGGCCAAGACTTTGTTGCTTTGCCTTCTGTGAGCCCGAGAAGAGCCCAGAACAAAAAGGCACTAAGAAATTTTAATGCAGGACATTGAGGACAGTGAGAAAAATATTGGATTATTTCAGCATCCATCATGATTGTGATAAAATTGTTACTGCTACAAATTATCAAGGCAAACTTTTTTAAATTATTTTTTCATCTTTAATGAATTTCTACATTAGAATGCCTATAAACTTGTTTCTCATGTTAAGTAATGTTTAATGTATTCTATAACTCTAAAATATGGACCAATTTCCTATAGGGCTTATTTTTTGAAATCAATTACCAACATTTTAAAAAAAATTTGGGGGGCTTGATAGCCCTAAAGAGAAAAGGACCCATAAATTATGAGAAATTAAATGACAAAGGCAAAGGGCAAAGGCTTTGGAATTGGGCAGAACTACATACTAATTGTCATGCTACCTCTTGTAAACTACAAGGATTTGGACAAGTTGTTTAAACTTACTGAGCTTTAGTTTCATTATCTTTAAAATGGGCCAGTGCCTACCTTAGAAAGTCACTATGAGAATTAGAGAAAAAATAAATTAGATGTTATCTAGGGTAATATTTGCATAAAGTAGGTGGTTGTAAGTCAATCATAATCACAGTAAATGGTTATGATTAGTGGTGATTGTGGAGGTGATGGTACTGATATTAACTAGGTATGGCAAGGCCAAGGCACTGCAAGGATTGAATTCTCCCTGGTCCTTTCTTACTCTTCTTTCTGGGTCAGGCTTAAATAGAACCTTTTTCCTCTGTCCTATGCCATATGTTAGTGCTTTTTGGTTGTCAACTAATCCTTGCTAAGAAGCCCAGTCTCCCTTCCAGAGAGTATTTGTGTTTTAATAGAGGTATTCTTTAAGGTCAGATATAGGCTCAGGGATCTGAATAAAGATAGAAACTAAGGTAACACTACTCCATTGCTCTGTCTTTCATCTTTTCCTGATGATTTGTTTTCTCCACTCCAGGATCCCAAAACTAGGTGTATCAGTTAGCCTTTGCTACATAACAAATTTCCCCCAAAATTGGAATCAGCAACAGTTTTATTATTTCTTGTGATTCTTGGGGTAGGCTATATGGTTCTTCTGTTCCAAATAGTGTTGGCTGGAGTCACTTATATAGCTGCTATTAGCTTGGACCTCACCTGGGACCGGAACATTCTAAAGATTTCACACATCTGGTGCCCTAATGAAGGAGGATGTAATGACTGGGAGTTGTCTAGGTTTCTCTCCCTCCCTCCCTCTCTATCTAGCTCCATCTTTATCTATCATTCTCTGTTATTCAGTATTTGAGTCCTTGCTAATTTACATGAAGGCTGCATCCCAAAGAGGGCAAATACAGAAGCTTCATAAGTCCAGAAGTCACACACTATCTCTTCTGCCATATTCTGTTGGTCAAAGAAAGTCACAGGAGTAGCCCAAATTCAAGGGGAGAGGAAATAAATTCTGTGTTTTGATTAGGAGAGAGGTATGTATGGATAAGAATGTGAGGCTTGTTTGGTGGCCATATCTGCAGTCTGCCACCCTCTGGGAAACCATTCCATCTCACCACATCTTCCACCTTCTCCTCCTGACTCCCTTTTCATATTTTTTCTGTCAGGGTCAGTGGAATCAACGGTTTCTCAGTTTCTAAGGGGTGAATGGTTGTCATCATTCTCTTTAATGCAGTATGTTTAGTGGAAAATACCTGGGTTTTAGAGACATATAGACCTCCAAATGTATGCCAGAGGCACATATTCCTGGTTGTATGACACTGAACAAGGTACATCAGCTCTCCTACCTCATGCACTAAGTAGAGAGGATAAAAATTACCTGATAGGGTTAACATGAGGTCTATATTAATATAGTTTATCCACAGTGATTAACTGAAACATGATAGATGCTCAATAAATGCCAAAAATTCCTCTATTTTTCCCTGTTTCTACCTCTCTCTCCCAGTTTTTCTATTCATTACCTTTTTCTGGAAGAGAAAAATTTTTGAAACTTTCTAAAAACCACTTATAATAATCACATGCATTTGTCCTAAGCCCTCTGACAGTTTCCAAAAAAAAATGCCTCAAGCTTTATAGAGCATTTTGAAAATTACTATTCTCTTATGCTGATTGCCTTATTCTTTCCTGAAATTATCACGCTATTGCTACCCCTAAGCCTTGGCTCATGTTTCCTCTTGCCTAAGTAATCCATCTTGTGTGTTCCTAGGTCCACATAAAATCCTTCTTCTTCTAAGAGATTGTGTTTCTGGTGACTAATATTTACAGCTTTGTGTTTTAATCTATCTCTTTTTCCATCAGTTTTATTCTCCATAATAATTTTTGGGGTCTTTTAAACCATCTTCCTCCCAACTACTCACTCCAGATTTCACACACTATAATTACAACTAAACTATTGGCACTTTTCAGTACAAACATGTTGACTTGAATTATTCTACAGAACACCCAAAGAAGCATTAAAAACTTGTTTCAAGGGCCACACCATCCATGCGAGATTCCAGAAACTGCATTACTCGATGTCTTGATAAATCCTGTAGGGGGGAAGAATAAGCAGAAACTAATAGCAATGATTAGGGACAATTGACTGATTGCCATTTTTGAGAGGACAGGGTGAAGAAAGCACATTATCTTGCTTGATTCATGCATTATTTTGTGTGATTAGAATTTCCATAAAAGAAACTCCTAACCAGTATGTGACAAAGCATTTAAAAAAATAAATTGTGGATAAGAGAATTCTGTGTCTATCATAATATTTGTTATATTTAGAATATGCAGGAAATTTTTTTCATTAGTGTGTGTTGCTAGATTTATTTATGTCCTTGATAAATACGGTCAGAACTATGTCCTAAAAGAGTAAGTAATTAGAGGCCAGTTCTTACCAATCCATTAGAGGTTTTATGGCTAAACGCCATTTGTTTGGTCTTGCTGCATCTAAAATCCTCTAAATCCAAAAGCAAAAGTCAGCTCACATCTTTCCCGTCTAGATCATCGTAATATTTTTATAACAGTTAAAATTAAATTATTTAGCATGATCCCAGGAACCTGGGCCAAAAGTTTTCTCCCAGTTTCTCTGTTTTCTACTTAACTAGCAACACTCAACTGAAAGAAATGGAGTAAAAAGCAGAAATGCAGTGTTCTCTGGCAGATTGGTGTGTTATTTCTGATTTGTGTACACACAGCTCTCTCTGTGAAATCGCTGGTGCTCACTAAAAAATAATTACCCCAGCCTTGGTCCAGTTATTTGAATTTATATCTGAAAGACACTTTCATGAATTCAAAGGATTCAAAGAATCACTCATCAAAGCATTTTTGTTTCTATGATATTTTCTGAAAATGTGTTTCTACCTGTATTGTTAAGAAGCATAGATTTTTAAAAAAATAGAAATATTTACTCTTCCATTTGCCTCTCCTCCTCCTCTGTTAACTGTTTGGTGAATATTTTTCTGATTTTAATATTTACATATTTTAATTTTCAAATATAGGGATTGTTCACTTTTAAGAATCAAAATGGCTAGTGGTTTGGCACCTGCTTAGATTATAACCACAAATTTTGATGTCTTTTTAATATGTTTTAAAACGTTTTTGTTATGAAAAATTTTAATCCAGAAAAAAAAGTAGAAAATCTATTACAATAAAATCCCATGCATTCATTATCTAGCTGTAACAATTATCAACTTTTAAAAGTAGATAGATAATCATCAAAAAATATACAAACAATAAATGCTGGAGAGGGTGTGGAGAAAAGGGATCCCTCTTGCACTGTTGGTGGGAATGTAAACTGATACAGCCAGTATGGAGAACAGTATGGAGGTTCCTTAAAAAACTAAAAATAGAACTACCATATGACCCAGCAATCCCACTACTGGGCATGTACCCTGAGAAAACCATAATTCAAAAAGACACATGTACCCCAATGTTCATTGCAGCACTATTTACAATAGCCAGGACAGGAAAGCAACCTAAATGTCCTTCAACAGATGAATGGATAAAGAAGATGTAGCACATATATACAATGGAATATTACTCAGTCATAAAAAGAAATGAAATTGAGTTATTTGTAGTGAGGTGGATGGACCTAGAGACTGTCATACAGAGTGAAGTAAGTCAGAAAGAGAAAAATAAATACCATATGCTAACACATATACATGGAATCTAACAACAACAACAAAAAATGGTTCTGAAGAACCTAGGGGCAGGACAGGAATAAAGACTCAGACATAGAGAATGGACTTGAGGACACAGGGAGGGGAAAGAGTAAGCTGGGACAAAGTGAGAGAGTGGCATGGACTTTTATATACTACCAAATGTAAAATAGATAGCTAGTGAGAAGCAGCCGCGTAGCACAGGGAGATCAGCTCTGTCCTTTGTGACCACCTAGAGGGGTGGGATAGGGAGGGTGGGAGGGAGATGCAAGAGGGAGGAGATATGGGGATATATGTATATGTATAGCTGATTCACTTTGTTATAAAGCAGAAACTAACACACCATTGTAAAGCAATTATACTCCAATAAAGATGTTAAATAAAATAAAATAAATAAAAGTAGATAAATATAAATTTGCTCTAACAAATATCAAAGTGAAAAATTCTTGTCATTTTGTATTTTGATTTATTAAGCTTTGCAAAGGAATTTTATTGCTTTTTTATGGAAATTTAATCTTGATCTTCGTACCTAGAATCTATTATAATTTTTAATACTTTTTAAATTATTAATATTAGTTTACTCGGTCCCTCACTTTATTTCCTGCTGTTTTGCTGCTTGGACATTTCGGACTTTTAAATTATTTTAGATAGTCCTTCTT
Source organism: Monodon monoceros (assembly GCF_005190385.1). Lineage (NCBI taxonomy): Eukaryota > Metazoa > Chordata > Mammalia > Artiodactyla > Monodontidae > Monodon > Monodon monoceros. The sequence goes on from NW_021703767.1 coordinate 135,917,031, forward strand.
CTCACTCCCAGGGGAAAACTACCTGCTCTTGTAAAAATCCTCTGGCATTATTCTGATTTCTTTTAACTCAATAAGGGGTCTATTCAAAGGAAATTGAAGTCCTGCCATTGAATTCTAAAACAATTCTCCTTTTGTCACTTTATCCAATTCTTGCATAAAGGCTCCTCCCAAACTTTCCCCAGTTACTTAAATTCCTTAACCAGAAGAACTGAAGTGAATATATCAACTACATGAATAAAGAAATCAACTAATTAACACTAGCTACAGTTAGTAATTGACCTACCCCTATCTCTGTACTAAGTTATGAGTAACAAGATTTTTAAACAATTTAATAATGTGTTTTCTAGACCAGAAATTATGTAAAGGATTATCCAGTATACTTTTCTACTAAGTGTATATTTTTTTCCTAGTTTTAAAAAAAGTAGAATACTACTTTTTTTATTAACCTTTTCTTTTTATTTGAAGTATAGTTAATTTACAATGTTGTGTTAGTTTCAGGTGTACAACAAAGTGAGTCAGTTATACACACACACACACACACACACACACACACGCCTATTCTTTTCAGATTCTTTTCCATTAGGGGTTACCACAAGACAATGAGTAGAGTTCCCTGTGCTATACAGTAGGTCCTTGTTGGTTATGTTTTATATATAGTAGTGTGTATATGTTAATCCCAAACTCTTAATTAATCCCTCCCCTGCTGTCTCCTGCTACCCCCTTTGGTATACTACTTTTTAATTTTGATTCAAGATTACTTACCCAGTAATTTCCTTTTTTTTTTTTATTTTTGGCCTCTCACTGTTGTGGCCTCTCCCGTCGCGGAGCACAGGCTCCGGACGCGCAGCCTCAGTGGCCATGGCTCACGGGCCCAGCTGCTCCGCGGCATGTGGGATCTTCCCGGACAGGGGCACGAACCTGTGTCCCCTGCATCGGCAGGTGGACTCTCAACCACTGAGCCACCAGGGAAGCCCTCCATTTTTTTTAAATGACAGAGTTCTTTCATTCAATAAAATGTCATTCAGGAACCCATTTATAAAATAGACACACAGAAATGGGACTTGGCCTTGTGTATTACCTGTTGATTTTTTCCTGTTCCACACTCAGCACATTTCCATCCCTACAACACCTCCCCTAATCCCTGGGAATCTAAGGATCCCAATTAAAAAACACAGTTCCTCAATGACTTGATACTTGATAATGTTAAAATATTATGGTTATATATTTATGTGATAGATATTGTGATCTGTTTTAATCATGTATATGAATATGTATATGTATGTAAGTAGATAGATAGATCAATAGGTCACATAGAAAGATATGATGCCTTGAATTTGCCCCTCAAAAATCTGAATGAGTAAAATGGATGGAAATAAACAAGTCAGTACTTGTATTCATACTTGAAGCTGGGTGATGGTTATACCAGAGACAGAGTTCTACAGAGAAACAGAACCAGTGGGGTAATATATATATATATATAATCTTTCTCTGATTTAGATATTCAAGATCAGTACCAACCAGAAAACAAGCTGAACACTCTAATTTGTCTTTTTTTGGTATATATGTTATACTCAATTAAATGTTTACTTCATAATGTAAATAAATAAACTAAAAATAATTACATCAGAAGTGGTATAAAATATACATAACTCTGTAAAATATAGTCTCTAGTCTTATGCACAGTGCTCTTTAAGGATTTCTCTGAAAAATAGACTAAAAAAGACAAGAGGTGAAATCAATGATATGATTTGTAAATGTGTAAATTTTTATATTTTATAATAAATTTTCTGGCATATGACAGTCAAGTGTCATATTCTGACAAGATCAGTTCAGTGTAACAAATTTATAATAGATGTGATACCAACCAGGGTTCTTGGCCTTCCCCAATCAATAGAAGTTGACTAGAGGCCAGACAAGAAGTTCAGGCAAGGCTTTATTGGGGCCCCTGCTACAGCAAGGGGGAGCGAGAACAAGCAACAGTTTCCCTTGCTTGTTTCCTGGGGGCGAGGGGCGAGCTGGTTCCTTACATTGGGGTGAGGGTAGGGGTATGTCCCTGGGGTCGGGCCAGAGGTGTGACCTAGGTGGTCTGCCCGCCCCTTTGGTGGTGTTGAGTGCAGGGGGCATGTGCAGTGCCCTGCTTTTGCTCCCAGCTCTTCAGAAGTTGCAGTTGGGTTTTTTGGTCTTTTTGTATCTTCTTGTCCATAATTTGCCCCAGCTGCGTATGCACGCAGTTATTTTTAGTCCCTTATAGTTTCTTTGTATTTTCTTACTCAAGGAGACGTTTGTCCAGGTGCAAGCATTGCAGCAAAGTGTCCCAGGTCCCATCCTGTCTCAGACGGAAGTAATATGTTTTGAGGAAGGATTCTTTCCCCAAATTGACACAGACTCTTGGGCCACCAGCATCACTGAGATGAGACACCAGCTCCAGGCTTCCATGCAGCTTAGATTCTCACATGTTGAAAGCAATTAAAAGGCCTCAATATGCTGCACTCAAAAATCAGTAAAAACAAAGCAATATCCAGATGTAACCTGAAAATATCCCTTTCACTTTCTATTCTGAAAAAGTTATAGATTCATGGGAATTTTCAATGATAGTAGAGCGAGAGAAAGGTCTCAGTCGTTTCCAATGGTTACATCTTACATAATTGTAGTATAATACCCAAACTAGGAAATTGGCCTTGGGACATGATGTGTGTATAGTTCTATGCCATTTTGTCACAAGGGTAGATTTGTGTGACCGCCACCATAATCCAGATACGTAACTATTTCATCTCTATAAATATCTTCCTCTTGCTACCCTTGTGGAGTCATACACCCCCCTACCCTCTGACTACTGCTGGTCTGTTCCCCACCTCCAATATTTGGAGAATGTTACGTAAATGGAATCACGTAGTATGTAACTTTTTGTGATTAGCTTTTTTTAACTGAATATAATGCCCTGTAGATGTATCCAAGTTATGAATACATTAATATTTCGTTCCTTTTTATTCCTGAATGGTATTCCATAGTATGGATATACCACAATTTATTTAACCATTCACTGATTGAATGACATTTGGGTTGTTTCCTGTCCTTGGCTATTACAGATGAAGCTGCTATGAACAGCTGTGCACAGGTTTTTGTGTGGACATAAGTTTTCATTTCTCTGGGATAATTGCCCAGGAATATAATTGCTGGTTTGCAGGGTTAAATATATATTTAGTTGTTGTTTTTCAAGAAACTGCCAAACTATTTTCCAGAGTGACTGTATCACTTTACATTTCTATCAGCAATGTGTGAAATACCTGGTACCCCCACTTCCTCACCAACATTTGGTATTGTCACTAATTTTAGCTCTTCCAGTTGGGGTGCAGTGATATCTCATTATAGTCTCAATTTGCACTTCCCTTATGACTAGTGATGTTGAACACCTTTCCATGTGAATATTCGCCATTCTTGTATCCTCTTAAGTGAAATATCTCTTCGTGTGTTTTGTTCATTTTCTAACTGGATTGTTAGGTTTTCTTAATGTTGAGTTTGGGGAGTTCTTTATGTATTCTAGAGATAAGTGATTTGGAAATATTTTCTCCCAGTGTGTAATTGTACTATAAATGTGCCAATTTTGAAACTTACATGTATTATTAAAATTGAACAATAACCACAGGAATTGTTTTGAATCGAGATTAACAAAAGATTTTGGGTTGAGGAAGAATCTTTTGTCACTGGAATTATTTTAAATTACCAGCACGTGGCAGTAATAAAAAGCTGACCAAATGTGGTTGGATTATTGTTTTTAAGTTTTCTACAGTCAACACTTCTTATTGCCTACACCTGGTTTGGACGCTCCCATTGCCCTGTCCCAGCACACGACCCATCTGATAGATCCAGATATTGGCAGGTTTTTGTGACATTCTCAGGCTAACAAAGTCACAGTAGACGATTGCAGAATTCAGTATATGGAAAACCATAAAATACATAACCCAAAAATGTCTCCTAAAAGAAACTACTTAAAGGTGTATTCCAGCCAATAGAAATGATTCAGAATTATAAATCTAAGGATGTAGAAGTTATAAATTTATGTCTTTCCTAAACCAGTTTGGACCCATTATATATTAAATCCAGAGGGATTCTTCAATTCATGGAATAAGCCAAGTCCTGTAACAATTCACTACATTACTCTTCTTTCCCTTCTAGTCATTTCTATGTATCATAACTGTCAACTGAAAAAAAATGCACAACCTAGAAGTTGAGAGTTATGTTTTATATGGTGGACATTCTGAGGACTTAAGCCTCTGAACTCTGAGAAACTGTTCTGAAGAAGCAAGGGGGTGGGGGGGTGGAGCCAGGATATATAGGATTTTTTTCAACAAAAGACCAGGTAGTTGGAACATCAAAAGTTTACTGTTAATTAAAGAAAACCAGACATCGAAAGTTAATGAATTTAGCGCTTTTCTACGTATGGGAAGATGCAAGAGTCTGCGCTCACTGAAATCATTGCTTTGATATGCACCTCAGCTACCTGGGGCCAGCATCCTGTGCTTTCTCATCCAGGGTCTCCTCAGGGTGCACCGTCGGGGTGGCTGCAGCAGTTGACTGCTAGATGGTGGGCATCCTGTTTCCATCCTGAGTTCCCTCAGGGCTCACCATTGGGGAGGCTGTAATGTGATGTCTTGGTGGCTGCAACATCCTTCGTTTACTTATATGGCAGGTGGCAGTCTTAGTTCACGTAACAAATAGTAAATATTTTTTTCTGGGGCACCTCCTTTACCCCACAGTTCAGCGGGTAATCACCACTTAAACACCAACCAGCTGTGTTTATTCAGACCATGTGAACAAGGGTAAAGCTGCAACACTGTTGATACAGGTCAGGATCTCTGGGAAGCAGGTCTGAGATGGAGATTGTGGTAAGTTTTTAGGCAATCCTCTTACGCTCAACACTTGTATAACAGGAGAGAAGGAAGGAAGGAGCAGAGGAAGAAACTGGGCTGCAATGAAGTTGCAACAAGATACTTTGCCCACTCCAGGTACACCACCAGCTAAAGCTGTGTGTCCTTCAGGGTTGGACAGGGGGACCTCCTGTTACACACCCATATTGACCCATCATTGAATGCAGGCTGCACTGGGAAAGGGGCATGATCTTGATCAAGGTCACTTCCTTCAGCTGAAGGCAATGCCAGAAAGGACTGAGGGCTAAGAGGTGAGGGCTCTGGGCCGGCATACTCCCAGCCACCGCAGACTTAACCCTTTTTTTTTTTTAATTTATTTATTTTTGACTGCATTGGGTCTTCGCTGCTGCACGCGGGCTCTCTCTAGTTGCGGCGAGCGGAGACCACTCTTCTCTGTGGTGCGCGGACTTCTCATTGCAGTGGCCCCCCTTGATGCGGAGCATGGGCTCTAGGTTCACGGACTTCAGTAGTTGTGGCACGCAGGCTCAGTAGTTGTGGCTCGCAGGCTCTAGAGCGCAGGCTCAGTAATTGCAGCACAAGGGCCTAGACGCTCCACTGCATGTGGGATCCTCCCAGACCAGGACTCGAACCCGTGTCCCCTGCACTGGTAGGCGGACTCCCAACCACTGCACCACCAGGGAAGCCCGAGACTTAACCCTTTTAATTCTGAGGGGGCATCTGGTTGTGTAGCACAGCATCACTACAATTCTGCCAGCAGAATCATTCAACGTTTTCATTTCCCATCACAGAAGCAAGGCTTAGTTCATGAGCAAATGACCATTTGCACTGCAACCTTTAAAAGAATATTCTATACATTTTGAAAATAATTTTATCTATATAATATGTATATATACTATATATATATAATCCATATTGAATGAACTGAGTTACAGACATTTTTCTTAATCAAGTAAAGCTACCATCCAGTCCCATGTCTTTTGGCAGATATTTTTCCATATCTAAAAATCTGTGATTATTCTGTGTTAATTACATTTAAGATTAGTTACATGATACGAGTTCAGTGATGTGAAAAAAAGAAAAGAAAGAAATCCTAGAACAAAATAAATTCACCAAAATGTTAAATTATTTCTGGGAGGTGGTATTATGAAAGAGATTCATTTTCTGCTTTATACTGTTTACACTTCTAAATTTTGTAAAATGTACATGTGTTATTTTTTAATATTCAAGGAATAATTGTATATATGTTATGTAGTTGCAAATGAGTTAGTAAAACAATAAATGCAGTAAAAATTTAGAAGGAGATGCATGAAATCGTTATTGAAAACAACCAGGCATTCTTTATTTCTTTATTTTTCTTTATTTTCAAAAACTTCCATAATGGGTTTACATTGACTTCATTTTCCATTTTGGGGGGAAATTTTTGTCATTTTATAAGTTGCAGAAACTATGAAGCTTCTAACGTCACCTCATTAAATATGAGTTTTCCCTTGGTTACTCATTGATATTTTCTGTCAAGTTAAAGAAAATTCCTTCCTTCTATAGCTTGCTTATTACAAAGTTATTTTTTTAAAAAGAATATTTATGGAGTTATGTTTAAAAAATCAATGTTTACTGAGATAATGACATGGGTTTTCTTCTTTATAAATCCAATGAATTATATAATGATTTCCTAAAATGGAACTGCCCTTGGAATAAATCCCAATAAGCATGGTACATTTTCTTTTAATACACTTCTATATTCAGTTTACTAATGTATTGTTTAGGATTTTAGCATGTATATTCAAAGCAGTATATGGTTATCTTTTTGTATTATACTCACCTAGTTTTGGTATCAGACTTTTCTGGACTTGTAGATTGAATTCAGAAATTTTCAGGCTTTTTTGTTCTCCAAAGCTTTAAAAGAATTATTTGTTCCTCCTCCTACACTGTTGGTGGGAATGTAAATTGGTGCGACCACTATAGAGAACAGTATGGAGGTTCTTAAAAAACTAAAAATAGAGTTACTGTATGATCCAGCAATCTCACTCTTGGGTATATATCTGGAAAAGACGAAAATTCTAATTTGAAAAGATATGTGGACCACAATGTTCGTAACAGCACTATTTATAATAGTCAGGACACGAAGCAACCTAAATGTCCATCAACAGATGAATGAATAAAGAAGATGTGGTGTAATATATTATGGAATATTACTCAGCCATAAAAAAGAATGAAATAATGCCATTTGCAGCAACATGGATGGACCTAGAGATTATCGTGCTAAGTGAAGTAAGAGAAAGACAAATATCATATGATATCACTTATATGTGGAATTTTAAAAAGGATACAAATAAACTTACTTACAAAACAAAAATAGACTCACAAACGTAGGAAACAAACTTAAGATTACCAAAGGGGAAGTGGGGGGAGGGATAAATTGGGAATTCGGGATTAACAGATACACACTACTATATAAAAAATAGATAAACAATAAGGACCTACTGTATAGCACAGGAAACTACATTTAATATCTTGTAATAACCTATCATGGAAAAGAACCTAAAAAAGATATATTTTATATATATATATGAATCACTTTGCTGCACAACTGAAACATTGTAAATCAATTATACTTCAATAAAAAAAATTACTTGTTCCTTTCAGGCTTGATAACCCTGACCTTTAAAACCATCTGAAGTAGCCTTTAGTGGGGGTGATAAACAGTATGAACGAAATGGTCTCTTTCTCTACTTCCTTCCATGGTTATTGGTACTCAAGATTTTTACCACTTTGGGGACCTATTTTGGGAATTAACTACCCTCCCCAAAGTATTCATTTAATCTAGAAAACTATGCTGATAGATTCTTGCACAAAGTAATCTCATCATTTAAAAAGTCTTCTCAATTTATGGTCCTTTTAAAAATCTTAACATTGTTGATGTTGTCTCTATTTTTCCTTGAATACAATTGCCAGAAGTTTAACACTTTTATCTTCCTTTGGTTTTATTGATCATATATTTTCTAAACTTTCTTTTCCTTTTCATTTATTTCTTTCACTTGTATATCCTTCTGGTTGACTCTTATTTGGTTTTCTCTTAGAGCAAGCCATAGTTATGGAGGTGACCATACAGGTTTATCCTGTGTCTGAGAGACCCGTTCATACAGGACTATGATTTAACAGTGCACATGGCTGCCCAACTAGAGACTGTATTCCCCAGCTTTGTCTACAGTTCAGTGTGGCTGACATAGTCTGAGGAAAAGTGAAGTGGGCTTCTGCCTACCTTCTACTTTCCCTTTTTCTTCTCTTCTTCCCATTCTCTATATCCCAACCCTCCAGGACTTCTTTGAGTTCTTCCAAGACACTGAGCTCCCTTCTGACCAAGGTTCTCACACCTTTTATTTGCTCTCAGGAATGTTCTTCTCTCTGCCACCTCTCATTTTATTAATAACTCTTCCTCCTTCAGGTTTTAACCCTGAGTCATTCATCTTAAGCAATTGATGCCTCACCCCTAACTGCCCCGTCTCTAAGGAATCTGGTCAGGTCCCACTGCTACATGGTCCAATTCCACTTTAGTTTTGTCCGTTATTTGTTGTGAAATATTTTTTACATTCAAAAATATAATATCTGTAATACATATAATATGAAAATATTCTTAAAAATCCCCATACACCCCAAATCCAGTTTAACAAAACATAATTTTACTAATTCCATTTAGTAAGGTACATGGTAACCCAGCTAGAGACTACATTTTCCAGTCTCTGCAATTTGCTGTAGCCATATGATTATGGGTGGTTTTGTAGCACATACATTTCCCTAGTTGGTATATTACTTAGTTTTGCATGTGTGTGAATATTATAAAAATGTTGCCATGTTGTCAGTGCTCATCTTTATTGCTTTTGTACTTAGCATTGTGTTTTTGACATCTTTCTGTGCCAACAGGTAGGGGCACCATTTCATTCATTTTCCAATTATTCTCACTAAGTCTAGTTTAATGGAATTTTAACATCCTATGTCATAACTATACAACCAATTATGCATTTCTTTTTTGTTTATGGACATTTGGCTTGTTTCTAGTTATACACACAAACACACTTGTGTTTCAAATGTATTTCATATGTATATTTTATGTGTTTGTATTTATATGAAAATTATGAGTTTCACTGTCAAGACTATTTTTTTTTTAAGTGAGTTGTTCCCAATGCTATTTTTGATTTTTTTTTTTTTTTTTCATTTGGGAGCTACCAACCCAGGACCATTTTAAATTCATTCCTTTGCCTGGGAGATTTTTGATCACCTAAGTGGAATGATTTTCAATCCCAATCTTGCATGAGGGTTAAATCATGATTAAAACTTTTCAAGGAAACCTTTTCTTTTTCCCTTCCACTTAGAGCCAAGACCAAGACACATACATTTCTCTGATATTTCCCTTTGAGGGATTATTTTTTAAGATTATAAAAGTCCTGTTGTTTGATTTGGAATATCTCACCCATAATTAGATTTCTCCACAGAGAAGGGATTTGGCTTATTGACTGTCATAAATCTCTAATCTGGTCCATTTTGTAGTTAGCACTGTAATTCCATCCATCATTTTCATACCGACGGACACTGCATAAGCAGCCTGCTGGCCTTTCCCACCACATTCCTGTAGACACTATCTTAAAACTCTGGCAGTTTTCCAATTTAAATATATGTAAAAATTACATCCTGATCGATAAATTATTACATTTTCAGATGCTACTTATAAGACTTCTATGCAGACCAAAAAAACCTAACACATGAAGACGTAACCTTAACTTTTAGTAGTACAATAAAATGTGCTTTGTTCAATCGAGTTTCCAAAAAAAAAGTACCCCTTTTGATCTTCTACGTTGTGTTTTTTTGTTAATCTGTTTTTATTGATTCAGGTCTATAGTAATATATTCTATTTTAAACATTCTTTCAAAGTTTGAAGCAAAAGATGAGCAATGAAAAAACATGTAACATCAGATTAGACTTTTGCCATGAATAAAAGCATCCTATTTTCTGGTCATTAAAAACATCCCAGTGTGGACTGAGAATGGGGGGCGGGAATTAAAGGCCTTGAAACACCTGGAGATCAGGCTGAGAGGGGCACTGATTATGACACATTCATCTATGTGACACTTAACACCAAGCAGCATTTGAACATTGATTTAAGTCATTAAAGGACTTGGGCTACATGTGGAAGTAGAGAATTTAGACCAATCTGGCTTCACAGACTGGCTCTACTCCTAACTAGCCATGTGGTCATGTGACACGATATTAGACCTTTCAGTTTTCTCCTCTGTAAATGGAGGATAATAATGCTTATCTCACTGAGTATTTATGAAGATTAATTGAAATCGGTTAATACTGAGGATCTAGAACAGGGCCTGGCACACACTGGCCATCAATAATAGTTACATGGTTTCCCCAGTGTAGCAACCAAACCAAATCATTTTTATGAAGAGGAATCAAACAGCCTTCAAAGTACTACAGAGGCTTGATGATGAAGCTTAGATAAAAAGTTTTTTATATTTTGCAATTATTGTCATATATATAGAATTTATTAAGCATAAAAATATATGTTCACCAACTGACCAAATAAACACTAAATGTTTCTTCATTTCATAGAGTCAATTTATATATTTCTCTTTGGCAGTAGGCCTTTGGAAAGAAAATAAAATAGCCGAATTCTTACCTAATTTTACTAAAATAGAGTCCAACTGGATTAAAAATTTAAATGTTTAAAATTAAAAAATGAAGACATAAACATGTTGGAAGAAAGCAGACATAGATTTTTTAAAAATAATTTTTGAGTGAAGACAGTTTGGTTATGCAGGACATAAAGTCTAGACACCAAAAATTTATAGATGATAAGTCTGACAACATAAAAAATGTAAAATTTTTATACAGCATAAATAAAAATCCAAGGTCAAGTAACAAAAGGGGATCATTGTCAACAGCATGTGTGATAAGAAAATGGTAACTAATATACAAAGAGCTCATGCAAATAAATAGAAAGTACCAACTTAATTTCAAAATTGACAAAAATAATACGAATAGACTTCATAAGAATAAATGCAATTGGACAATAATATTTAAGTGAATGTTTATCCACACTCATCATTTTAAAAATGCAACTTCAAACAATGTTATGGCATCTTTCAGCTATTAAAATGTTAGGCTACTCTTATTTTATATTTCATAATTTTGATGTCTGTGGTAAAGCAGACACATCCACTCAATGTTGCTGGGAGTGTAAGTTGCTGGAATTAAATTTGGAATATGTATACCAAAATTTGTAATGTACATATCCACTCCTAGTAATTTATTTACTGAATATCTTGGCATACCAATGCACAGCTCTATGCATTTAAGAATTTTCATTGCAGGATTATCTACACAGATTTTTTAAAAATCCTGGACAAACTAAATGTTCATGATAGGGAAATAGTAAAGGAAATAAGACTAGTTATATCCTTAACATGGTACACTCTTAGCTGGAAAAAAGAATGGCAGAGAACTATAATGTGCAAATTAGAAATGATTTACATCACTTTGATGTGGAAAAAGTAAAATATAAATAGTTTTTATTGCAAACTTCCATTTATGCAAAGAAATAAATATAAATGTGGATATAGCCTATGTATTAGATATTTTTCTGGAAAAAATTGAGAAAAAAAGGTTGAAAGTAGAATTAGGGATATGAACGTGGAACGGCAGGAAGGAAGGAGTAAGAGTTTTTTGCTTAATGCTTTCCTGAACTGTTTGAAAGTTTCTCTGTGCTCTTGTATGTTTTACTTTAATTTTTAAAAATAATGATGTTAATATGATGATAAAAATAAATAAATTGTAAGGAACTAAAATTCCATTAAATGTCATTAGGAGCCAGCAAATAATTTTAGGTGTTGAAAAACATGTACTGTGTGCTCTTAAGAAGGAACTGCCAAAATGACATTCTTGGGGTCAAATGATACATTCATTGATGCTTAATGAGTTTTATTTTCCCCCAGACAAAGCCAAAGGGAGATCAAGAACAGGGACCCACTTTGATTCAGCCCGGAGACGGAGCCGAGCGGTCCTTTATCACATCTCTGGCCACCTGCAAAGAAGAGAAAAGAACAAATTGAAAATAAATAATGTAGGTGGTGTGTGTGTACACAGTGAATGCTAGACTTTCCCTTGGTGGCAGTGTTTGATTCACAAAAGAAAGCCTCCAATTATGCATTTATTGGCTTTGCTAGATTTTTTTTCCACTTTGGCTTGTGCTTTCCTATGAAAAACAAACTGGAAAAGGTCAGCAGTCACGAGGCATTTCTGTAATAAAAATGATTAATCATAGTGTTATCACAGCATAGAATATTATTTCAGTACAACATGGTACTAGGGACACTGCAAATGGGACTGGTTACATTTTATGAACAAGTTATATTACACATCCATAGTTTGTTGGTTTAAATTTCTCAAATTTAATTTTAGCTCCATCTGTTTTGCACTTTATCTAATTTCACTGAATGCTTTCATCCAGGGGGGCCATGAACAAATCAAAGTCATTACTTTATTTGGAAAATTTACATTTTATGCAACACAGAGTTGGAAATTTCACACCTTGGAACTGGGTTTGAAGTGACATGCCATATATTATATGGGCTTTTTTAAAGCCGCACTCTTAGTAAATTATGGTAGGGCTCCTCTCTGAAACCTGGTGGTTATCTGTCAGCTGTGCCTGTAAAAGGTGACTCTGGAGAGTTTTAAGTGACACACGTCCTCCAGGATTTCACAGCTAATTTTATCATTGGTTCTGAGAACTAAGAGACTTCACTCGGAGATCCAGAACTCTGTCTGTTTGGTTGTAGATATTCAAAGATGATTTTTCAAATGATGGTAGTGTCATTAATCTGCCTTGCGGAATCTCCAGAACATAGAACTTTGGGGATATGTGTGACTGTGGGCAACAGACATCAAGACTCAGGGTCTAACTTGCCAATGACTTTAGAAAAAGTCATATCAAACAACCATTGCTGTTTTGGAATTGATCTCAGATCCCGAGATTCTGGGAGTAAAGGACACAGGAGAGTCTTTGGCATCTCATTGTACACAGAGAGCTTGAGACTACCTAATCTGAAATTCGGACGCTTTGCTAAAGCAGTCATGCATCAGAAACACAAAGTATCCGCTTACCTGATTTTAGTGAGCAGAGATGCACGAGCCCAGGTGTCGAGCACGATCTCATATGAAAGGGCTGCCAACCTGGTTGTGCTTCAGTGTGATTCCCCTCTGGAAACCAGACAAGCTATTTGCATCTGTTTGTGCTCCAGGACCATCACCCATGCTGGTGCTGATCTGCCATGCGCTGCTGTAAGAGTCACATTCTGTTTAGTTTGTCTTGGCTTAATATAAAGATTTTCTAGGGACACCCGTATGTCACATTGGTTTCCTGAGAGTCCAGGGATAGACTTCAAACCATGCACACCACTATATCTCTGAATCCTTCCCCTGGTTCCTCGTTATACCTGCCTTCAGTTACCAAGTCAGCCTTAGTAACAGTAAACAAGTTCTAGGAAGAAACAAAGGTAACCACACCTGGGGTTGATTCTATGCAAGCCAGCCAGCAAAACACCTAAACAAATATTAGCCTGAGACTCTGTAATGCTGAAAGATGCCACTCTTCTAGCATTTAGTCCAGAGTCATTTAAATGTACCAAGTATTAGTGAGCTTAAAAATGCATTCACAGAACATGCTGTTTTTCCCCTTTTGATTCAACAAAGTACAGACAGTACTTAAAAATCTTATTTAAAAAATCATAACTCCCACCCCTTGGTTAATTTGCTAAATTGCATTTATTTAAGAAGTAGAAATATCAGGGTGGAGCATTAAAATAATACATGGTAAGGAAAGGTGTCAAATCAGCACAGTGAATCTGACAATACAGGTAACATCTTATTTCTGAAAAAGAAATGTGGAATCAGGACTGGCCTTGTTCACCATCTCTTTTCAAGGAGAACAGGGCAGAATGACTAAAAGACAACAGAAAGAGAGAAGAGGGAAGAGGAAACAATGATCTGAATGGTTTACTGGCTAGACAATCAGTCTTTGGGGAATTCTGGATATATTAACATTCATGTGCCCCCAAAAAAGACTTCTTAATGTTTTTGTAGCTCTTTGCTATTTACAAATTCTTTTTGCTGTTATCATATCATGTGATCCTTACAGCAAGCCATTACTAGATATGATTTTTATTCGTTCCAATTAAAAGATGGAAAAGAACAACTTATTTGAGATCTCAAAAGTAGAACCAGGAGATGTGGGACCCATCCATGAATCTTCTGACTCAAAGCCACGGTGCTTCTGCCCCTACCTTGCTGCTTCTCTCATACAATTCTGTGGAATAGGAATGTATGATTCAACTCAGAACAAATTAGCAAGCTCTGAGAATCAGGATGTAACACCCTTTAATCCTGGCTCTAACTTTGCCACATGGTACCTCTTGGAAAAGGTTTTTAATTTCTGGTTTCCTTGATTTGTTACTCTGTCTATTACATGACATTGGGATGATGCAAATGTCTTCAACCCAAAGATCACACGGGAGCCTTGGGAGCTTGAAGGGACAGTGCTTTAGATACCTGCATATTACCAACAGGGTACCGGGCTGGTAGTCATCAAAGGCATATGCTACCTTGCAATTACTCAGCGTAATGACTGTAGAAACATTTTCCCATCCCTTTGTTCATTTGGATGTTAATTTCAAAGACATGTTGCAAAAATAGTTTAGGAAACAGTTACCTTGATTAGGCTTTGGCCTTAACTACTCTGTTTCAGTAATACATAGGGTAGAGGTTAAACTACTCAAACACCATTGGTACTAAACAATAGGCTTGAAAATTAATAAATAATATATATAACTAACATCGAGGATAGTTGGTTGTATTATTCTTTAGGCAAACTTCATAGGTTTCAGGATTATAAATAATATGTCTTTTCCCCCTTACTTGCTAAAAGCACACTTTCCAATTGTTAGAAATTTTCTTCCATTCAAAAGGGTTTTGATAAAACTTTACAAATAGAGAAGCAGGAGGAGAAGGACATCTCTTTTCTTCACTCAGGTGATTGTGTCAGGATGTATGCAGAATTTGAATGAAAAACCTTTTAAAATTTAAGTCTAATCTGAGATGTATTGGATTCTCAGTATATTTTAAAATAACTTAAATCATATATTTTAAGTAGCCTATAAAAATGAAATAGTGTGATTTATTTTCTGATTTGTGGAGATAACTATTACATTGCTGACCTTTTTCATCAGCATCACTAATGCTTCATATAATCAACATAATTCAATAAAAAAATACTTTACTTCTTGAGTTTTCCCAGCCTTCACTCCTAGAGCTGGCTTCTCCCTCAAATGAAGTAAACATTTCATTTCTGTAACATGATAGAAAAAGACTTATTTGGATAAAAATTGAGATATTCTTCCATGGCTTTTGGTTATGTGTTATCGCAGTAAATATTTGAAAAAAAATCGTATTGGAATCCATCATGTCCTATTGTAAGTAGAAGTGCTTGTCAACCTTGAGATTTATACTTATGGACCCCAATTCTCTCTTCTCCGATGCACCAACCTCAGCTTTGATGAGAGGCCCAACAGGGGTTACTTTCTTCTTCCTTCCTCAGTTTTATGTCATAATCCACCTTTGGAACCTGTTCCTAGAAACCAGAGAATGAGGCAAAGGAGGCAGGTCACGTCAGGGAGTTGAATGGAGCATAGACACGGTGGCAGATGGGCATCAAAGAACCATCTGGAAGGAGTGAAGCAGGCCCTCCCTCACCACAAAATCCTGGCTTTATGAAATGCCCTGTGGGATGAGTGAGATTATAAACAGGAAGTAGCAACATGTGTTGTAAATGCCTACCAAGGAGAGATGCAGGATAGGAGAGGCATTCATATTAAGGGAGCAGAAATATTTGGGCACTGAGGGTCTCCACTAAAGAGCTTGTGCTCCTGATTCCAAGTACTTTAGGAATCCCTGGACATACCACATTAATTTGCCCTTCCTTCAGTGCCGGAAACAAGAAAACACACTGCGACCTGCAAGTTACAGGTATTCAAGAACTTTGAGCTGTTCTGCTCATTCAACGTAACTTTCAAATTTAAGTTTCCATTACCTATCTTGTATTTCTCGTTAATTGAGGTCAAAGCAAGGTCTGCAAGTATCTGGTCATAGGCTGTCAAATTGCCACACACGCTATTGTTGGGCCTCCCTTTGTCTCACAGCAATAAAGAGAATTGTTCCTCAATTTGGACTGCTTTCAAAGTGAAGTGCTTTTGCAGTTATAAAAACTCCAGCTATTCTTCTGCATTTAATCAGCGGCACAGTGAACATTGCCTTTCTCCTCCCATGACTTGAATAATAACTGTTAAGTAACTGTTTCTTGCTTTGCCGTCTTAACAAGGGCTAGCCAGTGCCAGAATAAATCTATGTCCATCAAGGTTATGAGATTTGGGTTCCCAGCTGGAAACATCACCAACAACCATAATACAAAATGCAAGTAGTCAGCACAACCTGCTTATAGTTTGAAAGACATGTTAACAGCTATTTACAATTGAATTGATCATATAGCTCTAACCTTTTGAGAAAAAAAAAAATGGTACCTTTGCTGCTATTAGAAGTATTTCAGGCCCCAAATATTCTTTAGATAATGACTGTCACCTCAAAACTATAAGTATATGGAATGTCCCCATGACAGTAGGAACATAACTGTATCTTTGTGTTTATAATGTATGTAGGCTTATACTTGCAACTTTGGATGTTTCTAGGTGACATTTTAGGTAGCGATCTTTTAATTCTTCATGAACAAAATCTGGATTAGTCACTTATTAACACTGGTGACTACACTCTGCATATTCCTGTCACTTATAACAAAGATCTCTGCCCGATTTTAACATACTTAAAAGTCTACTTTTTGCATCACCAACTTCTAAAAGTCACTTGTAAGATGTATTGACATTGTTGGGAGATTGGGATTGACATATATACACTAATAAGTATAAAATGGATAACTAATAAGAACCTGCTGTATAAAAAAATAAATAAAATTCTAAAATTCAAAAAAAAATAAAGGCGTATTGACATTGTATGTATAAATAATTCTCCCCATGTGTTTAAGGCTGTGTGTTCCTTATTTCTAATGTTGTGTTTCTCCCTTCTCTCCTTTTTGTCTTTATCCACAGAATGTTTTTGTAGATAAACCAGCATTTCCGGAGTATAAAGTTTCTGATGCAAAAAAGTCCAAATTCATACTTTTGCATTTTAGCACTTTCAAAGCCGGCTGGGACTGGCTTATTCTATTGGCGACGTTTTATGTTGCCGTGACCGTACCTTACAACGTTTGCTTTATTGGCAATGATGACCTATCGACAACTCGGAGCACAACAGTCAGTGACATTGCAGTGGAGATTCTTTTTATTATAGGTAAGAACCCACGGCTGTTTTCCTAGGAGATTTGCATAGGGGAAGTAAGTGTGTTCCAGATTTTTCTAACATGAATTTGAACTAAGATCCATTTGCATGGGCATGACTCAGCCTCTGATGCAAATTTTGGAGAAGCACATATTTGGATTTCTGAAAATTGCCTCTTCCAGCTTTCTTACTGTTCCTTTGTTCAAACAGATATAAACCGATGTTTTTTGTTTCTATCCTTATTTCATCGAAAGTGGGTTGAAAAAGACAATGGCTGTTTTGTTTGTACTCTCAAATTCTATTATGATCTTACCTGTACAGGGTCAGAGATGAGGATTGGCAAGAACCTATCAGTGGTGTTCTGATAATGGTCCCGTCTTGGGCATGTTTCTTCATGCCTGTCGTGCTTTTCCGGCAGTTGATGGTGGTTGCCATAGGTGGCCTAGTTGCAGAAGCAACGGATTACATAAACCTTCTAGTCAATCAGGAGAAACCCTGAGTATCTGATTTTAACGAAAGGAGAGGCCCCAAGGGATGTTTGCTAAGAATATTTATCTCTAGAATATTTGGAATCTCAGTTGAGGCTGCATCTGCTCCATGCTTGTAAGTCCTCCTATTTTCCTGTCTCTTAAAGCATCGTCTTGTTTAGACCAAAGCCCAGCTCTTGCTTACTCATTCTAGTTCTCCATGAAGGTGCAGACTGATCCCCATGTGGAGTTCCTGACCACCATTAGCAATCTGATTCCTGCGTCTTTACCTGGTCCTGGCGATGTAGGGTAACATCCTTTTCATAAAGATGAGAGAATGTTTGGAAAATGTTTTCAAGCAGTAGGTGAACAAGGGAATGAAAAAATGGACCCTAAAAGTTCAAAGAAAAGGAAATAAATAAGTGAGGCAGATCAAAAGATTGTTTCAATGGCAGTGGTACATTTTTCTCTGTGGAGCTGGTACAGCTTTGGATTCTCCAACTGAAGGTCTCACGTGTTTGCTCTGGAAGAGTTTGTATGTTCTTGATGTGACTTTGGCATCACTGTTAACATTGCACTTCCTGGACACACCCCTCAGACCTATGCTAGGACCCCAACTCCCACCCCAAAGGTGATGGCTGTAGTATGTTTAGGCCACTAGATGGCAATGTTGTCTAGTTAGGTAGCTTGGTAAGGCTGCAAACTCAAGGAAACTTATCTTTAACCTTTTTTTTAACTTAAACTATTCTTTATTGGAAAAGTATAACCATAAGGGATATTAAATCACAGTTAAATGGCAAGTAACAACATTCCAGTTTGAAAAAGAATTTAAAATGAAAACTGTACAAGAGGCCTTTCAAGATGGCAGTGTAGGAAAAGCCTGAACTCACCTCCTCCCGTGGAAACAGCAAATACACAGCTGTATATGGAACAATTTCCTCTGAAAAAGACCTGAAAACTAGCTGAACAGATCCTTCACAACAAAGGATAAAAGGACCACGTGAAGAAGGTAGGAGAGGCAAAGATTCGGTCTCACCAAAAACCCCACTACTTGTGTGGCAACCCACGACTGGAAGGATCTCACACGTATGGAACTTCTTCCTGAGGAGTGAGGGGGTTCATGCCCAACATCAGGACCCCAACCCTTGAGACCTGCACCTGAGAGACAAGCCCTTCAAACATCTGACTTTGAAAGCCAGTGGGGCTTACATCCAGAAGTATCCAAGGGCTGTAGGGAACAGAGATTCCACTCTTAAAGGGCTCACTCACAGACTTACTCACCCTGGGACCAAGTGTGCAAGCAGCAGTTTGAAAAGTGCCTAGACCATATGTGAAGGAGGTGTGTTAGCTAATATTAATGTGTCTGCTGGAGGGGCAGAAGCTGGTGGGGGCTCTCTCCAGAGACTGAGGGGCTAGTGGGTGCCAGTTTTGTGCTCCTTCTATGTAGCTAGTGTTGATGGGCATACCCCACCCCACTAAAGCCACTGGTGCATACTCCTTGATAGCCTGGCTCTGGTGGCCAGGGAAACTTGTGTTTCTGGGCCCCATGGGGCTGAAACAACCAGAGAGACAGTTCTCGGCAGGCCGTCACCCCTAGGGCATAGCACAGACAGCACACTGAACACGCTCCAGATTTTCCTGTGAAGAAAGGTCTATTTTCTTGTCCTAGAGCTTCAGCCTGAAGGGCAGGCTTCAGGTTTACTACACATCTAGGGACTAAGAAGGTGCCCTCAGGGAACACAAGCTGGGGATGCCTTCTCTGTGCTCTTCCTTGGCCATACTACAGCTCAAAGAGCTTATGGACACACCTGGAACCCTGATTTTTGCAATTGTCACCAGGGGGACACCTCCAAATTGCCTGGTCTAGAGGCCTGTAGGGTTTACAACTGAAGTCTCAGAGGACTGTATATATTTGCATACTTTAAAAGCTGCTGCCTGAGGATCTGACTTCCAATCAGCCTGAAACTAGGTACTGACTGAGATCCTCCCTTTGGAACATTGACAGCTATTGGCACACCCTCAACAACTGGGGCCTATCAAGAGCCAATCAGGCTGCTTAGACAATCACAAAGGTTCTAGAGACAACCAAGAGCCAGGGCAAGGTTGAACAACAAGGTTCATCTCCTACAAAGGCCTCTCCTTCAGGACTGAAAGGAGAATGCATAGAAACAAACACAGAGAGTCAGGCAAAATGAGGAAACAGGAATATGTTCCAAACGAAAGAACAAGATAAAAACCCAGGAAAAAAAAAACCTTAGTGAAATAGAAATAGTAATCAACTAGGCCAAGAGTTCAAAAGAATGGTCATGAAGATCCTCACCAAACTCAGAAAAGAATGGATAAACATAGTGAGAACTTTAACAGAGATAGAAAATGTAAGAAGGCACATGACTGAAGAATATAATAGTTGAACTGGAAAATACACTAGAGGGATTCAACAGCAGACTAATTGAAGCAGGAGAAAGAATCAGTGATCTGGAAGACAGGGTAGTGGAACTCACCCAAAGAGAAGAGCAGAAAAGAAAGAAAGAAAAAAAAAAAAAGAATTGCAGCACTATTTACAATAGCCAGGACGTGGAAGCAACCTAAATGTCCATCAACAGATGAACAGATAAAGAAGATGTGGTACATATATACAAAGGAATATTACTCAGCCATAAAAAGGAATGAAATTGGGTCATTTGTAGAGATGTGGATGGACCTAGAGTCTGTCATACAGAATGATGTAAGTCAGAAAGAAAAACAAATATCATATATTAGCACATATATGTGGAATCTAGAAAAATGGTACAGATGAACCTATTTGCAGGGCAGGAGTAGAGATGCAGACATAGAAAACGAACATGTGGACATGGAGGGAAGGGGAGTGGGACGAATTGGGAGATTAGGATTGGCATATACACACTACCATGTGTAAAATTGATAGCTAGTAGAAACCTGCTGTATAGCCCAGGGAGCTCAGCTCGGTGCTCTGTGATGACCTAGATGGGTGGGATGGGGGGGTTGGGCAGGGAGGTCCAAGAGGGAGGGGATATAGGTATACATACAGCTGATTCACTTCATTATACAGCAGAAATTAACACAACACTGTAAAGCAACTATACCTAAATAAATAAATAAATAAGTGGAAATAGCTTAAACGATCTGTGGGACAACACCAAGCAAAATAACATTTGCATTATAGAGGGTTCAGAAGGAGAAGAAAAAGAGAAAGGGGCAAAAAACTTATTTGAAGAAATAATGGCGAAAAACTTTATTAACTGGGGAAGGAAACAGACATCCAGATTCAGATCCAGAGAATTCCAAAAAGATGAACCCCAAAAGATCCATACCAAGGCACATTATAATTAAAATGTCAAAAGTTAAAGAGAGAATGTTAAAAGCAGCAAGAGTAAAATGACGTGTGCACATGGTGCACAGCCCCATAAGATTATAAGCAGATTTTTCAGGAGAAACTTCGCAGGCCAGAGGGGAGTAGCACAATATATTCAAAGTGCTGAAAGGGGAAAACTTCCAACCAAGAGTAATCTACCCAGTGAGATTGTCATCCAGAATCAAAGGAGAGAAAAACCGTTTTCCAGACAAGCACAAGCTAAAGTTCACACCACTAAAATGATTTTATAAGAAATGTTAAAGGGACCTCTAAAGGTACTAATTAGTAACCAAAAAAATGAAAGTAAAAATTTTATCAGTAAAGGTAAATATTTACAGTAAAGGTAGTATTTAGGCATTTATAAAGCTGTTATGAAGGTTAAAAGATAAAAGTAGTAAAAGTAGCTATATGTACAATAATTAAGGAATACACAAAATAAAAAGATGTAGATTATGACATCAAAAAGAGAAAACATGGAGGGGTAGTAAAAATATAGAGTTTTAGAATGTACTCAAACTTACCTTGCTATCAACTTAAAATAGGCTGTTATTTATATATAGGCTGTCATATGTGAGTATTGTGGTAATCACAAAGCAAAAGCCTGTAGTAGATACCCAATAGATAATGAGAAAGGAATCTAACCATAACAGCAAAGAAAACCACCAAAGCACATGGGAGGAGAGCAAGAGAAGAAGAAAAAAACAGAGAAGAACTACAAAACAGTCAAAAATCAATTAACAAAACAGCAATAAGTACATACCTGTCAATAATTACTTTACATGTTCATGGATTAAATCAAAAGACATAGAGTGGCTGAATGGATAGACAAACAAGACCCATCTACATGCTGCCTATAAGAAACTCACTTTAGATGTAAGAACACACACAGACTGAAAGTGAAGGGCTGGAAAAGTTTCACACAAATGGAAACCAAAAGAAAGTTGGGGTATCTATACTCAGATAAAATAGACTTTAACACAAAGATGGTGGGCTTCCCTGGTAGCACAGTGGTTAAGAATGCGCTTGCCAATGCAGGAGACACAGGTTCGCACCCTGGTCCAGGAGGATCCCACATGCTGCAGAGCAGCTAAGCCCATGCACCACAGCTACTGAAGCCTGCACACCTGGAGCCTGTGCTCCACAACAGGAGAAGCCACCGCAATGAGAAGCCTGCACACCTCAATGAAGAGTGGCCCCCACTTGCCACAACTAGAGAAAAAGTCTGTGCACAGCAACAAAGACCCAACACTGCCAAAAATAAATAATAAATTAAAAAATAAATTAAAAAAATATATATATATAAAATAAAACAAAGATGGTAGTAAGAGGCAAAGACAGGTATTACATAATGAGAAAGGGATAAATCCAACAAGACAATATAACATTTTGTAATTATTTATGCACCCAACATAGAAGCACCTAAATATACAAAGCAAATATTAACAGACCTCAAGGGAGAAATAGACAGCAATACGATAATACTAGGGAACTTTAATATCCCACATACATCAATGGATAGATCATTCAGAAGAAAATCAATAAGGAAGTATTGGCCTTAACACATTAGATCAGAGGCAATGAATACATATATACAGAACATTCCATCCCAAAGTAGCAGAATACACATTCTTCTCAAGTGCACATGCAATATTTTCCAGGAGAGATCATATGTTAGGCCACTTAACAAGTCTCAATAAATTAAAGAAGATTGAAGTCATATGAAGCCTTTTCTTCTGACCACATGGTATGAAACTAGAAATCAATTACAAGAAAAATACTGGGAAAATCTCAAATATGTGGAGATTAAACAAATGCTACTGAACAAGAAAAGGGTCAATGAGGCAATCAAAGGTGAAATTTTAAAATACCTTGAGACAAATAAAAATGAAAATACAATGTACCAGAATCTATTGAATGCAACAAAAACAGTTTCAAGAGGGAAGGAAGATCATAGTGATTCGAGCTTACCTCTAGAAACAGAAGAATCTCAAATAAACAACCTAAGTTTACACCCCCAAAAAACTAAAAAAAAACAGACAAAGCCCAATGTTAGAAAAAGGAGGAAAATAATAAACATTAGAGAAGAAATAAATGAAGTAGAGACTAAAAAGACAATGGAAAAGATCAATATAACTAGGAGCTGGGTCTTTGAAAAGATAAGCAAAATTGACAAACAATTAGCTAGATTCAGGAAAAGAGAAAAAGAAGAGAAACTCAAATAAAACCAGAAATGAAACAGGAGAAGATACAACTGGTACTAAAGAAATACAAAGGGTCATAAGGGACTACTATGAACAATTATATGCCAAAAAATTGGCTAACCTAGAAGAAATGGATAAATTTCTAGAAACATACAATCTTCCAAGACTGAATTATGAAGAAATAGAAAACCTGAATAGACAATTTACTAGTAAGGAGATTGAGTCAGTAATCAAAAACCATCCAACAAACAAAAGTCCAGGACCAAATGGCTTCACAGGTGAATTCTACCAAGCACTCAAAGAAGATTTAATATGTATTCTTCTCAAACTCTTCCCAAAAACTGAACTCATTCTATGAGGCCAGCATTACCCTGATACCAAAACAGACCAGGGCACCACACACACAAAACAAAGAAAATTATAGACGAATATTCCTTACAAACATAGATGTAAAAATCCTCAACAAAATATCAGCAAAGCAAATTCAACAATACATTATAAGGATCATACACCATGACCAAGTGGGATTTATTTCAGGGATGTAAGAACAATTCAACATCTGAAAAACAATCACCGTGATACACCCCGTTAACAAAATGAAGGATAAAAATCATATGATGGTCACAGCAGATGCAGAAAGGGCATTGGAAAAAAACTAATATTCATTATGATAAAAACTCTTAACAAAGTGGGTATAGAGGGAATGTACCTCAACCTAATAAAGGCCATATATGATAAGCCCATCATAGTATGTCAGCTAAAGCTTTTCCTCTAAGATCAGGAACAAAACAAGAAAACCCGCTATTTTTCAACATAACATTAGAAGTCCTAGCCAGAGCAATTAGGCAAGAAAAGGTAATAAAAGTCATGCAAATTGGAAATGAAGATGTAAAACTTTCATTATTTGCACATGACATAATTTTATATATAGAAAAATCTTAAAGACCCCACCAAAAAACTATTAGAACTAATAATTTGGGAAGGTTGTGGGGTACAAAATCAATTTACAAAAATCTGTTGCATTTTTATACACTAACAGTGAACTATCAGAGAAATTAAGAAAAACAATTCTACTTACAATTGCATAGAAAAGAATAAAATACCATGGAATAAATTTAACCAAGGAGGTAAAAGACCTGTACACTGAAATCTATGAGACGTTGATGTAAGAAATTGAAGACACAAATAAATCAAAAGATATTCTATGCTCAAGGATCAGAAGACTTAATATTGTTTAAATGTCCATATTGCCCAATCAATCTACAGAATTAATACAACCCCTATCAAAATTCTAATGGCATTTTTCACAGAAAAGAATGTACAATCCTAAAATGTGTACAGAACCACAAAAACCCTGAATAGCTAAAGCAATCTTGAGTAAAAAGAACAAAGCTAGAGATATAATGCGCCCAGATTTCAAACTATATTACAAAGCCATGGTAATCAACAGTATAAAACATTATAAAACACACATAGATCAATAAGACAGACACATAGATCAATGGAACAGAATAGAGAGCCCAGAAATAAACTCACACATATATGATCAATTAATTTTCAATAAAGAGGGCAAGAATATTCAATGCGCAAAGGACAGTCTCTTCAATAAATGGTGTTAGGAAAACTTGACAACCACATGCAAAAGAATGAAAATAGACTACTATCTTATATCATGTACAAAAATTAACTCAAATTGATTAAAGAGTTGAATGTAAGACCTGAAACCATAAAACTCTTAGAAGAAAACATGGGCAATGAACTCCTTGACATCAGTCTTGATAAAGATTTTTTGGATCAGACACCAAAGTCAAGGGCAACAAAAGCAAGAGTAAACAAGTAGGATGACATCAAACCAAAAAACTTCTGCACAGTGAAGGAAACCATCAAAAAAAATAAAAGGGCGACCTAATGAATGGGAGAAGATATTTGCAAATCATATATCAATAGGAGGTTAATATCCAAAATATATGGAGAACCCATACAACTCAATAATAGAAAAACAAGCAATCTGATTAAAAATTGAGCAGAGGATGTGAACAGACATTTTCCATCACTAATCATCGGGGAAATGCAAATCAAAACCACACTTGTTAGGATGGTTATTATCAAAAAGACAAGAAATAACAAGTGTTAGTGAGGATGTGGAGAAAAGGGAACCTCATTAACTGTTGGTGGAAATGTAAATTGGTGCAGCCAGTATGGAGCTTCTTCAAAAAATTAGAAATAGAACTACTATAAATTCCAGCAATTCCACTTCTTTGGTACTTATCTGAAGAAATCGAAAAGACTAATTCAAAAAGATATATGTACCTCTATGTTCGTTGCAGCATTATTTACAATATCCAAGATACAGAAACAACCTAAGTTTCCATGGATGGATGAATGGATGAAAGAAGTTGTTTGTGTATACAGTCAACCCTCCGTATCTGTGGGCTCCACATCTGCAAATTCACCCAACTGTGGATCGAAAACACACAAGAAAAAAAGTTTTTAGAACTTTCCATGAAGCAGAATTTGAATTTGTCACACACCAGCAACCGTTTACATCACATTTACATTGTACTTACAAATATTTACACAGCATTTACCTTATATTAGGTATTGTAAGTAATCTACAGATGATTTAAAGTATATGTGAGGATGTGTGTAGGCTATATGCAAATACTATGCCATTTTATATGAGACTTGAGCACCCGCAGATTTTGGTATCCTTGGGGACCCTGGAACCGATCCCCTACAAATACCGAGGGGCAACTGTTTATACAGTGGAATACTACTCAGCCATGAAAAATGAGATATTGCTATTTGCAAAAACATGGCTGGATCTTGAGGGTATTGCACTATGGAAAACCAAACCAATAGATAGAGAACAGATCAGTAGTTGCCATAGAGGAAGGGAGTATTGGGAGGTGGGCACAATGTGTGAAGGGGTCAAGAGTTACAAACTTTCAGTTATAAAATTAAAAGGTCATGGGGATCTAATGTACAGCATCGTGAGTACAGTCAATAATACTGTACTGCATATTTGAAAGGTGCTAAGAGAGTAGATCTTAGAAGTTCTTATCACAAGGAAAAATCAGATGGTGACAGATGGTAACTAGATTTTTTGTGGTGATCATTTCACAATATATACAAATATCAAATCATTATGTTGTATACCTGAAACTAATATAATGTTATATGTCAATTATACCTCAATTAACAAAGAAGAAAGGGAAAATTGTAGACAAATGGGGTGTGTCCATATGCCAGTCCATTGTTTTTATTTATTTATTTATTTTGATAAGATTCTTTTTTTTTTTTACAGGGGGTCCTTGGTTATCTGTTTTAAATATAGCAGTGTGTACATGTCAATCCCAAGCTCCCAGGCTATCCCTCCCTCCCACCCTTGCCTCCTGGTAACCATAAGTTCATTCCCTTAAGTCCGTGAGTCTGTTTCTGTTTTATAAATAAGTTCATTTGTATCACTTTTTTTAGATTCCACATGTAAGCGCGATACCATACGATATTTGTCTTTCTCTGTCTGACTTACTTCACTTAGTATGACCATCTCCAGGTCTATCCATGTTGCTGCAAATGGCATTATTTCAATCTTTTTAATGACTGAGTAATATTCCATTGTATATCTATACCACATCTTTTTTATCCGTTCATCTGTTGGTGGACACTCAGGTTGCTTCCATGTCTTGGCTATTGTAAACAGTGCTGCAATGAACATTGGGGTGCATGTATCCTTTTTGAACCATGTTTTTCTCTAGATATATGCCCAGGAGTGGGATTGCTAGATCTTATGGTAGCTCTATTTTTAGTTTTTTAAGGAACCTTCATGCTGTTCTCCATAGTGGCTGTAACAATTTACATTCTGTTAGTTTTATATCATTTTACTTTGCTAACCTTTGATGCCTTTTGCCACCCACCCAAGACAAACATAAATTAGGACTCTAAAAAGGCTCCTCATGACCTTGTCAAAGTTCTCATGAACTTCAGCAATCACTCAACATACCTAAGCCTGAGTATCTGCTTAACAAGTATTTATTATCATTATTATTTTTTTCAACTCTGTCATAGAGACAAGGTTATATCTTGGAACTTTATTTCCCGCTCTTCCTGGTTCTTAGATATTGGACATTTCTAGGGCTTGGAAGCCATTTTTGGTGCTACCTATTCATTGACAGATGATGACTTGTTTATATTCAGGAGAACTCACACCTGTGAGAAAGATATAAGGTGGGTTTTTTTCTTTCTTTTAGGCTGATTTCCCCTGCTAAACTAATAGAGTCTGGCTTGCCCCTCTGAGAGTTGCCCCTAAATCTTCTGCTGTTCTTTCTTATTGCCATTTCTACTGTGCTCCAGGCAGCAAGATGTTTTTCTAGGTAAAAAATACCCATCTCTTACTAGTTCCATGACAGAAGAATGGAAACTCCACTCCTGTTTTCATGCAGTTTAGCTTCTACAAAGATGACTTTATAATTTGGTATTTGGGTTTGCCAACGGTTTAAGTATAACTCCTGCCTGGAATCCCTAGTTAACTGACTTATTTTTATAAGCACTAAAAACTTCTCTGCTCTTTCCTACTGTTTTCCTACTGCTCTTTTTTCTAAATGTAGAGGAGTTTCAACTCCTCTACATTTTATTATAATATATTTGGAAAAATAATTTAAACTAACCTTTCTCAAAGTATGTTTCCCAGAACTTTTATTCTATGAAATATTTCACAAAGGTGGCCTAAAAATGATCACTGAGAAAGAAATCAAAATATAAGGAATAAAAAATTGTATTGCCTCTAACAATGTATTTTTATGATACTAAGACAGTGTTTTTATACCATTTAAAATTTATTAAATTGATATGTGCAATAAAACCCATATGCATATTTAACATTGTTTATATTCTATTTATAGAATAGTGTATTCTATTCTCTAAGTTGGCATCTTATAGTCAAATGGTTCAGAATTGTTAAGAAGTAGGTTAACAAGAGGTTTGGGAAGGTTATATTTTCATATAGCAAAATAAATGATGTTTTTCAAAATATTTTGTTATTTGTACAACGCTATACAAATGAGATTATCTTCTAAGTGGGGAAAAATTAAATGTTCCATGAAAAATAAATACATAGTCAAAATGAAAGTTGGAAGGTACTATATCTCTTTAGGAGATTTATAATGTACTTTAGCATTATAAATCCTCTGAGAAATTCAGTGATAAAGAAATCTGTTTAACTGTGATTAATCCAGCATCTCCTAAAGTTATTTTTACCTCTCAGCGTATTCTTCTCTGACCACTCAGTGACCCTCTTTTGGGAAGACTGACTCAAAAACAATCTTCCCTGATAGGTTCACCATAAAGAAAGCATCTGAGTGTAATTATGCTTGTCAGAATATAAATATGAATGGTGAGCTTGATCTCTCCTAACTACTCTCTTCCTCTTCAGATAAATTGTTTGTAAGCCACGTTGGTCCTTTAGGATCAATAGGGCACAAGCCTTGGCTGTAAGTTACAAAGTGGTTATAAGATTACTTTTAGTTTGAAAACCATCATGTATAACTTAGCTGCTGATTCAAAGCCTTACAAACTTAAAATGAGAAGTGACCTACTGGTAATGTATCTAATTCAATCTTTCTTACTTTATAGGTGAGAAACTGAGCCCTAGTGCCCAAAGCCCCATAACTAATGGATGGCAGACTCAGGTCTCCTGGTTGTTAGATCAGGTTTCTGAAGAGTTTATAATCATGATGCCATTTTCTGAAAAATTCCACTCAACTTGCTTTTCTTTATTAATAGCAATGAAGCATAAAATTAGAGAAAGAATACTAACTTCCTTCTCTTTTTTTCCATGAATGAAGAAATTAATAGTTTGAATCTCTGAAATCTTGGTTGTAAAACTTCCCCATTTCCTAACAACCCAAAGAACCCAATTTTGTGCAGGCAACAGTATGCCCAGGCCCAGGGAATTAATGATGAGTATTCTAAGCCAGGGGGAATTCCCTTCCCCTTAGCTGCTTCAGGAGCAGGGGTGAGTATGTGACTGATTCTGTCCTTTAAGAAATAGATTGTTTCTGTGGGGCTTCTTGGAAATCACTTTTCCCCTGAATGAAAGAAGAGAGACATGTGAGGGAAAAATATTCGTGTCCCTATTCCTTCATTTCCCCCTGTGATGTGTGAATGGAACAATATGTTGTGTGTGACTACTGCAGTCATCCTTAATTATTAAGAGAGATATAGGAAAGACACGGATGGCAGAGCAGGAAGCTGAAATTTTGCACCTCTGGACTCTGCCAAGTGATATAATAAAGCTCCTATTATTAGAACCACTGTTAATTGGATATTCTGCTACTGATAACTCTCTCACTTTAAAAATAAAAAATAAATTACAACGCTATTATCCATGACCCCTTGTAGTGGACAATTTCAGAAACTCTAAGATATATCTGTTCCAAAGAAATAGAATGCTCTTTCTTCTGACCTGTCATTTCACTGTGAGCCTATCTAGGAGGTGGTTTGCACGTACTTCTTATCTGCTGCTATAACCACAAAGGCTTAGAAGTACAGGCTACTCCATAAATCTATAACTCTGACTGACTTGGTCCCTCTAAGAAGTCCTCAGAAAGCTACAAGGTCAAAAGAAACAAGATATGCAACTGAACTTTCTGTTTACTCTGCATTTACCTTAGTCATAAAAGGACGGTTGACAGTTGTGTGAGATAAAGGGCAATCCTACACTGTGTAGTCCTGTCCAGGTCTGAACATCTAACATCCTCACCCACTATCCACCAGCAAGCCTCCCCAATTATTATGACAATGCCAAACACCCCATGCATATTCAAAAGGCATTTTTTTCTCAATGTTATATGTTTAAGGTTATACTCTGTTGATTTAGGTAGTTCCAGTTCATTGGTTTTCAGTGGGGACAGTATCACATGTAGCGACCATTTTAGAAATATGCGGGTTTGACTTTAATTCATTAATCATCACAACCATCATTTGGTATTTATTTAGTGCTTTTAGATTACCATTTACACATTTTCAAATGGTTTTACCCCAACTAATGAACAGAATTCCTGTAAGCGCAGTATTTCTTATGAGCATATATCTATATTTTCATCATTTCTGATTATTTTATTTCTTTCTCCTTTTGTCTGCAGTTCTTTGTTAACCAATGGTTCTATTCACCTACATGTCACCAAATTTTGCTATCTCAGACTCTTTATTTCTTCATATCATTTAGTTTTAATTATAACCTTGCGACATAATTAAGGCAGGTCAATCTGTTTATACATAAGAAGGAAAGGGGAAAAAACAATAAGGAATTTATTCAAGATCTAGCTAATTACTGACCAAGCCTGGACTAAAACCCATTTGTAAAATGGCAAAAATAGTAGCATCATTGTGAGGATTTAGTGAGGTAATTGTATCAAGAAATCACTCACTGTTTAGTCAGTAGTGATGAGTATTCTCAATAACATCACCAAGCCCGTGTATCCTTGGATTGTTTTAATACTATTTTCAGAAAATCAGGACTCTTTAATACATACTGAAAATCCAGCTAATCATGGCAATAAAGTAGACCAGAATATTCCACATCCGTAACTTTCAGGAACACAGGTATCTGGGGAATCATTTACCACTTAAAGGATATGAACCTTTATAGCTCCTCCTACAGAGTTGGTTCAGCATCCTTTTAGAAAAACCGAGAGAAGATCTCAAATACTATCGCCTTACATCTACCTAAGTCAAGCATCCTTAATCTGCAGTGCTGTGGTCTGGCATGCATCAAATGCTTCCCAAACAATATTAAAGGCAATTATTCCCGTGTCTTTTTCCATCGAGTCTTTCATCAGCACTTCTAGGAACAAGGAACTGAGCTGATCTGCATTTCAGCCCCTCTTCCTTTTTCCTGCCCAGCTCTGATGAGGCCTGAGACCAAAAGCTGGGCTTCCAGTTATACCGTCGAGAAGGAAGATATTAGCTAAAACCTTAATCCCCAGCTTTAGAGTAACTGACTTGTCTATACAACAACTTTATAATTTTACTGGATCTGTGTTCAGTTTCTAATATTATTTTTAAATACATGTTTGCTTTGTAAAACTTCACCCCAAATCCCCTGTTTGTTGTGCACAATCTTTATAAATATGCCTTTTTTCCGTTTAATGTAGAACCAAGGAATAAGTTTCTTATCCCATTCAACTCCAGTTCATTACTCTCCAGTAGAAACCCAAGCCTCAAAGGAAGTACTTTAATTCTTTCAGCATTCTTGAGTATCTTTTTTATTGTACAAGCAAACCCCAACTTACATTCATTTTCCTGAAAAGTGCAAAGATGTCATTTCCCCCTTTAGTTAAATGCCTTAAAAGTAAAGATATAGACTTTGATACTGGAGGGGAAGACTTTGAAGAATAAATAAAGTTGAAATTTCATGGTGATGATGGAATTACAATAAATTTTACCACTGAATGATTTGGGCATCCTGGTATTTCTGTACTACATATTTAGAAGGTTTGGTTAGTTAGCATCCATTTATCTCTTAGCATTTGAGTCCTTCCCTCCCATCCTCTCTCCCTGTCAGTCCCATTCTTCCTGTTAGTCTCATCCTGCCTTTCAAACACAGGGTGGCAATGAAAGTCCACACAGACATACATCCCCATATATGCATACCTGCAGTCCCATAACCCAAAGCCATAAGTATGTTGAGTTATCCCATTTAGCCATTCACGCTTATCTTGGATGGAGTCATAGGGTCTCTAACAGTAACTCAAGATGACATTCATAGCCAGGGCTCAGGTTTGACCCTTGTCCCACGTGGCTATTCGAAGCCAACTACAAGAGTATTAACAGTGCCTACATTCACAGATAACATATTTGGAGTATCAGATAAATGAAATGTATTGTACTGAACATTAACCATTGGCTAGAAATGAATCAGTGCCCATTCGACTACTATTTTCTGCTGAACAAATCTAAGCCTGAGGATATAGCAATAATTAAACCAAAAAAAGAAAATTACCCTACCCCTTCAGATTCCCAGAGAAGTACACCATATCCAATGTCTTACCTCACAACTGGAGAGATTTTATATGTCAGCATGCCTTGGGGGAAAAAAGAAAGCACACTGAAAAGTAAGGTACTACTTTTTCAATTTCATCACTGTTATTAGGAGTTCCAAAATAAGCTGGCTTAAAAGTATCTACTTAAACAAAAACTAAAATTGCATTTATTTTGCAAATAAACTATATTTCAATTATTGCTTCTTTAAGCTTTTCACATGAAGTGCTTTGATAAATCAACTATTGCTATGTGACCATTGTATTTTCCTTAACCATGCGAAACTGCAAAGCGGAGTGCTTCTTCCTTTGATTGGTTCAAAAATAGCAATTCATATTTTCCTTAGGCTAGAATAATAAGTTTATGTTTCATTATTAAAAGTACTTTATTCACCATCACTTCCTATCAGACACGTAGATTTTTGGAAATATTCTCACCATTCTTTGCTATAAACAAAATCATCTGCAATGACAGTGTTCTAACAATAACAACATTTTGTTCTACCAAAAAATTAGACTTTCAAGACATTTTCTTTTGATTAGTTTAATTTCTCCTCTGTGGATATATTATGCTAAGTATATAAACTTAATAGAAACAGTGGAGAGAAACAAATGGTCTTCAGACACACCCATTCCAATACAACCACTCCAACATTAAAGCTTTCTGGTTGCTGTTTTCTCTGTTTCCTTTTTTTTTTTTTTTTTTTTTTTGCGGTACGCGGGCCTCTCACTGTTGTAGCCTCTCCCGTTGCGGAGCACAGGCTCCGGACGCGCAGGCTCAGCGGCCATGGCTCACGGGCCCAGCCGCTCCGAGGCATGTGGGATCTTCCCGGACCGGGGCACGAACTGGCGTCCCCTGCATCGGCAGGCGGACTCTCAACCACTGCGCCACCAGGGAAGTCCTTCTCTGTTTCTTTTCATGTGGTTGTAATCATAGTCTACACAAATTTTGGTGCCCCTTTTTTCACATAAAATTTTAATATAAATGTTTCTCTGTGCTTTATAAATATTTATAAACATTGAATAGTTGCATGATATTCCATCATGTAAGTGAACCATTCTGTGTACTTAACTGTGTCTTAGTTGTTACACATTTAGAAAGATTTTTATTTTTTGCCTCTCAAATAAAAAATTGTAATGAACATCTGTGTGAAAAATATACTCATTCACTAACAAATCTATATTGAATGCCCATTGTTTGCCATGCACTGCTTTAGATGTTGATAGAGCAATGAAACGAATGGAGATCCTTGAATTTATATTCTAATAGGAGACAAACAGGAAAGAAAACAAATAAGTACGATATATATCATGTCAGAAAGTGGTGAGTGGCATGGAGAAAAATAAATCAGAGAAGGGGGAAGGAATGGGCTGCGATTTTAAGTGAAGTGGTCAGGAAAGTGACTTCAGAAATGACATTTGGATAAAGACAGAAGAGAAGCGAGGAACAAATGTACGTCTTGATGACCATTCCAAGCAAAGAGAGTATCAAATGCAAAAGACCCTACTCCTGTGGTTAGAATTATTTTAAGGATTAGAATTGTTGGGCCCAAAATATTAATATACGCAGCTTATAACACATTTTTTATATTTTAATTACATTTTCCTTAGAGCATTTTTTGGTAGTAAAACTCTAGTTGGAATGCAATTTTTTCATGCTCATAGTTTTTTAGAGTAGTGGCCCTTGTGAGAAGTTCTAGGTGCATATTTCTTTCTGAATTTTTTAAATACTTTATAGTCATTTAATAGAGTAACTCAGACAAAATAATTTATCAATATTATATTATTGTTCTTTATTCCTTTTTTTCTTAGGAGATTAGATATACATGAAAAATAGAGCTGTATTTGCCTGACAAACATAAAACTTATTTCACAATGTACCTGAATTATTTTTAAATCTGAAACATTTGTGAGATGGCAAATGTGGAGGAAAATTGTCTTAGCACACATCCGAGAAGGAAGCTGCCTGTGACTTCCAGATTACCTAGACTATGAGAATGAGCACGAGATGATAAAATATGAAACAATAGTGCTTGTTTTGAACGAGGTAAGGAAATTAAGAATGGAATATTACTAAAGTTAGAAACCCAAAAGAAAATGGTGAGTTCTTGATTTAGAAACTTATTGCAGAGAAATGAGGTTTCTTTTTTCCACTTGCCTCTCACACAAACGTGAACTCTGCTATGTCATTCTCAGCCCGCTTTTTCAAGTATGTTTTCTTGCAGTATATAAAAAAAAATGATGTTCTCTAAGTAAAAATGGCCTTATTTATGTGGCTTATATTTCCCATTTCAATTCATGCATTGAACATTTGCCATTGGAATAATCTTTACTCCCATTACCCCCATTGTTTTAAGATAAATACATAAATAATTTAGAAAACCAAATACACATTGAATATATTGAGAAGTTGTTTAAAGATTTTAAATACCTGAAAACATTATGGTCACCTGGGCCTAAGATGTAATTCACTATGTATTATTAAATTGATTAAATATTCATTGGGGATCAATATAATGTCATCCAAGTGATTGCACATGGCAGTTCCTCATCAGAGCATAGAAGGCCCTTCATCTTCTAGACCCTACATCTCTATCCTTTGATTTATCACCGCATGCTCCTCCTTTTTGTGACTCCAGCCACATCAGACCACTTGCAGTCCCTCAGCTGTGTCATTCCTCACATTCTTTGTATTTTCACATTCTCTGTATTTTCTACTCTCAGAAAAAAGTGGCAAGACATCTGCTTAGCTCCTCTTTACCCAAGCAGATTCTCCTTATTCGTGAAGTATCATCTTTGACCTCTTCTACAAAGTCTTCTTATCTCTTCTTATACCTGTCACCATGATTCTGGGTTAGATTTCCCTCCTGCACTACTTAAGTGGTGTTCCTTGCCCATTCTTTAACCCTATGTCATAATTGTCTATTTCTCTCCTTCCATGCACATACTCTAAATACACTATGAGCTCTGGGAGGATATGAACTGAATAGTATATATGTTTCTCTAGTTCCTCCAACTATTACAGTATCTGACCCATAGTAGGCAGTAAACTATTGTTTACCTACTTCCATAGTTCAGAAAAACAAAGTATGAAATGCAGCTCATTGAGTTGAATAGCCTTGTTTCCAAGGGCAAGCCTGCATGGCTTTCTTTGAATGGCCTCGCAGCAAACTGTTTTTATTTTTAAACGCTATAAACCACTTTGGAATTACTAATCCTTGGCAAGTCAGTACCATTAAGCAAACAGCAGGTAGCTTGGGAAATTACACAAGCTTTGGCACCCTGCCCAGCCCCTTGAAAATAGACCAAGAACTTGTTAAGACCCTTCAAGTGGTGCACTTGAGTGAGAGTGGGATGAGGCCAGCAATTCTAAAAGCTAGGTGTTAGGATGCCATTTCTCTCTGGATGAATCCCTAGGAGGGAGATCTATGGGCATGCAGAGAAGCAAGGAGATACAATAGCCTTGACTCGGCCGGACATACTGACCACCAGAAAATTTAAACTCTTTTCTGTCAATCAACTAATAAGAACTATTTAAAGGCAGGCCTGATATAAACCTGATACCATGATCTGGGTGATGAAAAGGGTACTGAAAAACTTGAAGGCATTCTCCCTCTATTTGAGAAGCTTATACAGTAATTGGGGAGATTTGCCTACGTGTGAAAAACTCTTAGCAGACAGTAATAAGAG
Organism: Monodon monoceros; assembly: GCF_005190385.1. Classification (NCBI taxonomy): domain Eukaryota; kingdom Metazoa; phylum Chordata; class Mammalia; order Artiodactyla; family Monodontidae; genus Monodon; species Monodon monoceros. Next base: position 135,953,121 of record NW_021703767.1, read on the forward strand.
CAGTGGAAGCCCTGCTCCAAGTTGTGTAGTATGATACCAGGACTGTGGGAAAGACATCTGTGCTGTATTTTGAAACAGATGTAGAACTGGTCCATATTAGTTATGGAATGTGAAGGTGTGATCAGAGAAGAAAAGTTGATAGGAAAGTGGGAGAGACTATGAGGTCTGAGCGTCTGGAATGAGGATGGACTTACCAAGGTGGCAACAAGAAATAAGCTATGCTTGTGGTTATTCACTGGAGGGAAGCAAAGTTGGCCACCCCTAAATGTGTTCCTTTGGCATGCAGAAGAAACAGAAGACTCAGGAAGTTATTTTTTTCACCTCTCCCTTAACTGCCTAAAAGAATTTAGATAGAGAGCATATTCCAGGAAGGAGAACTATACTAGAGAGATCTATAGTATAATATGAACTAGGTGTGTAGACAGGGAGGAACCTAACAAAGTCTGCTTGTTAAAATTTCTCTGTGTCCCATTGTTGCTACGTGGCCCAGCAAACATTTGTTTACCAAACATCTGCTCTTTTTTCATCTTCCTGTGAATTACATTCCTTCTCTTTGAAGTCCCAGACCCCTGCCCTCCTTTCTTTAGTCCAGAATGAAATCTATACATCATCTTGCCTGTCTTTGGACTCTCCCATGTTTATACAGAGTCCCTGTATGTATATATATAATTACATTTGATTTTCTCCTGCTGATCTTTCTTGTGTCATTTTAACTATTCAACCAGTTAAAGGAACCAAGAAGGGAAAAGGAAAATTTCAGCCTTCCTGATATCACCCATTCATAATTCTGTCTAAGCCTAGCTTTCCAAGCAAAATGAAATTTATTGCTAGAGTGCAATGTTTGAAGAAACCTAACACGAATAAGGTCACTGGATAAAGATCATAATCGTAGAAGTGGAATTCAGCATAAAGACACTGGATTACTGGTGTCTGGTGTACAGTAAGTGGTTCTGTAAATTTATGTTGAATGTTTGAAAGTGAGCGTGACTGGAAATTGACTGCGATAGGAAAGAAGTAAAGTAAAGACTATGAATCACTTGTGCTGAGTCAGATATTGGCCTGGATAAAACAGGTGGTCTCACTAAGACAGATGAAAGATGTTAAGTCTGATTCTTAAAATGACTGGTACTTCATTTCTATAGAAAATATTAGAAGATTTAAAACATATTTATTGACATTATCTCATTTAAAACTTAGAACAACCCTTTAAGAAGACGAAGTTGCAAAGAGCTACTTTCTGTTTTTCCTGTCTCACAATATTTTTAAAGCTGATCTTATGTGTGACAGTATAATTAAGAATAAAATTCGATAGTAATACTTATTCCAGTTTATAGATAAAGAAACTGAAGCTCAAAGAGGTTAAGTCACTTTAAAAGTCACTTTGCAGCACTATTTACAATAGCCAGGACATGGAAGCAACCTAAGTGTCCATCGACAGATGAATGGATAAAGATGTGGCACATATATACAATGGAATATTAGCCATAAAAAGAAATGAAATTGAGTTATTTGTAGTGAGGTGGATGGATTTAGGAGTCTGTCACACAGAGTGAAGTAAGTCAGAAAGAGAAAAAAAAATACTGTATGCTAACACATATATATGGAATCTAAAAAAAAAAAAAGGTTCTCATGAACCTAGGGGCAGGACAGGAATAAAAACACAGAGGTAGAGAATGGACTTGAGGATACAGGGAGGGGGAAGGGTAAGCTGGGACCAAGTGAGAGAATAGCATTGACATATATACATTATATATAACATATACATGTAAAATAGATAGCTAGTGGGAAGAGCTGCATCACGGAGATCAGCTTGGTGCTTTGTGACCACCTAGAAGGGTGGGATAGGGAGGGTGGGAGGGAGACTCAAGAGGGAGGGGATATGGGGATATATGTATATGTATAGCTGATTCACTTTGTTATACAGCAGAAACTAACACACCATTGTAAAGCAATTATACTCCAATAAAAATGTTAAGAAAAAAAAAAAAGATCACACAGCTAGTGAACGACCAAGCAGAAATGGAATAAAACAAAAAAGGAAATACAAAGGGAAATGAGGAGTAAACATACTTTGAATAGTAGATTTAATAAAAGTATTTTTATGTTTATTTTATTTAATGTTTGTAACAAGTCCTCAGAAGTGTTTTCCAGTCACCTGTAGCCTCTTGTTTGTCAAATGGTGCTTGTTGGTCTTTTCTGACTAGATCTCTTTCCAAGCCCTCTGGATGTTTCATGAGAGCATAATAGTCTAAGGACAGTTGTAGCAATAAAAGAACTTTTTCTATTTATAGGGCATACTTATGCTAAAGAATTATTTATTCTTTATCTGAATTTCAAAGGTAACTGGCTGTCCTGTATCTAATTTGTTAAAGCTGGCAAGTTAACACAGGGGGGGACCTCAATGGATCATATTAATGCCTTGGCTTTAGCAAGCCCAGCAGGAGGTTGAATGCCCAGGAGCACGTGCAGGAAGGGTTTGTATTGAAATGATGCTGACCTGTTTTTGACTAAGGATTGCAAAAGAAAAACTACTGCTAAGGAGTACTGCCATCCTTAGTAGAGGCTGGAGAACTGGGTGAGTCTTTGTCTATAATGATAAAAAGGCACGTTTTGATTGGACAGTTAAGACCAGCCACTAAAACACTGCTTCTTGGGACTGGGAACTGTTAAATTACTAAGTTAATGGAAGGAGAGAGTTGTGGGCTTTGCTTTGTGTATTAGTTTGATTTAACAGGATGTTATAACAAGAACTGCAACAGTAACTCAGTGGCTTATGGGATGTAGAAATTTATTCTCTCTCACCTAATGCTCTTCTGAGTGTATTGAAGGCTAGTAGAGAGGAGCAGAGGCAAGTGGTTCTCTTACATAGTTATTTAACAACTGAGACTGACAGTGGCTCTACCTTATTTAGTAGATGGCTTCTAAGGTCACTTCATTCTTTATTCCAGCCAGAAAAACAGAAAAGCAAAGAGCATGAAAAAGCTAATATACACAGTTTTATTGGACAGAGCATAAAATTTGCACACAACTATTCTGTTTGCAAGAGCTTAGCTACGTGACCACACTAGTTGCAAAGGGACCTCAGAATGTCATCCAGCTACAATTCTATTACTCTGGAGAAAGGGGAATATGAATATTGGTGAACAGCTGTATTTTGCATTATACCCTATAGGTGCATTACAGGGCTTTTAGATTGAGGCAATAAGAGCAAAGAAAAGCAAGGGGTTATGTTAAATATTAGAGGCAATGACATACTTTAAGGGTGTCTCACATTCCTTTGGGTGTAATTTTGACTCAATGCAAATGACCCTTTACTCGCCGAGCTCAGATCCTAATATCAACATAATATGCAAATTTTCTACCTGAAAAATAAATCTATATGCTATTTCTCCACAGTCATTTATTAAGAACTTTGCTGTTGCATGTTTTGAATGCATTTCAAATGGCGTGTATTACAAGACACCAAGCCAGTTCTTCCCAAGTGGTGAGGTCTACTAATAAGCAAAGGTAATAATTTACATGCTCATTAAAGGTACCCCATAAAAAAAAGTAGGGGGAAGAATAGTGAACAGCTATGGAGGGTGATATTTGATCAGATCAACCCATGTCTTGGACATCTTTATTAAGATATTACAAATGAATTCTTATCATCAAGAGATGCATTTTCGTGACAGGTTGAAAATCTGAACTTGCCAAAAAAGTGAAAAGTCTGATAACAATTGAAATATACAGAAGGCATGGCCAATAGCAATCTAGAAGCAAGTTGAGGGACAGCTGTGTTTGAATCTCCCTAATAGCAAAGGGTGCATTCCTGCTTCTTTTTAAATATGTTCAGAATAGCATCAGTACTGCTGGACATTGAAATGCTAAAACAGCAAATAGCATTAGCTTGGGTAATAGAAATCATCAAAACCACTCAAAGTCTAGTAACATGCTAGTGACAGCCAAATACCACGTTTGCATTACTCAGTTGTTTGAGTGATGCCTCAAAAACCAACTTCTCAGAATAAAACCTTAGGTTTACAGTTTGTGGCAGTGTTCAGTCCTGAGTAACCTGAATTTTGTAGGACCTTCTTACGCTAGCCCCAGTAAAGACACGTGGTTTGGCAATATTGCTAGAAAAATAGCAGTAAAACAATCCCAGTATAATAAAAGGTTAATTTGAGGGCAAGACCTTTCCTGAGTACCTGAGATCACTTTTAACAAATAGATGTGTTTTTGTAAAATTTTATTCATTTTTAGACCAAAGCCCACTACCCTATAAGTAGAAAACAAGTAGAAATAAGTAATTAAAATAAGTAGAAAATATAATAAGTAGAAAAACATAGGGTTCGTGGGTTTTGAGAGTTTTGTTTTGTTCTCTCTGGAATATCACTAAGAAACTCTGGAGACTATATTTTCATTATATAAACAGAAACAGGAGCAGTTTCTTCCCTTCCCTCCAGAAATACCATACAATAGGTTTAAAGGATAAACTTTGTAAGAACGTAAAAAAGCTTTCGGTGTGAAATACGAACAAATAAAATAACTGGAGACTCATTTCTTTTAAGGCTCCAGCTCTATTTGGTAGCCCTGTTGACACTGTATATTTCCAAACCACAGTTAAACCCCTGAAGCACATCTTCTGTCCTGACTCAGTATAACCAGCTGCATCCTGGAATTAACTGGCTCTGGAATTCCTCCTGCCCCACTCCAGTACTGCTCTGTCTTGTTGAGTTCCAGTATGATTATTAAGAGTTTTAGTTCTGCTTGCCTTGTGATTTCCTTTCTTGGCTTTGGTGATCCAGCTACCATGATGAATTCTTGCATGTTAAAGGCCTCATGATGGTGATTTGGCTTGTCATTATATTACCGAACTCAGCTTCTGCTGCTCACCGCTCAAAAGCCAATAATTTGAGAGGCAAGTAGCAATAGAAAGGAAAGGTGCTTTAATCAGAATAGCCGGCTATCTGGGGCAAAGGTGGACTCGTGTCCTGAGACCAACTGTGAGCATTCTGCTCAGCCAGGACATTTTTTAAAGGGAGAATGATCTCAGTGAATCATCAAGTCAGGATGTTGGGTTCTGTATCATTCTCCATTGGGTGCAAACTAGATGACTCTTTCTTCAGATGTTATCTTGCCTATGTGATCCACCTGCAGGATTGCTAAGCGGGCTGTTGAGGATAGAGAGCTAGTCATTCTTTAACTGCTTAATTCTTCGTTCTTTTTACCTAGGAAAAGAATCAACAGGTTAGGCAAGGCATGGTGTGCATTCAGGAGAGCATAGGTCAGGAGTTAGGTTAAATTGCCTAGTGATCTTTTTTTCTATAATTAGGTACTTTTAAGGTTACAGGGGAAGGGAAATGGGCAAACAGGAAAGGGGCAAAAGAGCTGCTTTCAGTTGGGCTACACTCTGTACGCAAACAGCCCTGAGGGAGAATTAATAAAACAGACACCACTTTACTTTCCAGCTTTCCCTTTGATTTCAGTGACCTGGAATATAACACGACAAGAGCAAAGAATTACTCGGTGCCTCAACTTTGGCATTTTTGCCTGGGCCTACTCATACGTTACTGAAAGCAGATGGGTGTGGCTTGATAGTATTGATCTTTTTTGTGATTTTACTCTTTACAATGACTAAAAATAGACTGAATTACAGAAACCACAAGTGGAAAAGCAATTCCGGCATAACACAAATGTAATTTCTATTGATGGCATTCCTAAAAATAACTATGAAATCATCACGTGCTTAAGTGAGAATCTATTTTTCTCCTCATCAGGCATGGTTCCGTTATTTCAAATACTTCCAATTTGATATTTAAAATTCAAATATTTCAAATAAAAATCCATTTAGTCTCTTTTAGTGTAACTTCAGATTTGTGACTACTCAACTTATGCTTTAAAAGTCAAATATATTAGTCATATTTCGAATTGAGAGTCCTTAAAATATAGCTTGAACACATCCGTTTCTGACTCTACTGGAAAAGCTAGGATCTAACACATAGGCAGGTCATTGGGGCAAAATATACAGACCAGAAACATATCAGCACGTATATGATCTCCTGATTTATGACAAAAATGTCACTGAAATGCTTTGGAAGTGATCGTGTTTTCTAAAATGGTGCTGGGTCAGTTGAATATATTTTCCACCAGGAAAATATAAATCTTGACTCCTGTATCACACCATACATAAAATCACTTGCAGATGGATTGTAGACAAAATGTGAAAGATAAACATAACAATCCTAGAAGACATCAAGTAGAATATCTTAATTACCTTGGCAAAGGCATCGATTACTTAAACAGAACACAATTCATAATCAGGACATATAATAACAGTTCCTACAGATCAGTAAAAGAAAAGGGAGGGAAACATATTTCAGTAGATAAAAGTCCCGTACCAAAACTTCATGAAAGAGGATACCCAAATGTGCAGTATGTGCTCGATATCATGAGGAAAATGAAAATAATTTCACCACCACTAGAATGGCAAAAAAAAAAAGACAAATTATTACCAAGGTAGTGGGAAGATACAGAGCAACCTGAAATTTCATAAACTGTATGTAAAAATGTAAATTAGTACAATCTCTCTGCTAAACTTTTTGCCACCGTACTCAAGTAAAATATATAATTACTTTATGACCCAGAAATTTGACTCATAGAATCAACAGACACACCTATACTTGTACAAGGAAAGGTATAGGTATTGTGTGCATCCATACACACATATTTATGTATTTATGTATGTATGCATGTATTTGTTTCTAAGAGCATTAACTGTAATAGCCCAAATTAGAAACAACCCAAATCAAAGTTTCAGCAACAATAAAATTAAGAAATGAATTTCTTTATAGTTATACAATGAAATTCTATAGAGCAATAAAAAACAGTAAACAAGTAAACATGGTACCATGGTACAAAACTGATGAAAATTGCATATACAATGTCTAGTGAAAGAATTTATATACAAGAGTACCTACTATATGATTCCTTTTATACAGAGTTCCAACTAATTAAGCAAAACTATTCTATGATAATTGGGACAACAGTGACTTTGGGAGGGGTTAATGAATGGATGGGATCATGGAAGTCTTCTAGGGTTCTGGTCCTAGTTATATCTCTATCCATGTTGATGGCAAAGATGGTCAACTTTGGGAAAGTTCATCAAGCCATCCATTTAACACCAGTGTACTTTACAGTATATATGTAATTCTTGAAATAAGACATTTTAAAATATGTTGAACAGTTGAACATATTGCAACCTATAGTTAAAATGCTATAGTTTTTAGGACTCTAAAAATTACCTAAGTTTCAAAATAGTTAATATATGTACTTAAATCCTGTCACATAGCAAGAATTTAATAAATTTACCTGTTATTGTTTTTGTTATTTTATTATCATTTTAACACCATTATAGTATTTGTGCCATAATTATCTGTCCATAAAGTAACAATAAAAATAATAGTATGAATACATCAGGCAACCTTAGATAAGTCATTCATGGTCCCTGTTTCTCAGTTTTTGAAGCCTATAGAACGGCAGTAGCACTACTGGTAGGAATAACAGCAAAGACAACTAATACCTGCTCAGTGGTCTACCACCCGGGACCCTGACTCCAAATTCTCACTGTGAGCCACTCTTCTCTATAGCCTTTTAAGAATGTCTGTCAGGATGGGCAAGGGTTTTCTGTGGTAACAAGCAAGCTCAAACTCTCGAAAGTTTGTGCCTCCGTCATACTGAGTGCTTGTTGTGAATCAGCTGTGAGCTCTGAGCCCTGTAGTCACTCAGAATCCCAGGCTGATAGAGGCCCCATCTTGTCACATGCTTCTGTGATCATCAAGGCAGGGAGAAGAAAATGTGAGGAATTGCATACAAGCTCTCAAAACTTTGCCCAGAAATGTTTCAGGATACTCCTGCTCTCACAATTTTAGCCAAAGCAAGTCACAGAGACATGCTTAATCTCTTCAGGTTGTGGGAAATATAATCATACCAGGAGGTCGAAAGCCAGAAAGATTTGGCAAATAGCACTAAAGACTATCACAAATATTAAGGATATTCTTTTCCTCAAATATGAAAATGAATATGAAAGTCCTAATTAAAATGTAAAATGTTATGCAACTATAAAAGCTCTCATTATTTGATCTAAAATTTTTCTGTCTAATGAGGATATATGTGTTGGATTTCACACTGGGGCAAACACTAATTATATTAACACTTTTTTTTTAACGTCTTTATTGGAGTATAAGTGCTTTACAATGGTGTGTTAGTTTCTGCTGTATAACAAAGTGACTCAGCTATACATATACATATATCCCCATATCTCCTCCCTCTTGCGTCTCCCTCCCACCCTCCCTATTCCACACCTCTAGGTGGTCACAAAACACGGAGCTGATCTTCCTGTGCTATGCGGATGCTTCCCACTAGGTATCTATTTTACATTTGGTACTGTATATAAGTCCATGCCACTCTCACTTCATCCCAGCTTACCCTTCCCCCTCCCCGTGTCCTCAAGCCCATTCTCTACGTCTGCATCTTTATTCCTGTCCTGCCCCTAGGTTCATCAGAAACTCTTTTTTTTTTTAGGTGCCATATATATATGTGTTGGCATACGATATTTGTTTTTCTCTTTCTGTCTTACTTCACTCTATATGACACACTCTAGGTCCATCCACCTCACTACAAATAACTCAATTTCATTTCTTTTTATGGCTGAGTAATATTCCATTGTATACATGTGCCACATCTTCTTTATCCATTCATCTGTCGATGGACACTTAGGTTCCTTCCACGTCCTGGCTATTGTAAATAGAGCTGAAATGAACATTGTGGTACATGACTCTTTTTGAATTATGGTTTTCTCAGCGTATATGCCCAGTAGTAGGATTACTGGGTTGTATGGTAGTTCTATTTTTAGTTTTTTAAGGAACCTCCATACAGTTCTACATAGTGGTTATATCAGTTTACATTCCCACCAACAGTGCAAGAGGGTTCCCTTTTCTCCACACCTTCTCCAGCATTTACTATCTGTAGATTTTTTGATGATGGCCGTTCTGACTGATGTGAGGTGATACCTCATTGTAGTTTTGATTTGCATTTCTCTAATGATTAGTGATATTGAACATTCTTTCATGTGTTTGCTGGCAATCTGTATATCTTCTTTGGAGAAATGTCTATTTAGGTTTTCTGCCCATTTTTGGATAGGGTTGTTTGTTTTTTTGATATTGAGCTGCATGAGCTGCTTGTAAATTTTTGAGGCTAAATCTTTGTCAGTTCCTTCATTTGCTAATATTTTCTCCCATTTTGAGGGTTGTCTCTTGGTCTTGTTTATGGTTTCCTTTGCTGTGCAAAAGCTTTTAAGTTCATTAGGTCCCATTTGTTTATTTTTGTTTTTATTTCCATTTCTCTAGGAGGTGGGTAAAAAGGATCTTGCTGTGATATATGTCCTAGAGTGCTCTGCCTATGTTTTCCTCTAAGAGTTTGACAGTGTCTGGCCTTACATTTAGGTCTTTAATCCATTTTGAGTTTATTTTTGTGTATGGTGTTAGGGGGTGTTCTAATTTCATTCTTTTATATGTAGCTGTCCAGTTTTCCCAGCACCACTTATTGAAGAGGCTGTCCTTTCTCCACTGCACATTCCTGCCTCCTTTATCAAAAATAAGGTGACCATATGTGCGTGGGTTTATCGCTGGGCTTTCTATCCTGTTCCATTGATCTCTATTTCTGTTTTTGTGCCAGTACCATACTGTCTTGATTACTGTAGCTTTGTAGTGTAGTCTGAAGTCCAGGAGCCTGATTCCTCCAGCTCCATTTTTCTTTCTCAAGATTGCTTCAGCTATTCAGGGTCTTTTGTGCTTCCATACAAATTGTGAAATTTTTTGTTCTAGTTCTGTGAAAAATGCCATTGGTAATTAGATAGGGATTGCATTGGATCTGTAGATTGCTTTGGGTAGTATAGCCATTTTCACACTGTTGATCCTTCCAATCCAAGAACATGGTGTATCTCTCCATCTGTTTCTATCATCTTAAATTTCTTTCATCAGTGTCTTATAGTTTTCTGCATACAGGTCTTTTGTCTCCTTAGGTAATTTTATTCCTAGGTATTTTATTCTTTTCATTACAATGGTAAATGGGAGTGTTTCCTTAAATTCTCTTTCAGATTTTTCATCATTAGTGTATAGGGATGCCAGAGATTTCTGTGCATTAATTTTGTATCCTGCTACTTTACCAAACTCATTGCTTAGCTCTAGTAGTTTTCTGATGGTATCTTTAGGATTCTCTCTGTATCGTATCATGTCATCTGCAAACAGTGACAGCTTTACTTCTTTTCCGATTAGGATTTCTTTTATTTCTTTTTCTTCTCTGATTGCTGTGGCTAAAACTTCCAAAACAATGTTGAATAATAGTGGTGCGAGAGGAGAGCCTTGTTTTGTTCCTGATCTTAGTGAAAATGGTTTCAGTTTTTTACCACTGAGAATGATGTTGGCTGTGGGTTTGTCATATATGGCCTGTATTATGTTGAGGTAAGTTCCCTCTATGCCTGCTTTCTGGACGTTTTTAATCATAAATGGGTGTTGAATTTTGTCAAAAGCTTTCTCTGCATCTATTGAGATGATCATATGGGTTTTCTCCTTCAATTTCTTAATATGGTGTATCACATTGATTGATTTGCATATATTGAAGAATCCTTGCATTCCTGCGGTAAACCCCACTTGATCATGGTGTATGATCCTTTTAACGTGCTGTTGGATTCTGTTTGCTAGTATTTTGTTGAGGATTTTGCATCTATGTTGATTAGTGATATTGTCCTGTACTTTTCTTTCTTTGTGACATCTTTGTCTGGTTTTGGTATCAGGGTTGTGGTAGCCTCCTAGAATGAGTTTGGGAGTGTTCCTCCCTCTGTTATATTTTGTATGAGTTTGAGAAGTATAGGTGTTAGCTCTTCTCTAAATGTTCGATAGAATTCACCTGTGAAGCCATCTGGTCCTGAGATTTTGTTTGTTGGAAAATTTTTAATCACAATCTCAATTTCAGTGCTTGTGATTGATCTGTTTATATGTTCTATTCCTTCCTGGTTCCGTCTCAGAACGTTGTGCTTTTCTAAGAATTTGTCCATTTCTTCCAGGTTGTCCAGTTTATTGGCATATAGTTGCTTGCAGTAATCGCTTATGATCCTTTGTATTTCTGCAGTGACAGTTGTTACTTCTCCTTTTTCATTTCTAATTCTATTGATTTGTGTGTTCTCCCTTTTTTTCTTGATGAGTCTGGCTAATGGTTTATCAATTTTGTTTATCTTCTCAAAGAACCAGCTTTTAGTTTTATGGATCTTTGCTATTGTTTCCTTCATTTCTTTTTTATTTATTTCTGATCTGATCTTTATGATTTCTTTCCCTCTGCTAACTTTGGGGGTTTATTGTTCATCTTTCTCTAATTAGTTTAGCTGTAAGGTTAGGTTGTTTATTTGAGATGTTTCTTGTTTCTTGAGGTAGGATTGTATTGCTATAAACTTCCCTCTTAGAACTGCTTTTGCTGCATCCCATAGGTTTTGTGTTGTCGTGTTTTCATTGTCATTTGTCTCTAGGTAGTTTTTTATTTCCCTTTGATTTCTTCAGTGATCTCTGGTTATTAAGTAGTGTATTGTTTGGCCTCCATGTGTTTTTATTTTTTACAGATTTTTCCCTGTAATTTATATGTAGCCTCATAGCGTTGTGGTTGGAAAAGATACTTGATATGATTTCAATTTTCTTAAATTTACCAAGGCTTGATTTGTGACCCAGGATATGATCTATCCTGCAGAATGTTCCATGAGCACTTGAGAAGAAATTGTATTCTGTTGTTTTTGGGTGGAATGTCCTATAAATATCATTTAAGTCCATCTTGTTTAATGTGTCATTTAAAGCTTGTGCTTCCTTACTTATTTTCACATTGGACAATCTGTCCATTGCTGAAATGGGGGTGCTAAAGTCCCCTACAATGATTGTGTTACTGTCACTTTCCCTTTTTATGTCTGTTAGCATTTGCCTTATGTATTGAGGTGCCCTGACGTTGGGTGCATAGATATTTACAATTGCTATATCTTCTTAGATTGATCCCTTGATCATTAGGTAGTGTCCTTCTTTGTCTCTTGTAATAGTCTCTATTTTAAAGTCTATCTTGTCTGATATGAGAATTGCTACTGCAGCTTTCCTTTGATATCCACTTTCATAGAATATCTTTTTCCATCCCCTCACTTTCAGTCTGTATGTGTCCCTAGGTTTGAAGTGGGTATCTTGTAGACAGCATATATACAGCTCATGTTTTTGGATCCATTCAGCCAGTCTATGTGTTTTGGTTGGAGCATTTACTCCATTTGCATTTAAGGTAATTATCGATATGTATGTTCCTATTACCATTTTTGTAATTTTTGGGGGGTTGTTATTATAGGTCTTTTCCTTCTCTTGTGTCTCCTGCCTAGAGAAGTTCCTTTAGCATTTGTTGTAAAGCTGGTTTGGTGGTGCTGAATTCTCTTATCTTTTGCTTTTGTGTAAAAGTTTTAATTTCTCCATCGAATCTGAATGAGATCCTTGCTGGGTAGAGTAATCTTCCGTTGTAGGTTTTTCCCTTTCATCCCTTTAAATATGGCCTGCCACTCCCTTCTGGCTTGCAGAGTTTCTGCTGAAAGATCAGCTGTTAACCTTAGGGGCATTCCCTTGTATGTTATTTGTTGTTTTTCCCTTGATGCTTTTAATATTTTTTTCTTTGTATTTAATTTTTGATAGTTTGATTAATATGTGTCTTGGTGTGTTTCTCCTTGGATTTATCCTGTATGGAACTCTCTGAACTTCCTGGACTTGATTGACTCTTTCCTTTCCCATATTAGGGAAGTTTTCAACTATAATCTCTTCAAATATTTTCTCAGCCCCTTTCTTTTTCTCTTCTTCTTCTGGGACCCCTATAATTAGAATGTTGGTGTGTTTAATGTTGCCCGAGAGCTCTCTGAGACTGTCCTCAATTCTTTTCATTCTTTTTTCTTTATTCTGCTCTGCAGTAATTTCACTATTTTATCTTCCAAATCACTTCTCTGTTCTTCTGCCTCAGTTATTCTGCTATTGATTCCTTCTAAAGAATTTTTAATTTCATTTATTGTGCTGTTCATCATTGTTTATTTGCTCTTTAGTTCTTCTAGTTCCTTGTTAAGTGTTTCTTTTATTTTCTCCATTCTATTTCCAAGATTTTGGATCATCTTTAGTGTCATTACTCTGAATTCTTTTTCAGTTAGACTGCCTATTTCCTCTTCATTTGTTTGGTCTGGTAAGTTTTTACCTTTCTCCTTCATCAGCTGTGTGTTTCTCTGTTTTCTCATTTTGCTTAGCTTACTGTGTTTGGGGTTTCCTTTTGGCAGGCTGCAGGTTTGTAGTTCCCGTTGTTTTTGGTATCTGCCCCCAGTGGCTAATGCTGATTCAGTGGGTTGTGTAGGCTTCCTTTTGGAGGGGACTAGTGCCTGTGTTCTGGTGCATGAGGCTGGATCTTGTCTTTCTGGTGGGCAGGACTGCATCTGGTGGTGTGTTTTGGGGTGTCTGTGACCTTATTATGATTTTAGGCAGCCTCTCTGTAATGGGTGGGGTTGTGTTCCTGTCTTGCTAGTTGGTTGGCATAGGGTGTCCAGCACTGTAGCTTGCTGGTCGTTGAGTGGAGCTGGGTCTTAGCATTGAGATGGAGATCTCTGGGAGAGTTTTCTCTATTTGATATTATGTGGAGCCAGGAGGTCTCTGGTGGACCAGTGTCCTGAACTCGGATCTCCCACCTCAGAGGCACAGACCTGACACCAGCCGGAGCACCAAGACCCTGTCAGCCACACGACCAGGTATGTGGGAGATTCTTGCGTTTTGGGAAGTCTGAGGTCTTCTGCCAGCATTCAATAGATGTTCTGTAGGAGTTGTTCCACGTGTAGTTGTATTTCTGATGTATTTGTGAGGAGGAGGGTGATCTCCACGTCTTACTCCTCCGCCATCTTGAAGGTCTCTCGTTAGCACATCTTTTGTTGTCTATCTTAGTCTTCATTAATTCTAAGTTTTGTTACTTGGATAACTAATATTTACCTCATATAAAATTAATAGACTTTATTATTTTTTTAAATTTCATGACTGAATATTATAGATGTTATAGTCCTTATGTTTTCTATTGGAGTTAAATTTGGAAATTTTACCACTCAAAAACTACAACTATAAACAGGATAAGTATGCCAAAAGACTTTCTATAATTTAGTGTATGCATAAATCATGGTTTTTCAGTAGTTTATTTTGAATCATTAAATTATTTTTACTAAAAATGATCAAGTAATTCCAAAATTCAATATCTAATTTAGAGTTACATAGCACCTGAAAGTGGATAACTTATATGGAGCCAAAATTGTTAGTTTTTACACATACCAGTGTACATGTTATGTGGAAGTTTTTTGAGAAGGTAACGTTATACAATAAAATGAAAGCAATGTACAAAGTCAGTATAATAAAATAGTTATAGACAATAAATGGGAGTTTTCTTAGAAATCTGCTGGGAATGTGTGCTGTGTCCTTTGACCTGCCAGCATTTTCACAGATGGGGCTTCAGATAATAAAAACGGGAGTCCATGGTCCCCATCAGAGGCATGCTCCTTTTGGATGCCTTGTCCATCTTTGAGTGCCAAGAGCCCTGCACAGGGCAAAGAGCACAACAGGTCCTCAACTGACACATTTTCATAGTACTTAAGGATGTTGCAAAGCTGAAAGGTATAGCTGTGCTTTAGATCTTCCAGTAAAAATTAGAAACGGTCAACTGGGAGCAATCTGTACAAAAAAACCAACATTTGGGAATTTAACTTGGCAAAAGTTTACTTTAACTAATAGTAATGCAAGACTTTGTGTGTGTGTGTGTTTTTTTAAGATTCCCCAGCAGTTTACTAAGGCTGCATTACTAAAAGAAAAAACAATTCTAAATATATACTAGAAACATTATACTACCACCCAATTGGCAAAAATTTTTAAGTGTGACAACGTCGAGTGTTGGTGAGACTGTGGAATAATGAGAACTCTGCAAACACTGCTGAGTATTTGCTACTGTCTTCCCACTGGACAGGCTACATCTGGGGATTAACTTTTGTCTTTCCTGGTAGAGAAGAGAGCAGGGGACACTTTTGAAAATGTATGTCCTGCTTTCAGGCAAATAGGAAGAGGGCAGGGAGCTTTTCTGGCTTCTCTTCCTTCTCAGTTACCTTCAGCTCAAAATAATTCTTATTCCAAAGTGGCACATTTGAGGATGGCATAGTCTGCTACCGTTTCATTACCTTACTTCCAAAAGGACAGTAGTCAACTACGTGAATGGTTTTCTTTTCTTTATTGTGTTAAAAACCTGAAAATTTCTTTTCAAAATAAAAATCGATGGGGCAGCTCACTATGTAAAGGTACAATATATTCTGTGTTGCTGCTAATGACAAAACTAGAAACAAGGAGAGGGAGTTAGAAGGAGGAAGACGCCTATTTGAGGAAAGTAGGAAGGATGCATCAAACTAAGCGCTGGCAAAAGGCAGAGGGTTCACCATTGCCAGAAGCATTCAAGGCCTTGTTGACCGCATCCTTATGAAGCATGACATGGATGGGGTTCTTCCATTCAAAGAGAAGTTAGGATGGAAGGACTTCTTTTCTGGGCTGTTCCATCTGATGTTGACGTTGAGGGTCAAAACTGATGTACGAGTCCACCATGACCCTGGTACAAAACAGAAATCAGTGGTGGTATCGACCACGCCCAACCCACCTGGTTGCATTCTTTCAGCCTTACCTTTTCTTCTGCAGGCAGTTGCTCTTAACTGCTGCTTCTCCCTCTGTCTGCTGCCCTTTCTTTTCCATAAACTTCTCATTTAAGATAAGCAGGAGGGACAAATGCTGACAAGATGAGCAAGGATCAGGTGGTATGAAAATCTCATCCACTAATCCTAGCAATCAATTACAGCCATTCTTAGGATTTTGAGTCCCTCAAGCCCCTTCATTAATCAACCCCCAGTTATTCATTCTGCCCACACGTGCAACTCAAATTTGCTGTGGCATCATACTGTGTTCAGAGGAGTGTCTCACAAGCAATGGAAAAAGACTGGGTATCTTTAGAATATTAGTCGGCAGCTGGTTTAGTTAAATCTCTCTCCACCCTCGCTGTACTATATTGATTAAATTGTAACGAAATGGCTAAATGAAGATATTATTTGTATTTGGTGCATATGCTCTCATGCACACCATTCTATTTTAATTTACTTTTTAACAAGTAAGTCAATATTATTTTAAAATTATTTCCCATCTGGCATGCATGCTAATAAAGAAATCTACTAATTTGTGCCATATCAAATTTAACCTTTTTTTTTTTTTTTGTACTTTCTAATTACATAGTTCTCAAGGAAATCAAACTGGAAAAACTG
Source organism: Monodon monoceros (assembly GCF_005190385.1). Lineage (NCBI taxonomy): Eukaryota > Metazoa > Chordata > Mammalia > Artiodactyla > Monodontidae > Monodon > Monodon monoceros. The sequence continues at coordinate 135,969,517 of NW_021703767.1, forward strand.
GTTTTAATCTTCTTGCCTTTTAGTTCTCATACATAACCATTTAGTGAGAGAGAGAAATAAACACTAGTTTTTGGAGGCCTTAACCATGTGAGAACAAAACACGTACAGTTATCTATTATTTGTCTTTATTTTCATCATGCTTGTGTAAAACCTAAATACAGCAAGGTAAACTGATTATCCTGCAAAATAATTCGGCGTGATCTGAATCATAAAAGAATTCAATTATTGTCTGCCTCATTTTGGTGGGGTATATTATGATCAATTTTTTGAAATTCTGTAAATCACATGTATGTATGTATATATGGTAATTCTCTATTACCCTGTTTGTTTATTCATTTCACATGATACCAGCACCGTGTGCCACAAGAGACTGCTTATGCATACACACATACGTGAGGCATTAACATTTCTAAGTGCTAAATTCATATGACTCAATTCATTATAGTTTTGGAAATATTTTTCCTGATTCAAACTGTGTGTATGTGTGCTTATAGACAGTTGATAGTAAATGGAATTAACAAGAAAAGTTAGATATAAAAATTTCTGTATTAACGAATTTTCATGTATTTTTCAACATAAAGTTGAGAAACATTATACTTTCTAGATATCTCAGAATGAAAACCATACTGCTGCCTTTTAGGAAGGTTAGGGTTAGGGTCTGGAGGAGACCACATTCTTACTGCAACATTTGAATGAGTCGCTGAGTTAATTCACTGAAGGTGTAAAATTTTATGGGAAGTGAGACAACTACAAGGGAAAGAGCAGCTGGACCCAGTATAGTTGGTGAATCTCCTCCTCACCCCCGTGGTTCTTTTATGAGGAACACCAGATCTGGGAGGCTCTTTTTTCCCTCATCACAATCTAATTTTATTCTGTGTTTCCCTCACTCTGAAAGAACGTGTGCTCCCCATTTCTGCCCTTCCGTTAAGGGAACATTTACATTGCCACCACATCTTTGTCAGTGGAGAGAACACAGAGTGATTTCTCAGTTCTCCCTGGACAGATGCTTAATCCTCATATTTCCAGAATCAAAGACAGTTCATTCCCCCACATTCAATTCTGTGACCCAGATTTAATATTCTTTTACCTGGGCGCTGCCAATGCTGAATTGAATCTAAGGGCTAAAATCGGAAATACATTTCTCTGCACTGACCTATTGGTATTGCCCCTAAAATGTATTTGAAAGTGCAGTAAATCTTTAAGATAACGGAAAGAAAATGGCATTGCCTGCAAAAGATGTCCTGTTTCTCTCTTGCTTACTATCTTCATGACTTTAAACAATTTCCTTAAATCTCCTGAGTCATGAGTAAAATGTCAGTGATAGTACACCTGAGAGAGTTGGCATGGGAACAACACAAACTAACAAACATGAAAATATGTTTTGTAAATCACAGTACAAGAGAACTATGTCTATTATTATGTGTATGACAAAAGTAGGTTTTTAAAAAAAAATCAGCTATCTAAAAATAATTATGTAGTAACCCAAATGGGAAAAGAACTTGAAAAAGAATAGCTACATGCATATGTATAACTGAATCACTTTGCCCTACACCTGAAACTAACACAACATTGTTAATCAACTATACTCCAATATAGAATAAAAGGTTTTTTTAAAATAAATAAATAAAAATAATACATTGTAAATCAACTATACTTCAATAAAATTTTTTAAAGAGCTAAAAAATAAATAAAAATAATACTCATCACTCACTCAAACCTACAATCCTTATATGATACCAGAGTCCTAGAAATCTTAGCATATAATACATATCTAGGTTTTTTTCCCTGAAAATAAACCTGAAAGTACTCAAGTACTTCAAAAATATATTTGTATCCATAAATTTAAAAGATAGATTTTATTCTTTTGCTGTTAACATTCTTTGTGTTTAAAAGTCTTACCATTACTTCTTTTTAAACGTAAAAATAAACACATCTTCTTTTCATCCAATTAACTCAGTTGAGTAACAGATTATTTTTTAAAAAGCTTTCTAAACTAATATTTTGTAATGAGTCATCCAAGAAAATATCTTCTCTGTTCAGAAGTCTGCACCTCTATTTTATTCTTTAGTCAACCACATAGCTTTAAAAATGTTTACTGTATCAATCAACCAAAGACCAATCACTTCTTCCATTCCTCCATTCAGGAGAGCACCCCAGGTATGTGGATGGTGGCAGTGGGTTTTCTGTAAAATCTGTGGTAGAACCTGGTGATCAGTTAGTAAATACACAAAGACATTTATTCCTTCAATTTGATAATGAACTACTTATCGACTGCTTTATTTCAACAGCTGCTGGTCTAAGCTGTTAAATTGCTCAGCTAATGCACAAATACATGAGTCTAGAAAGTTAAAGAGAAAGAATGAAAAGGTCACCTGCTACCCTAACAACTTCACAACATTCCCCTGAGCTCCCAGCCCCCTTTGGTGGCCATACTTCAGGGATGCATTGGTACTTTTTGCCATGATAGCACTTTTACTCTGCAGTGGAAATCACCTTGGGATTGTGTTCATCCTTTGTGAGTGGCTTATCGACTAGCTTCATCCTTTCATATTCTCAGTATTAACAATGGAAGTTTGTTGGGGTTTTTTTTTTTTTTTTTTTTGCGGTACACGGGCCTCTCACTGTTGTGGCCTCTCCCGTTGCGGAGCACAGGCTCCGGACGCGCAGGCTCAGCGGCCATGGCTCACGGGCCCAGCTGCTCCGCGGCATGTGGGATCTTCCCGGACCGGGGCACAAACCCGTGTCCCCTGCATCGGCAGGCGGACTCTCAACCACTGCGCCACCAGGGAAGCCCACAATGGAAGTATTTTAATATTTTTATTTTTTGACAAAAATGACTTCTAATAATGCCATCTTAATAAGTTAGATCATTCACAATACTCTAGAATAATTAATGTTTTCTTTTTGAGTCACCTAGAACTTGCTTCCAGATCTGAGATATGACTGGTCTCTGTTGAGGCACCAAAACCCAAAGCACAGAATTGGAATTTAAGAGACTTGAATCCAGGTCTTGCTCTTTTCACTAACTAGCTGAGGGGTTTAGTTCATCATGTGTGACCCTGGGCAGATCACTTGACGTCTTTTCTGCCTCAGTTTTCTCATCTGTAAAAGGGACTAATAAAAATACTTACCGCTTAGCATTGTTGTAAGGAGTCAGTGAGATTATGATTATAAAGGTCGTAGAACAGCACTGTGTTCATATTAAGAACATATGTGTTATCTATAATAATGTAATAGTAATCTGTTTTGTCAGAATTCCTGTATTATCTCATCTCACAGGCTATAATGAGAACCAGATGACTTACTAAATGTTGTATTAGTTTTTTTATTGCTGCATAGCCAATTACCGCAAACACATCAGCTTAAAACAATACCCGTTTATTTTCTCATAGTTTCTATAGGTCAGAAGTCCAGATCTACCTTAGCTGAAGTCTCTCCTCAGGGCCTCAGAAGGCTGAAATCAAGGTGTCAGCTTGTGGTCCATTCTGGAGCCCAGGATTCTCTTCCTATCTCATGTGGCTGTTGAGCAAATTTCTTTATGATTGTGGGACTAAGGTCTCCGTTTCTCACGAGATGTCAGTGAGGGGTCATTCTCAGCAATTAGAGGCTGCCCGCCGTTCCCGGCCGTGTGGCCCTCCCCATAATACGCAGTTGCTCCCTTCCAGGCCAGGAAGAGCATGCCTCACTGCTTTCCAATCCCTTAACACCAGATGAAGAAAGATCGGCTTTAAAGGGCTCACCTGATGAGGGCAGGCCACGCAGATCATCTCTCTTTACCCCTATGCTGTAACGTGATCACACCTTCATATCTCATCATGCTCAGGGGATCCACCCTTACCCAAGGGGAAGAGATCAGAGGAGAGTGAGGGTGGTGGCAGGGGACTGGGGGTGGGGGGCATCTTAGAATTCTCCTTCAAATGTGAAGTGAAAAGTAAATATGATCTACAATGTGTAAAGTGCACATTATTGTAATCTTTATTATTGTTACCATTACGATCGTGATACCAACAAGTTCTTAACCTCACATGACACGATTCCACGTACTTGCAATGGTTTACATTAGCTGTAAAGAGTACTCCAATTCATTTAAAAATTATGTAACTCAGAGCTTAGCATTCGTTTCCTAGCTCCTTGAATTCCTATTCTCTTTGGGGTACTTACTTCCCAAATTCCTTCCTTTGATCTTTGTCACTGAATCACAACACTCCTGAAGAACAAAATCCCACAGACAAATATGTTTCTGTTGAGGTTGCCAGTGCAGAAAATGAGCAGCCTTCATCACACTTACGTGTATGCACCAATCCCAAAATTCCCCATAACTTGGTCATACTCAACTCTAAAACAAATTAAAGAAAATATAACCCTTTCCAGTCCTTTAATGATATTTAACCGAAGAACTATGTGACAGACTCTGAGAAGTTTATTCATAGGTGGCAGGATTGAACTCTAGATGGTCCATATGTCTATGGTTTTGTCCTTTGACCAGCCCTCACAAGGATGTCAAATATTGTAAAAAGTTTGATAAATAGATAGTAAAATATAATATAAATATAAAATAAATACAAATATAAAATAAACATAAAATAAAAATATATTAAAAGGATGATGTACGGAATGGTTGAAAATGATTGTATCTTCCATTTAAATGGAATGGGAAGTTTAACCTAGAAATCCAAAGAAGAAACTTCTGGTATTTTGTGAATACAAACACCTTCAGGGCAAGGATCAGTTTCATAAACATACGGAAATTAGTAAAACTTTTGTACACGGAATAGAGTACTACTGGATAAAAAATAAATAAAAAGAACATGGACTGCAAATTATACTTTTGTTCAGAGTCGTCTCTGCCACTGTTGGCAAGATGATCGTGGATGAGTTACTTTTCCCACTGAGACTTAGTTTCTGCCTCTGCTAATACTGCCAGCTATGTACTGTCTGCTATGTTACCATCGTCGTCTACGGTGGAAGATGTTCTGAGTAAGTGAAACAATCTAAGCTAAGTTCTTAGGACAATGTCTGGTACACAGTGAGCATTCAGTAAGTGTTGCCTATTGTTGTTATTATTATTTATTTTAATTATGTTAACATGTGGCCCAAAGTCTGGAATGTATTACTGCTCAAAAAATACTACTTTCTTCACCTTTCTCCAATACCTGTTTGTTGAGTTGAGCTGGATCTGTCAAGAAGAGTATTTTGGATATTGTCAATCTAAAGTACGTTAAGAGGTTACCGTTAGTCTAATTTAATATAGTTTTCTTCCTCCCTTCCTTCCCCCCTGCCCACCTGCCTGTCTTCCTTCCATCTTCTCTTCTTACCTTGTCTTTCCTTCTTTCCTTCTCCTCTCTCTCTTTCTCCTAAATGCTCTTACTCTATCCTTTTTTTCTCAAGCAGATATTATTTTAAATTTTCGAACAACCTATGTCAGCAAGTCTGGCCAAGTTATCTTTGAAGCAAGATCAATTTGCATCCACTATGTCACAACCTGGTTCATCATTGATTTAATTGCTGCCCTGCCTTTTGATCTCCTGTATGCTTTCAACGTCACAGTGGTGAGTAAAGAGCTCCCTTCCACATGACCTTGAAGGTTGGTTTTACCCCTGTGCTTATTTTTCACATGTTCAGGTTTTAAATGTTTGTCGCAATTTGTATGTCCAGGATTTTGTGCCCTTTTTAATAAAGAGGCCAGTGTCACCAATGATATGCAGGCCAGATTCTCCACTTAAAGGAGCTACTTCCTTTTCGAAATTTGTATTACCCATTTCTAATCATTTAAATACCTAGAACCAGGATATTAAAAGCTTGAATTTATCATCAAATTGACTCACTAAACAAATCCTTTGATAAGGAAACCATCTGCAGGAATAGAAGCATTACTTTATGTTACTGAGCCAGATATTTCCCTCAAGAATTTGGTGGAGAGTTTGAAGATTTCTTCTACTTGTATGACTTTTACTCGCTACCTTTTGAATATTTCATTATTCATTGGCAAAACAAACAGAAGACCTATCAAGATAGAAAGATAGGTTGAAATTAAAATAGAATTCAACTACTTCTTAGAAGTCCCTGTAAAAATGTTGGATTGAGCAAAAATCTAAATGATAAAATGACCAACGTAAACCAAGCATCCTCTTGAATTTTTATTGATATTTGTAACTTCTCTTTCTTCATCTAAAACTTTTATTCTCAGATTTCTTACAGGAAAGAAAGTATGCCCTCTTGTAGTCATAGCTATTTTTACTATTTAATGATTGACACTCTTAAAAGCATTAAGTGTTCCCTTATAAATAGAGAGACTTTTAGGAAGGTATAAGAGAATTTTTGGACCAGTAATACAATTTGCTGCCAGAGTAACCAATTTTAGCAGGCAAAAATTTACTAGACGTTAGTTCAAATTAAACATATTTCGTACTCAGTTGACAAACCTCTCCCCATAGAAATTATGTTCTCTATCAAGAATTTAATAGCATAGTTTTCAATATTAAACAAAGTGATCAATGTTTCAAATACAATCATTACTGGCTTCAGAACGAAGACTGAACTAAACTCCTGACTACATAGTACAGATTTGTGCATTTGTTGCATTTGTTAATTGCCTGTATAATAGTATTTTTCTTTTTCTTTCAATTTTTTTTAAGTTGGGAAGTTGAGAGTGTCAACATCATTAAGAGGTTTATAACTCAGCTGAAGGGAAAGCTCTGGGGAAAATCTAGTATATAATATCAATCGGTGCTAAACTGGATTGTTATCTGAGCTTTTTAAAGTGCTTTTTAAGATTGAATTTGACTAGATAAGTATACTATAATGAAAGTGTAATGACTTAAAACAAGGCTTTTGCAAGACTGCCAAAAAATATCCTGAAGAAGTAGATAATTCGTAAAATGATAAGAAAAATTTTCCAAATTATCCTGGAGAATTGTTAAATAAATGGTGTTTCATAGACTGCTGTAAATTAACTTGCTCTGCTACTAAATACTAATAATCATTTTTTATATTCCATTTCTCTTTGGGCACTGAACAAATAGGATAATTTTAAACATATATATATATCATGTACTATAAAGTCTATAAAATGAAAAATAAGTAAAATGTTTGGATATGATTAAAATTTCCATTGCCTAAAATTAACACGAGTAAATAATTTTGAAAAAGTCTAATTCTCATAATTTGATGAATTTTAAATACTTGTACATTTTCACTGTGCTTCTGCCACCCTTCTTCGTTCTCACTTGTGAAATACAGCACAAATCCTTTATAAAGATTTGAAGTTATAGATCAACATCTATATCAGAAAGAAAGAAAAAGAGGAAGGAAGTAAGGAATCTCTCTCTATTATCAGTGATAATTTTTCTGCTTTTCACAAGGGTGAGCTTATGATCATTTAACAATTGGCATATAAATTTGTTATTCCTCCCAATATATTAGTCAGTATGAAATATTCGATTTGAATAGAAAAGCTTGTTCAAAATATTATATTTACTTCCCAGGAAAGCATAAGTTATAAGGAAAAGTTCATAAGTTATGCTACTGTTATACTACACAGACTTACAAAAAGAAGAGCAGGAACAAACAAATAAAATAACAAAGGGGTTGATTTTCCAGGTCTAAAGTGGGTCCAGTTAGTGCATCTCCATAGATGACATTCTAAAATGCATGGCAACCATCAAAAATGTACTGCATGCTTTAGCTTTGGCTGTGCCCACAATTGCTGATGGCAAATATTTTACATGCAGCTCACACATTTACTTATTAAAACTTACTGTGTGTAAGTCACGATGAAAGGCACAACGAGAGGTAAAATTGTGAATGAGACAAAGAAAGTAAAATTGTGAATGAGACAAAGAATGAGAGTAAAAAGGCAAAAGTATGAATCCAAGTTTTATCACTTACCATCTGAGTGACTTCTTGGGAAAGTTAACATCAGAATAGGCCTAAAATCGAAAAAATTCCTGCAGGGTTTCTGAGTAGCCTAAAAAGGAAACTTTTCTATAAAATACCTTGCCAAGTGTCTAATACCAAGAAGGACCTCAGTACGGTAATTAACTTTTTTCTTTCTCCTTTTTCTTCCCTAGTGGATAGCCAGGAGGTGATTATGTCCACTTGGTAATAGGGGAAACTGCAGTTTGATAGAGGTTTTTGATGAATGCATCGTTCACTGTCTTGCACCTGTCTACAAGGTGCTTATAATTCTTATCAATGACAAATTCAGAGCAGCATCCCAAGAGTAAGAAGGTCCTTTCTCTTTTTCAGATGATATATTTCCATCGAAATCAAATATGCCTCTTTCTTCTGTCATTCATCAAGAGCCAAAATTCACATTTTATAGCCAGAGGTTTTGGACTCAGATAGGAATAAATACAAATTTTTTTAAATGACAGCAAAATCACCAGGGCTGCCTCATCCTAGACTCCCAGGCACATGTCCCTTATTTTTGTAAATGACTGTTGTTCTCATGTAAGGGCAGCCTCACATTCTTCCCTCAAACATCCCCTTTCTGGCCAGAGAAAATGGGGAGCTTGCCTGCATCAGTACTCTATATTCAGATGGTGTGTTAGTCTACTCAGGCAGCTATAAGAAAATATCATAAACTGGATGGCTTCAACAACGGGAATTTATTTCTCACTCTCCTGATGGCTGGCAAGTCCAAGATCAAGCTTTCAGCCAATTTGATTCTTGGTGAGGGCTCTCTTCCTGGCTTGCAGACGGCTGTCTTCTTTCCACGTCCTCACGTGGCCCTCATACAGCGAGGGGAGGGAGCGAGAGATTGGGGTGGGTGGCGAACAAGAGAGAGGGTGCTGTGGTCTATTCTTATAGAGGCATTAATCGCATCTTGAGGACCCCACCCTCATGACCCCATCTAAACCAAATTACTTCCCAAAGACCCCATCTCAAATACCGTCACACTGGGGGTTAGGGCTTCAACATATGCAATTTGCAGGAACACAATTCAGTCCATAGCAGATGGTATCCTCCATTTGAGAGTTCTGCTCCAGGATTCACTTTACTTACAAAATTGTTATCTATCAAATTCACCTACCTATAAAATAAATTTCACCCCTAGTAATTCCTCTAAGCCACAAAGTAGAAACTGCATCTGACTTACAATCAGCTGGAGAAATGATAGATGAGAACGTGAGTATGAAGGAGAAGAAAGTAAAACTCTACCCAGAAGACCCACAAAAAGGAATGAAAGACCACAGCTACCTGGCAACTTCCTCAATTGACCTTATGATTTTTTTTTTTTTTTTTTTTTTTTGCCACACCACACCTTGCAGGATCTTAGTTGCCTGACCAGGGATCGAACCCAGGCCCGCTGCCGTGGAAGCGTGGAGTCCTAACCACTGGACCGCCAGGGAATTCCCATCCTTATGATGTTTTTATATTTCAGTATAGAATAATTCACAAGATTACAGTGGAAGACACTTTTATTGAATATCTATTGTTATAGTGAGCCTGGAGTGTTTTGCATCTTCACATAATAGCTTATCCGTTCACTCATTTAACACAAATTTACTGAGCACTTCCTATGTGTCAGGCACTGCTCTAGGTACATTTTTCTTGGAGATAAGGGAAGATGGCTGGAGGAGGGAGAAATTAGAAGTCAGTTGACTCCAGATAATTATAAAGGCAGACTCTCAAAAGATGCTGACCCTGTTTATGATTCTGCCTGTAAAGGAAAAATGATGCTTAGGTATAGTCATACAAACCACTTCCTTACCCTCTATTTATGGTTCACCCCCCAAATTAGAATAGGTCAAGGAACTTGTCAGATTCTATTTGCATATGAGTTAATGTTTTATTTAACTTTTCTTTTCTCTTGGAAGGTATTAAAAAGAGTGTATATTAGTGCACCACATGTGTTGTAATAGTGACATTGACCTTTCTGGTGGACACCAATGGTGCACATTTTTCAGTTGAGCCCTAAAGTCAAGAAACTAACTCCTTCACTACAAGTCTGCTGTTCTAGTTCATACAGAGGCAGCATCTAAAAGGTTTTTCCAAAATTTTGTTCCATTTGATTTTGGTTCCCTAAGCATGTTTGTTTAACAGAAAGCGCAGAATGTATGTGCTCCAGGCAAATGTTTTCTTTGTCTATCGATAATGTTAGAAGGACCATAGCAAAGCACATGAGGCAGGAGGTGCTACTGGTATTTGTGAGCAGATCTTACTCAAGTTTCTAGGTCTCACTATTTAAAAATAAGAAACCTAAGTTACTTTTGCTACCACTTTACAGGGTTTTACTTCAGTCTATACAAAGTTTTGTTATAACGCAGCTCCCTTACATGGAGAAGGGGAAGTGGAATTGAAAGAAATTAAAAGAAAGGGGTGGAGACATCTTCTATTCAATCCCGATCCCATAATGTGTTTCAGTTGTATATCAGAATATATAAAATTATCTTCAGTCATATAGGTAGAGAAAAAAAGATACATCTTAATTAAGGAAGATAATTATTCACTCAAAGAAATTAAATTGCCTTATCATCTTTTATCTTATCAATTTCCGATATATCAGGAAATGACATAGAAATGGTTATAAAATGGTCACAATGTTGGAATCCCGATTACGCTTAATTTCAAGAACTTCCCAGAGTGGCTGTAGATGAAGTGACTGTTGTGGATGTAATGACTCCGTGAGCCAAGCTGTGTGGCTCTGTTTTTCCACGCAGGTGTCTCTCGTGCATCTCCTGAAGACCGTCCGGCTGCTGCGTCTTCTGCGTCTCCTGCAGAAGTTGGACCGTTATTCCCAACACAGCACAATCGTCCTGACTCTGCTCATGTCCATGTTTGCCCTTCTTGCACACTGGATGGCATGTATCTGGTATGTCATTGGAAAAATGGAGATGGAAGACAACAGCCTTCTGAAGTGGGAAGTTGGTAAGGGCTTACATTTGTCGCATTTTCCATTTTTAAGTGAAAAAGAGGATCGTCTAGAATTTGGAGGAGGTGAAAGATGAGGCTATAAATATATGTCTTCTGACTGTTGATTTGTCTCATCGTTTTTGGGGGTGTGTGGAGAGGGTCCATGGTACAAGTGATTTCTTTTAAGAAAGTTTTCTGGAACAACCTTGCATTTTTTTCAAAGAGAATTGGGTTAAGTTCTCAATGGGTGAACTTTTAAAAATGCCCAGCGCGTCTGTAGAAGTGTTTAGATAAGTAATGTGTGATCTTATCTTAGCATATCCAATGGAGGGCTAGTAACAATAAATCATGGGGAACTGGCCAGTCATTACAATATTTTTAAATCATAAGAAAATGATCACTTGTATTTGAGGTGGCAAGTGAATAATAAAAAGGATATCTCTACTATTTTCTCCTAAAAAAAGAGAGACAGCACTATCATACTGACTTCCACATTTAGTATACTTTGAGAACTTGTGATGATACAGAAGAAAGGATATTTACAAATATAATTTGTAAAGTTTTGTGTCCGCATAATCCATGGGAATTTAAGGGAGTTGTTTCAAGTGTTACATAATTCTGCATAAATGAATCTGAAATGTTCTGCACATGAACACATTTTTAAACTTATATCAACCACAAGAACTTTCTAAAAAAATGAAAATTCTGAAGGCTATAACCCTCTATCCTAAAATATCTGCGTTCTCACAGTCTTTCTTTTTAGAGAATTGTCATAGTACCTTATGTAGGGTATTTTTTCTTCTTAATCTGACATTTAATCAGAGAATATGTTTCCTGGTTAGCTAGAAAATCCTTCACTCATCTTCTCCTCCGAAAATCAATCTTGGACTTTTGAAAGAAGCTCAGACCTTTGCCCAGTGATAAAGCCATAGAGATTCTCAAGAGAAAAAATGCTCTAACTTCTTATATCAGCACTTTAATGGCAGAGTGCATTCGGAACATCCCTGGGTGGACTCTTACTAAATGCCACTCTCTCACCATAGGGCATGTACAAAGCCTTAAAGGACGTCTTTGGAGAATGAGCTGGGGACCTTAAGAAAGTGGGTTCAAGGGAGTAAGTCTCCTGTCTACGTTCTTAAAAATGCTCCTACACATCTCAATTTTGTCCTTGAGGTACACAGAGAAACTAATGCATCCTGAATTGTTTTATCTTCCTTATCAAAACACTTTTTCTATGCATTGCTGTAGACCTCCATTCTCAGGAACAAAGTAAAGAGAGAAATAAGACTGTAGAATGAGAGCACAAATATCCTGCATAAAGAGAACACGAGGTGTGTGTGTGTGTGTGTGTGTGTGTGTGTGTGTGTGTGTGAGAGAGAGAGAGAGAGAGAAGGAGATGGGGAAAGAGAAGATTTGATTAAAAGGAGGATCAAAGTCTGGATTGTACTTGGATGAAAACATTTTCTGTCCTTCAGTATCGTTTCCCTCTTTATAACTTTGTCCTCCAGCTTCCTCATCACAGACCCTAGCATGGTCCTAATGCTTTTCAGTGAATTACAGCATTAAGTCTCCTCCCTTTGTTGTGAATCCATGTTAAAGTTCTGATTTGTGGCCATCAGCCACCTGATTCCTTTTCGGAGCTGACCTCATTTCCTTCAGGCCCCAGACCTATACACACATATTAATTTGTAAGGCTTGTCTAATCTGAGAGTCTCCAGATGGGGAGATTCAGCTTATGCACGCTGTCAAATTTAGTTAAAGGAGGAAAGCTTTGTGTTTCACTTCCAACATACCAGTCCTGCTGCAGACTGACAAACTAGCTGATGTTTTTCTTCCCACAAATAGGCAGAGGTATTTGTTTTCCAAGAAAAAAGAAGCCAACCCCCTGAACTTCATCTGCATTGCCCCCTACCGTGCCTACTCTTGGTCCTGGTGATATGAGCCAGTGTCATGTATGGGAGCTTGTAAGCTGGAAGTTAGCTCACAAAGAGAGCTAACTATTGGCAAAATAAAATGATGGGAAGAACATTGGGCTGGGGGGCGATGGATCTCTCCTTGCGTCATGGCTCCAACACCTGCCAACTGTGAGATTTGCAGTAATTTTGTTCACCTGTCTGGGCCTCAGTTTCCGCATCTGCAACATGAGAAAACTCACTATGTGACTTGAAAGGCTCTTTCAGAATCCATGATTTATGACTTTAACGGAAGAACAAACCCAGTTTTGTGAGTTTAATATTGTGTATCTATTTTCTATCATAGCTCAGTGCCCATGTTAACCAGCAGAAGCAATCAATCATCCAATGTCAACAAATTTGAGGGACGTGTCAGGAAGGACATCCTATGATCATAGCATGTCAAGGAATTGATATGGTTTACTCAGTTATGGTAAAAAATAACAGAACATTTATCTTTAGAGGATTAGATTTCCTGTCCAGACACCTCTAGGGATATGGTCAGGAAGGTAGCATGCTAATTATGTTTGTCAATATTGGGTTTTTAAGCTTGGCTACAAGGACTTTCCCTTCCCCTAAAATTACTTGGATCATTTGTTCGTTTGGAACATTCTCCAGCTGAGATTTGGACACAAATTAAATAATTATGACCTTCCCTACCTAATTTTGTAATGAAGCAGCTGAGAGTCTAGACTAATTTAGTTTTTACTGTGTAATTTGTCCACTAATAATATGCTTTACCTTTTCTGGTCCAATTACCATGAATCAGAAAATTCATCACACACATAAAACTTGATTAGAGAACATATTGTTCTTTATGCTCTGACTAACATTAGATGTACAGAACAGATTCATCTTCCCAAGGAATAAAATAGATCTTCCTTTCTCATCGTTGTTAATTTCCTTGAAATGATTTTTTTCCCTTTTTGCCCTTGACAGGCATGCTATTGTACTTACAACTAGAGAGGGTTCAAATATTTTGCATGAGACCAAACCAAAGTTAACCTTTAAAAAATGTTTCATAATGTCACTTCTCTATAATATATCTATTTTTGTAAGGAAGAATTAATACTCCTAGATTAATTGTATCAGAGGCAAGTTATGAACTGATTTGCCTGGTGTTCTATTTTATTTCATATTCTTATGTGTTCCTATATTATATTTTAAGGAATTTGAGATTTGGCTTATTGTTTCATGGAATTTTAAGCCTGGAAGGACCTTAGTCCAGCTCTTTGATTTTATGGTGAGAAATCCAACTCTATGTTATACAAGCTTTCTGGTGGAAGGGGCTTTTGTCACTGGTGTCCACTGCTGCTTCCTCACTGTGGTGTACAGTTCCTGGTGCATGGCAAATGCGTAAAAAGAAAATTGTTGAATGAATCAGTCTTCAAGGTCTTTTCATTACTAAATGACAATCATGGGACAAGAATCTAGATTCCCTAACTCCTTGTATAGAAGTCCTTCTCATAATTTTGAGCATTATGATATAATAGGGAATGGTTATTTAGCAAATTCTTTCCAGCAGGAAGATAGAAAGAACAAATAGGGTGGTAACTTAAGATTTGGCCATTTATTCAAAAAGTATTTTTTGAGTGCCCACTGCATGCTTGGTCCTGTGTTAGGCACTGGAGATACCAAAACAAATTATATACTTAAATTAGGAGTTTGGGATTAACATAGACACACTCCTATATATAAAATAGATAAGCAACAAGGACCTACTTATAGCACAGGGAACTCTACTCAATATCTTATAATAACCTATAATGGAAAAGAATCTGAAAAAGATTAAATATATATATTTAACTGAATATATATATTTAATATTTAATATAATATTTATTTAACATATATTTAACTGAATCACTTTGCTGTACACCTGAAACTAACACAACATTGTAAATCAACTATACTCCAATAAAATAAAGAAGAAAAAATAATATACTTAATGTCATGGCACTTAAAGTCCAGTAAGAAAAACAGACAAATAATTCAATGGATATATGGCAGTGCGGTATGTTCTGTAGCAAGAACCTGCATAGAGGGCAGGCAACTAAATCTAACAGGTTATCAGCAGAGGCATTTCCAAGTTGAGCTGAGTTTTAAAGAAGAATGAATAGTCTTGTCTCTAAGGATGCTGAGGAACGGGTGTGTGTCACAGCAGGGACAGGACTGTATGAAGCCTTTCACTAGAACCAGCATAAAGGGTGAAGCGGGGGATGATAGTGAGGTGATGAGGCTAAAGAGGTAGGTAGTCAGGGTCCAGATCTTTAAAGACAATTCAGGCTAAGCTTTAGAGTTTGGGCTTCATCTAAGGCTACAGCAAGGCTTAAAATTCTCTCTCGAGCAGCGATCCTTTAAATATAGAACCCCAGGAGGCAGGGGGAGATGTTTTGCTCTGTTTCTTTTTCAATATCTGTAAAGTGGCCCTAATAATAGTGCGTACCTCACTGGGGTCACCAGTATTAAAGTAGGCAATCTCGGTGAAGCATTTAGCACTGTGCCCGCCACCTAGTAACTGCTCAATAAATAGGAGCTATTGTTACCATAATTACTATTTTATTAAGACAGTTACTTCTAATAAAGAAAGTACTATGACCTGGGACTAGTGATACTTATCATCTTATATGAGAAGAGTATTAAGTAATGGCTTTAAAAGTGTTGCCTTCAAGTTTAGTCACAGTGCTCCATAAGTTATTATATACTTTTTTACACGTATCTTCAAAATAATATATCTGCCCAAACTTTCTATTCGAGTCAGCCTCTGAAAATAAGTAATTTTCACATAGCCTCGTAATTGCATACAAATAGGATATTTTCCCTTCAAAACTAATATAGGGGAGAGGTTCAACATCTACCCTACATGCTTGTTGGGATATAACAAACTTATATGGAATTTAGACATAGTGCTTCAAGTCTAAGTGTGGCTTTTAAATTTAAAATTTTGTTTTCACTGTGAAGAAATGTTTCAGAACATTTCTATAAGAAGACTTCAATAAATACCTAGGTAAAAATGTGTTAGAAGGCTTTGCATGAGCACAGGAAACTATACTCAATATTTTGTAATAACCTATAAGGGAAAAGAATCTGAAAAAGAATATATATGTATATGTTACTGAATATATATATATAACTGAATCACTTTGCTGCACAACTGAAACTAACACAACGCTGTAAGTCAACTACACTTCAATTTAAAATAATAATAATAAAAAAGAAGACCTTACATGTTTCCTTACATCCCAGTTAATGTAGGGATATATTATTTTAGTTATCATTTATTAAGTTCAGTTAATGACATTTATAAAGTTCAATTAATGACATTGAATTAGTCCTTAAAGAGCTCCATTAGCATCCTTGAGAGAATATAATGGTTCTGATTTAAGCTAGGAAGGTTTGGATTTGAATCTTGCTTCGGGGATTTACTAGGCTTGTGATTTTGGTCAAGGTGACTTCAATGTGTGACTTTTTATACAACAATCTTAGTTTTCTTATCTGTAAAATGGGTGTGGCAGTACTGCTCCTCACAGCGTTTTCTGAGGAATTACACGTACTCAAGTTGACATGCCTCACATAGCTTCTGGTACATATTATGTTCTTGCACCTGATAACTACCACCATGACCACCACCTCCACTCTTAATCACTAATTGAGGCCATTTTCAAATTGCAGCCACCTATTTAAACTTACACCAATGAGCTATATAGAGCTGAAGTAGCAGTGCTGTTCAAATGTAGTGACCAACACAGAAATAGAGTCACAGATGTAAAAAACAAACTTATGGTTACCAAGGTGGAAAGGGACAGGGGAGGGATAAATTGAGAGATTGGGATTGACATATACACACTACTATATATAAAATAGATAACTAATGAGAACCTACTGTATAGCACAGGGAACTCTACTCAATACTCTGTAATGACCTATATGGGAAAAGAATCTAAAAAAGAGTGGCTATATGTATATGTATAACTGATTCACTTTGCTGTACAGCAGAAACTAACACAACATTGTAAATCAACTATAACAAAAAATTAATTTAAAAAAACCAAATCTAGTGAAGAGGTGATATTTCTGTATCAGGGACAATTCTTGATTGCAAGCAAAAACAGAAAAGTAATGCATTAGCAGGACATGCAGACTCAGAAATAGAAGGATGGAGAACAAGACTTGGGGAAAAAAATGTGAGCCAAGGCAGATCCAGATACCCCAGTGCAAGAAGCACAGTTGCTGACATTTTGCAAAGATGGCCTGGACGTGTTTCTGCCTTTGTAGATGCCATGGGTGAGTCCTAACCTTCTGTTCATCTCTGATTCACAGTCCCTGAAAGGAGAATCCGATTGGTCACGCTTACATCATACATTCAGACACGGACTTCTGGGCAAGGAGGGATCCCCCCACCTTACACTTTCATGGTTAGAAGTGGGACCCTATGTCTCTCCATTACTATACACAAAGGAGAATACCCCCTTCACATAGGATTTTAGACAGCCCACCCCTCAAAAAAAGACAAAAGTCTTCTACAATAACAACTTTACCCTAATACTCAAAAAAAAACGATAACATTTATAAAAACACTTATTAAAATGCTTCTGTAAATCATCATACCTCTCTCAGACATCAAATGTCAGATGGAATTAGCTGAAAGATGGGGATGCTGTAATTCCCGGTGCATCTTGCTCCCTGTAATGCAGTCGGTGCTGCTGTGTCAGCCTAACAGTGGTACTTACCAAGCTGTGCTTCCACAAGCAGACTGCACCGTGGTCGGTAGCTCTCTTTTGTAGCTAAAACACTAACATTCTTTCTCGAAGCTATCTCCGTTTCTAAGGCTATGACACACTGAACTTTAAATGACCTGCTTCAAAAGTTAGAGCTGAGAGTATATTGTAACAGAGGGAAGGTTTTTTTTTATCTTTCAATCCTTTGGCTGGAGTACATTTATCCATTGCAGATGTCTAAACATGTATCTGCATCACGGAAAAAAGAAAAGCCCAAGAATATCATTTTCAAATTTTCATTGACAATTTTAGTCTTAAATCTCCTGATCCTCATTGGATAAAACATCATAAAACCTGATTGATTTGAATGGCTCTCTAGTTATTAACTGCTTAGCATTTACAAGCCACATGTAATGGGAAAAAAAAATGACCAGGCTTACGATACTGTAAGCTGATTATTTCAATAAGTATCAAATTTTCCTCAAGAGAAGGTAGAATTGTCCAGCACTCTACATTTTCAGGTTCTGTGTAAAGGGTTATATAAACATTTTTAGATAACCCTGATCTGTAGATTTTCATTCTTGCAAATACATGAAATAAAGAAAGGGGAGAAAAAGCCTAAAATGAAGATTTCTAACCATTAAAATGGACCCTAGTGACGGACTCCTGGACTTATTTTTTTTTTTTTTTTTGAAGCAGGGTCTTGAACTTTAATGTGCACTGAAATTATGTGAGGATTGCATTAAAAAACAGATTCTAATTCAGTAAATCTGAGGTGGAGCCTGAGATCCAGCATTTTTAACCACCTCCCCAGTGAAATCAGGGCTACTGGACCCCACACCACACTTTGAGTAGCAAAGTTTTAAAAAGCCTTGGGACATTGTGTGAATTTAATACTCATGGTTATAAAGTCCTAAACCAGCAACAATTGAGTTCTTCCTATTTTTCACTTTCCTATGCTTTTCCAATCCCCATCACATCTGTGAACTAGTTCACAAGTGAACTAGGAATAAATTTAATGAGTAGAAAAATAACTTACAAATTTATTTTTTCTTCACATTTTTTGAAAACAATTGATTTATATCAGATTAATATTTAGCTTACATTTATTAAGCACCACCTACATGCATGGTGCAGTGCTTAATATATTTGTATGCATTTTCTCATCTGATCTTTATTGAAATCCCATGAGACAGATGTTTTCAACTTCATCTTAGAGAAAACGAAACTAAAGCTTGAAAAGTTTGAAATTTCCTGGAAATTTACTTTTTAAATTATGAAATATTTTTAACACAGAAATGTTTAGAATCAGTATAATGGTCGCCTTCTAAAAATTATATCTTTTTAACATTTTGTTTTAATATATTTGCTTTATTTCTTTTTTTAAAATCAATGCAATATCACAGATGAAGCCAGAGCCCCACGACCCTTCAATTCTGCCTTACTCCCTCCATCTTTCCTCCTTACTATTCTAAAGTTGGTGCATAAAATTTTCTTAGACGCTGTTGTTACTATACAAATGTATTAGTAAAACAATATATGATATTATTTTCCCTCATTATCTTCCATATAAATCTTCACAAATGTAAGAAGCAATAATAATAACAGGCATACATGGGGCTTTCTCAGTGCCAGGCACTGTTCAAGGCATCTTGCTATAATTTTATGAGCCCAATACTGTTATCATTTCTATTTACCGATGAGAAAGCTGAGGCACGTAGGTTGTATGACTTGACCTAGATACACAGATAAAATACACAGGAGCTGGGATTTCTCTCTTCTTTGTATCTTTTTTACATTCTCATTGAACTTTTTTTTTAAGATCAATCCATCTTAGTTATAAACCTTATATATTTATTTTTAACTGTTTAATAGAATTCTATTGTACAATAAGCCAGTTTACTCATCATTTTGGTTTATTTATCCACTCCCCTACTGAGTTGACTGCACCTCTCACTATGGCAAGTACTGGGCAATGAACAATCAAATACAAGATTCTCTGTGTGCATATGCAAGAATTTCTCTGGGTCAAAGAGCTTGTGCATCTGCAAAATTAATACATATTGCCAAATTCTTCTCTGAAGCACTTGTATTCATTAATTATTTAGTTGGTCATATTATATGTGTTCTTTCCCCAGAGCTTCACCAACAATTGTTACCAATGTTTTTAAACTTGTGAAAATCTGGGAGGGTGTTGGGGAGTGGCGGGTGTAAAGTAATGTCTAATTGTTGTCTAAATTTTCATTTCCCTGTGTAAGTAAGGTATAACAAGGTAGAACATATTTTTTTTAATGTAGAGAGTCACTCTAATTTCCTCTTTGGTAAATTAGAACCTCTATCTCATTAATTTTCAGTTTCTCTTCTTTCCTAAATAATCCATTTAATGCTATATATTGTTAAGTGTTGAAGTCTTTAAACGTTTTTCAAATTATATGGAACTTGAAATTAACACTTTGTTATTGATTTCTAATTACATTCATTGCTTGTTTACAGAATTTGGTCTCCGTGATACAGATTCTTCACTGTTTGTTGAAGCTCAATTGTATATATTCTTTATGTGTGAGGATATTATGCGCATACAATTTTTTGGATATAATTTTTAGTTCAAGGTTTATATATGTCCATTAGATCAAGCTTCTGAATTTAATTATACCTATATTATAGATCCTTATTAACTATTTCCTGGAAAACTACATATGGAAGTTTCATTTGGTGCTTTTTCAGACCTCTGTTCACTTTCCATAGTTTTTTGGTTTCCTTTTTATAGTTCCAGTTCCTTGTTTTTTGTCCATTATATCAAGCTTCTGAATTGAATTTAAATATTGTAAAAAACATACTATCTTATTGTATTTCTTCATTTTTATTTTATTAATTCAAGTTCGTTGTGTGCTAATTTTCTGTTCATCCAACTCTTGCAAAAGGTGAACTATTTCCTCTTTTGTACTTTTAAAACATTTTTATTGTGAGCTCATCTTCAATAGGGCTTCTTCCTTGTCAAAATCTTGTGTAGATTGAGGTATGAGAATACCCAGAATTTTGGTTGTTGTTTGCTTGCTTTCTTTTGTCAAAGATACTAGGATTTTCCCCTGCCCTGGGATCAAATTTTTAAAAATTTCTTAGCGCCAATGTGTCTGTGATTCATGGATGGTACACATTCAGACACCAGTGCATGCAAGGCACAAGCCTAAATTTTTAAAGTTCTCTCAGAAGACCACTTTTTTCAAACTCTAATTTTCCTTGTCATCCCTGTAAGCTGTTGGGTAAATTCTTTCTACCCTTCTCCCTGCATGTATCACACTTAGTATCCCAGTTGTATACAAGATGTCAGTTCCAGCATTTATAGCATTTAAGTGTTCTCTCCTGTGCACAGATGGCCATGAAACCCAAGCCCACGGTCACTATTACTTCTGACCAGCTGCCCATCCCTGTCTCCCCATCAGCATCACCACCATGGTGTCAGCTCACAGGCTTGCGGCTCCTCATTTTTGCATACGTGCATTTCACTTCCTCTTTCGGAAGCATCTATATATTTCCAGTGTTTCTATCAGAAAGGCTTGCACATAAGCAAAGTTCATAATCTTGCCAGAACCACAGTCTTCATTTCTGCCAAAAATAACATAACCTAAATTCCAGTGTAATTTTCTATGTTACCTTTGAAATATAAAAATGGTTGTAATCTAATCTGTAAAAAGCAAATTGAATAAGGGTTAATTACTCAAGACCTTATTCCCACTTGGAATGCCTTTATGGGGGAAAATCATTTAAACTTAAGACCTCAAATCTTCAATTCTTCAGATGGAATTGTTCTGTTACCAGGAAAATAAATTATGCAGCCGTCTTAAGAAGACATCATCAAATGTGCTTAATATACAATTATTTCTTTCCAGCTACTATATTAATCAAAATAATTCTTTCGGAATAAGTGACAGTTTAACGTACTGCAGATTATTTTCCTAGAAGACTATAGATATAGAGAAAAATAGAGCAGAAAAAGAACTCTTTGAGATTGGTGCATTTAAATGCTACAAAGTTCTCAGTATTTACTATAAAATAAATATTCCTTGAGGCCCTAAGAAGGACAGTGTCATTAGCTGCGAGCAAGACAAGGAATCTTAGAGCTTGACTTCTAGAAGTGTACTTTGTGGTTAGAAATTCAAGAGGTGGACATAAAAATTCGCAAAATTTTTTTTTATAATATTGGCTTGGCGTAAGTTTGTATAGGCAACAACGTCCTCAGTCGTTTAGAAAGAAGTAGAAGTGATTCTAACTGAACCTCTCTGAAGATGGCATTTGAGCTGGGCTTCGAAAGGTGAGTACAGCTTTGGAGAGGATGCATGAGAGAGCATTTAGGTGGGGACACGGTGTGAATAAAGCCATAGAAGTAGGAAATCTCACAATGTGTTTGAGGAACAATGAGTGGATGAGATGAATTTGTTTAGTCTAGAAAATTCTTGAACAGCTGGTGTCACAAAATAAAAGGCCTAGAGGGGGAAGGGGCCTAGCATTCATGGCTGAAGTGGAGAAGGCAAGCCCCATCTGAGGGAACCAATTATGACCTCAGCCCAGCACCGGTGTAGATGAAGTTTGACCACATCTGATTTTTCCAGAGAATTTGGAACTTGGGATTTGGGGATAAATCTTGGCTTTTGGGGGGTAAAGTATTGGCAAATAACTTAGAACTTGAAAAGCATAGTGTCACCGCCAAAATATGTTTCTGGGTACCTGATCAAGCCCATAGGTTACCAATTTGCCATCTCAGACTCAAAGTGAGTAAAAAGAAGGATGTGACCAAAATAATAGGTTGGAGTCTTGACTGATGATGTGCAGATACAACCCCCGAGAAGCCAGAGAAGACGTGACCTGATTAATATAGTTTTTACTACAAATTCAAGAGGGAAAAACACAGAAAATACTTTTCTGCCTGATATTTGCCAAACTGTTAAGTCCAGCTGAACATTCTCGTGAAGAGGGATACGCGTGCTCTTTTTTAATTAAAAAAAAATTTATTGAAATACAGTTGATTTAAATGTTGTGTTAATTTCAGGTGTACAGCAAAGTGATTCCGTTTTACATATATATATATATATATATATATATATATATATATATATTCTTTTATTAGCAATACATTCTCTTCCATTATAGGTAATTACAAGATATTGGGTACAGTTCCCTGTGCTGTACAGTAGGTCCTTGCTTGTTACCTATTTTATATAGAGTAGTGAGTATATGTTAAAATTAGTCTCACAATCTACAGACTTGAACTAATGAAAAGTTTTCCTCTGTTACCCTAATTGTGTGAATATTTTTCTGAAGGGGATTGAATTGATAAAGAATTTCCACTGGAACACTTTCCCCATTTGAGATTTTAACAAGCATGGGCATAACTCGTGGATACATGATAAGAAATAGAAGATAATTACACATTTTATCTAAACTAATTAGATATCTGGTGTTGAAAACTTCAAGACCTCTTTTCTCTCCTTTCTTGTCATATGTGTATGTGTGGGCATGTGCTTGTTATTTAGAGTTTCTCCAACTCGCTACAAACAGAAGAAACAATTAAAATGTTTTGTAGTCTATTGGAGACTATTGCCAAAATCTCCTTGGTAACATGTCCTTTACTTGGACATCAGAGTCTTGATTTTTTTTTTTTTTCCATTGAGATTCGTCAGGAAAGACAGAGACAAAAACCCAAGTTTAGTTTCTCAGAAACTCAGATCCAAGAACCCCATTCAAGACAGAGATGATTTATGAAGACCCTCTTTTTAAAAACGGTGGATTTGTATCTTGGTGTATTTGGTCACGCCACCATCCTCTACACCAACATTAAATAGACTGACAGAAATTGGATATTGGAAGACTCAGTCAATTGAAATATTAAAGACAGAAATAAAAGCTAATGTCACCTAACTTTATGTAGCTTTCGAACTCTATACCCATTTTCTCTTCTGAGAGTATTGAAAATGAACCTTTGGCTTGACATCCCCCTGTGAACCTATATATAGGTTCACAGCCTGGCTCCTCCGCTTATTACCTGAGTCAGTTTTTTGTTTGTTTTGTTTTCTTTGACTGCACTGCGTGGCATCCAGAGCTCTCCTGACCAGGGATGGAACCCGTGCCCCGTGCAGGGGAAGCACAGAGTGTTAACCACTGGACTGCCAGGGAAGTCCACCTGTGTCAGTTTTGTTTGTGTTACTTACCTGTCTAAGGCACAGTCTCCTCATCTATCAACTAGAGACAGGATTAGCTGCTTCATTAGGTGTTATAAGGATTAAATAATATAAAGTGGTTACTAAATCTTCAGTACATGTTAATTTTACTGCTGCCACTACTACAGTTGCTATTGACGTAACCATCATCATTGCTATTGCCAATATGTGGTGTTTTACTAAAATCATGACTACAGCAGCTGATTTTGTTCCCAAGAAATTATATGTAACTTTATTTACAGAACAAATACAGCAAGATACAAATCCACCGTTTTTAAAAAGAGGGTCTTCATAAATCATCTCTATCTTGAATGGGGTTCTTGGATCTGAGTTTCTGAGAAATTGCCTGCGGTCTTTACCGAAAAGCTGCTGCCAATGGTCAGGGATGACGGGCTTATTTTTAGCCATCTTTCTAGCCTGAAATGGAATTTTGTCAAGATGGAGTTTTTTGAATGTGATGCAGAGAAGGAGGGCGGTGTTTCTAATTTTATCATCTGCCCGTAAAATCATGCTGTAGTGCTAGCTAATTCCATTAATTTTTAAAATATACTGGTTTAGGTTCACAGTTGCAAAGCTATTCTGTGGCTAAATGGTATATTTTGAGATATGTAGTGACTCTTTCTGATCCACTTGAGAGTCACCAACAAAACAATTCCAAAGAGTCAGTCAGCACCTGAGTTGCATTAAGAGTCTGTCATAAGTGAACATACATGATCCTGGTCTTCAAATACAGTGTTTTATGTGTTTCATACAAAACCGTTTATTCATAGCAATGCAAATGTATCTGCAAAAATCCAAAAAATAATACGATGTGTAATAGGATTCTGAAGGGTTAGATATTCTTAAATGAATAATCCAGTTATTTTTTTGTTGACAAGTGAGGGTATGTGACTCTCTGTGATTTCTCTGTTAAGAACATGCTAGGCAAACGGTGTAAGCAAGTCATGTTATGGCGGTCATTCTTTACAGATATCATGGCTGTACTGAGTGTGGTGAGAGAGGGAGAGAGGAGGGGGGAGAGAGAAAGAGAGAAAGAGGTAGAGAGAGAGAGGACAGAAATTCATTGCCACTGCCAAGTTTAAAAATAGATTTGACATTATTTTAAATTAGTGAATTAAATATTTTTCATTCTTTAGAAGGGAAAGTTTCCTTCTTTGGATGGCAAGTTTAATGGAATTATTTTAATAAAATACTCTATTTTCTTGGTCAACAATTACATTCAAAGATATCAGACAATTTAAAAATCTTTATCCGACCAAATACTGAATTGATTTTGATGAATACAAGCTATATTGATCCTAACATTTTGAACATCCTATGTTAATCCTGTGAATGTTCTGTGCTCAGTCTCTTGACCCCTAAGGACATTTCCATTGTACAGTGGATACAGACGTTACCGTTAGAATGAGAGCGTCATTTCTGATTTCTCATCTAGAGGGCTAGATGAATTTGCTAGAACTTCATCATACTAATTTAATTTTTAAATCAAATACCTATACAGCAGGGTTAAACAGTTTTCTTCCATTTTCTTTTTATTGTATTGGAATTATTTTTATCCAGTTATTTTATACATAAACTTTACACCAAAGATTTAATTCATCAATCATTTTTTTTAAAATTCCACATCAGATAGGATGAGTTTTCTTTTGTGACAACATTTCTATCAAGTCCAATCTTCTCAATTTAAGTTTTAAATTGAGAACTAATTTTTTTCAAGAAGATTTTATTCTTCAGTCATTTTTTGATGAATAACAAATTTGACTCTGTACAGTTTTAGCTATTGCAAATTTTGTTATTTATTCATTATTTCTACTATGTCTAATTTTCCCCCAATCAATGTTTGCTATATTCAGTTTTCCTAAGGAATGTTTATTTTCAATCAGGTCATTTTTGTTTTGTTTTGTTTGTTTTGTTTTGGAAACTAACCAGTTTCAACTTGCTCTGTTTTAAACATTGTCAACTGTATTTGTCTCATTTCTACTAATCATATTTATTTATTGGATAAAATAATTAAAATTTGTTTTTATTTCTTTGAACAAGGAGCAAAGAGCCTGAGATAAACCAAATCATGGTATCTAGAAGGGGATGGGGGTCAAAGGTCATAGCAATCAAAACCCTGGGTCAAAATATCCTCCTTCAAATTAGTCGACACTGCAGTGGAATCAGGAAACAAATGGTTTAGCTAAGTGATAATGAAGCCTTTGAGATATTCAATGTATTTTATTCTCTGTCTACATTTATGGATCACTTTATTTGAATGCTCAAATTTCCCCACTGGCATATGTCCATTTTTAGTTATATCCATGATAGATGACGAAAATTAGTTGTCAACTCAACTTCGAATTTAGAAAGCTAACTTATTTTTGAGTAATATAGTTATTTGTGAAAAAGTGATAGAAGAAGTAAAAAGGAACCAACATTTTAAGCAGGTAATCACACTCCAGGAACCATGCCAGATGTTTTGCAAAATTATCTTCTTCAGTCATCACAACAGACAAGGAGACATTTTTATTTCCATTTTTTAGTTGAAGAAGCTGGAACTTAGAAGGCTAGCTCACCTGAAATCACATTATTAAGTAATGATGGGGCTGCAGTCCAAGCCGTTCTGCAAACCCAAAGCCTGTTTTATATACATGGCAAGAGTATCTATTCTGTGGTCTCTATGATTTAGAAAGATACCCTTTTTCACTTAACAAACAGGTACTGAGTACATATTAGGTGCCACACCTTGAATTCCAAGTTAGGCTTAGGAATCAGGTGTGTTAGAGAGACCATAATCTCTACTCTCACAAAGATGCCAGTCTAGCGGGAGCTACAGCAGGTAATCAATGTGGTTAAAGTGCGGTAAGCCAGTGGGGGGGGATAAAGGAGCAGAGAGCTAAGGAATTGATCTGTTTCAGCAATGGAAATGAAAAATTGATTACTTGGATTACTGAAAAGTGAGACAAGATAAAAATACCCCTAAATTGTCTCACTGCAGGTGAGACAATTTGGAATATCCTGAAAGATCCTTTAAGATGTTTATAAGTTGCATCATAGTGATGATGATACATAATGATTACAAATAATTATCTAGATACCAGCATAAGAGTTCAATGTCATCAAACTGAAACAGTATGAGCCTCTCAGAAGACTGAAAAGTGTCTGTCATGCTTCTACCTTTATTGGACTTTGTAGCCAGACTGAATGACCCTCAGATGAATCCCAAAAGGTTTCTCCAGCAGTTTCTCAAA
This sequence comes from Monodon monoceros, assembly GCF_005190385.1. Lineage (NCBI taxonomy): Eukaryota > Metazoa > Chordata > Mammalia > Artiodactyla > Monodontidae > Monodon > Monodon monoceros. The sequence goes on from NW_021703767.1 coordinate 135,996,489, forward strand.
GCCTCAGTACGATTTGGTTTATCATTTCTTTACAAATTATTTCTAAAATTAAAAATGGGCATTATCTTTTTGCATTATGAGATTCTCAAAGCAAAGTTGAACAAATTCCCCTTGACTCTATGAAGAATTAAACTAAATCCACCCCCAAGTTATTTGTGATTTCTCTGTTACACACACACACGTGCGCGCGCATACACACACACATAGAGGGAGAATGATTTGACAATTTTTCCTGTTAATTTATCCAAAGGTTTAACATTCTTGCCAGGAAGTATCAAGGCTCATCGAATATGAGCCTTGATATCACAGTTTAAACCCAACTTTTCTTGTGCTGGTTGATTTTTGATACCTTGAAAGAAAAGGAAAATATTTAAATTTGGAAACGTGTAGGTTAGACATACTTTACGTGACTTTCCATCCCACACCTTTCACTTTAGCCAAATTGCATGATTTCCCTTTCCCCATACATGCATTGTATTATACTGGCCTAGTGCCTTTATTCATGTGCGTTCAGCTTCCCAAGATGTACGTTACTCCATCTCTGTTATTCCAAATCTTACTCATTCTTACGGTACAACTTAAATACTCCTACCCTCCTTTAAACCCTTTCTGATTGCTCTAGCAAGGAGCACTTAGTTTGGTCCACCTTATACTTGTATTAGGGTTTCCCCCAATAGACTGCCCCATAATGAAGACCTCATCTCCCTTATCTTTATATAATACACAGCATCTCAAGCATTATACGTGGTCACTAACTATTTGCTAATTGAGTGAATTAGTTAATTAACTAATTAGAAGCTATTTAGAGACTATGGGACAGGTAGAAGCAATGAAGGTAACATTTTAGTCTCCTGGTTCAAGAAAAGCCTCTCTTCAGTAGTGGTGGAGGTTAAAGCAAAGGGAACCGATCTGAATGTCGACCTGGCTGGGAACAGAGCATTCAGAAATCAGGAAGTGTTGGGCTTCCCTGGTGGCGCAGTGGTTGAGAGTCCGCCTGCCGATGCAGGGGACACGGGTTCTTCGTGCCCCGGTCCGGGAAGATCCCACATGCCACGGAGCGGCTGGGCCCGTGAGCCATGGCCGCTGAGCCTGCGCGTCCGGAGCCTGTGCTCCGCAACGGGAGAGGCCACAACAGTGAGAGGCCCACGTACCGCAAAAAAAAAAAAAAAAAAAATGAAATCAGGAAGTGTTATCACGCTGACCCCTCCCCAAAATTGACTGTGTTTAATTCTGAGACAGAACGTCAAAGATACACTTTGACAATCTGCAGGGTGTTCAGAAAACGGAAACCATGCACAGCAAGTCGTGTCATGTGACCTTGAAAATGATGACCTCATAGAGTGGGTGGAGTTGGATCTGAGGCTTTGACAACTGTATTTCTGCACATTTCTTGCATATTATGGAAGAAGAGAGTAGAAATAGGGCTGATGGGTGGAGAAGCAGGGAGGCAGATCGGACTCGGCACCCAGCTTAGAGCCAGGGCTGCTACTATGGGATAAATCATGTGTTCTTTGGATCCTCAGTTCTTGTTGGAACTGGGAGCCAAATCCTGGCCTCCACCAAGGCCTGGGCTCACCAGGGCGCTGAGTGCTTAGCTGCCTCCTGAAAGGCCCTGTGGCCACTCCCTCTGCCCTGCCGGGTTAAGCTGATGCTGCTTCCAGCCACTTTTCCCCAAGATGTTCTTGGACTTCCCTGTGCTGGTCATGGCTGTGCTTCTTATCACCTCTGCTATATACCCAATGAAAGTACAAACACATTTTTTTCCAAATTGTTCGGGCAAGACAGGCAAATAGATAAACAAACTGTATACTGTACTTTGGTTACAATGTGAGTTAAATCAGTTTTGTGTGCAGGGCTGGAGACTAAACCATCTTTTGCACTTGTTTCCATTGTTTCAAAACCATTACAAAGGCATGATGGTTGTCAGATGTTGGATTTGTAAATAGAGGGTTGGTGCCTGTAGGTGAAAGTAAATGTCAAGCACCCGCTAAGTGGAATGGTTAAAGTGTCATTCAAGATGCTTAGTTTATCCAATATTTTCAATCAGGTCCAAGAAATTACATAAGAAAGTGGGTTCTCGTAAGAAAAACTAAAGCTGTGTGGTCTTTAATTTCTCCACAGCGTAGGTCTGACCTATATAAAGTCTCTTGCAAAGTCTGCAAGAGGGTAACCAAAGAGTTCTATTCCTGGAAAATGAAGCATTGGGAAGTTGCTCAGAGTTCAGTTTGTGGTTCCAAAAAGCTCTTTTTTCACCCAGACCTTTGCATACACAGACCATGAACTCATCCATTCCTGCCAGCCACCTTTGGAATCATAGCTAGGGCTTCTAGGGGTGGGGGGTTGTGAAGAACATCACAAAATTTCCATGCTCCAAATAAAAATACTGCCAGGTCTCCAAGACCACATGTGCTGGATGAAGGTGACTGTAAGCAGAAGACAATATGGAAAATTTCCATTTGCAGGTGGAAGGGAAGAGCAATTACAGAGAAAAATCCACTGGGGCAGCCTTTTCTATGAAAGAGATGGAGTCAATCAGGAGTACATTGATACCAAAACCTTGACCAACAAGAAGTATCAGGAGGGAGTATGGCATATGAAAAAGGGTAAAGACTTTCAACTCAGACAAACCCCGATTCAAAACCTAGTCCTTCTCCTTGGCCTTCCCTGGTGGCGCAGTGGTTGAGAGTCCGCCTGCCGATGCAGGGGACACGGGTTCGTGCCCCGGTCCGGGAAGATCCCACATGCCGCGGAGCGGCTGGGCCCGTGAGCCATGGCCGCTGAGCCTGCGCATCCGGAGCCTGTGCTCTGCAACGGGAGAGGCCACGACAGTGAGGGGCCCGCGTACCGCAAAAACAAAACAAAACAAAAAAAAGAACCTAGTCCTTCTCCTTAACAGATGTCCGCTCTTGGTCATGTTTTACTTTAACCTTTTTTAGTACCAATATTTTAATATCAACATTTCATATAATAATACTTAGCTGTTAGAGTTGTAAGAAATTAAATTATACAATACAGGATTAAATTAAAGAATATTAAAGCATATTTATGTTTTAATATAAATATTATATATTAAATATATGTATTCAGCACACTGAATATATTCAGCACATTGAGTGATCAATGTGTGGTCTCCAACCACAAGTGCACAAATAAAAATATTACAACTTACCACTATTTTTACCATAATCAGTCAGGTAACAGCAAAGCAATTGGAAGCCAGAAGTATTCTGAAATACGAGCCCATATCCTACCCATTTCATGTCTTTAGTATCGTATCTCATCATGGAAAGTGGCATTTGTAATTATGAATGATGCAAGAGCCTTGATATCCAAGAAGGATGTGATTGTGTCCTTTATATCTACTATTGTATTCATTATTTTCCACTTATGGAAATAGGATTCTGGATTCATATTTTACACATGTTTTCAATAATGAAGGATTTTAAAGGTCTCCGCTATTTTCAGTAAGACAGAAAACCTTCATTCCTTTGAAACAATAGCTTTTTAATCTAAGCTTGCTCTGTGTTATGCCACTCTCTGCTAGGCACTTGATGTGAATTGGGTTAGTTAACCTTACAACAGCTTGTGAGGTAAGTTACTGCCACGTTCTCCGTTTTAGAAAGGAAGAAACTAAGGCACAAAGAGGATAAGACTCTTACCCAACTTTACATAATGATTAAGTGGCAGAACTAAGATACAACAAGGTCAGGCAATATAATTCCAAGACAAGTTTCCTATGCATTTCTGGATGCCGCGTTGCTTGCCTTCTGGGTTTTCAAGCTTTCCTGCACTGCCTGGGCTGACACTCTTCTCTGTAGTCATGTTTCTTTTCTGTGTTCTGTCTGTGCTTCTGGCTCCTTTATGTGTTGCCTCTCTGTACTCTGCCTACTTCTCATTTTTAAAAATTCCCATGCCACCCTTTCCATCTCTGACATAACCCCATTGCCCTGTTTATTTCAAGTCCAATCACTCCGCCACCCACTGACTAAAAACTTATTTTGGAATGGTCACACAAACTCCCACTACTTATTGTGCTTCACGCCCCAACAAGCCATCAAACAAAATTAGTTACATGTTTTTAAATGCATTGCTAGATATATGACTCAGAATCAGCTCTTTTTTTTGATTTTAGAAAAAAAATTTTTTTCTCTTTTATTTTTATTTTTTTTATTTTACATTTTTATTGGAGTATAATTGCTTTACAATGGTGTGTTAGTTTCTGCTTTATAACAAAGTGAATCAGTTATACATATAAATATATCCCCATATCTCTTCCCTCTTGCGTCTCCCTCCCTCCCACCCTCCCCATCCCACCCCTCCAGGTGGTCACAAAGCACCGAGCTGCAGAATCAGCTCTTTTAAAGGAGAACAAAGGCTGACACCTCAAAGTTGGTGTTTCATTTTGAGACTCGGACGTTTCCTAGAAACTTGAGGAACATGCCTTCAGAATGGTTTCAATACCAAGTAAAAACAAATAAAATCCAGAGGACTCTTTAATGGGCTATTTGAGTAAAACATTCCAACATATTATGTGGTCTAATTTATCTTAGAGTTACTTTTATCATTGAGATGTTAGAAAATGTATCTCCCTCTAATGTATTTGGAAGAAATGTAATCAGAATTTTAATTTGAAGTTCTTCAAGCCAGAGAAATTTGAGATTCCTCTTCAGTAGATGCCAAAACCCTATGTTTCTAACTTAAATGACTGTCAGGCAAGTACTAAAAACAACTGAGAAATGGTCTGTGGATGTGGATGTGTCAATTCATTTTTCTTCCCTAGGTTTGCACCAACTCTGAACCTTTGAGACAAAAGAGAGAATAAGAAGGAAATTGGGGGCAGATAATAAAAATAAAATTTGGCTGGATTCAGTTGCCTTTATCCTAAATTATCTTCCTGAAACAGGTTTTTGTCCTGATGTAGGTGCAAGTGATGATTGCTTTGGATTAGAACTTTCTTAGTGACAACTTGTACATGATACACTGAGCTCAGGCATGAATATATGTCCCACAAACTCATTAATCCATGAGAAACACGAGGGCAATTACTCAGGAAAAAAATGCCCACACGGAGGCACAGGTCTGAAAGCATTGTGAGTTGTATGAGCATTTTAGGTAGGAAGGTTAAGTGCAAATAGTTTATCGTTTATGTTCTGCTAACTTAGCCATGAGCCCAATCTATGTTCGATTCTCCTTTATTTTTAGCACTAAATTTGAGAGACATTTGGAAGTGCCCCAGTTGGCTGGAATCAGGTGGTTTGTTCTGCCTCTTCTTAGGATTGATTAGAAAACTCTACAGTAGCTGCTCAACTGCGGTTTTGGATTGTTTCACATTTTGCATTCTTTCTAAGGTGTTTTTGTTTGGTTTTGGTTTTTTGATGTATGTGATGACAGCTTATTTTTGCAGTTTGCAATAGTGTATAATATTTCAATTAATCATTGCTTAAGTGAAATGCTATATCTTGGTTATCAATATTTAGGAAGTTTCTATAATAGAAACTTCAAATGTAAGTAGACTTCAGAGAATTGGCCAACTCTGGGCTGATTTTAGCACAAATGGTACATTTTTTTCTTGACAGTACTAATCGCATCTAACATGTCTTGCTCTGAAGAATTGTTCAGCAGTGGAAATAGAGCAGAAATGATACATGCATCAAAATGTGAAAAACTTGCATCCTTATCCCATCAATATTTGCCAATGGGTCATCATTCAAATAATTAAAAACAAATAAAAGTGAAATTCACAAAATCATGGGTTATTATAGAAGCATTTTTCTTTAAAAAGTTCACCCATTTGTGAAAAAACATTACAGGATTTTATTTCATAAAATCTTAGACCTGAAAAAGAACCTAGAGATTACTCAATCCAGTCACTTCATACACAAGTTGAAAAGTAGAAGGCCAGAAAGGCTAATTGATGCATAAAGGATCATACATGTAGTTCATTAGAGGCAAGACCTAGATTAGGACTCTCATTTCCTGACTCAAAGTCCAGTCTCTACTATTCTGTGATTAATCCTTTTTGTTTCAGACTTTTGCCTCAAAGGTAGATTGTACCACTTCAGAAATGTAAGTCTCCTCTTAGTTTGTGAGAACCAAAGTGTGAGATTCGTGGGAATTCCAAGGAATGAAGTTCCTCTTCAGATTGGGACCTCCTCCTTAGTGGAATCAATGAATCAGTATCAAATACCACTACAGCCTGTGCTCCTCTAGTCTTGTCCTCAGTCGCATCCTCTAAAACGGGGACAAGGTGGAAGGTCGAGAGTGAGTTTTGGAAGCTAAGTCACTGAACTTCTCCTTGACTCTGTTTCTTCAGTTAAAATGTAGACAGTCCATAGTCTAGTTAGTAGTAATGTACAATGTTAATTTCATAATTTTGACAGATTGTGTACCACTGTTATGTAAGATATTAACAATAGGTGAAACTGGGTGAAGAGTGTACAGGGGTTCTCTGTATTCTTTGCAACTTTTGTGTTAAGCTAAAATTATCCCAAAGTAAAAAATGTTCTTTAAACCAAAAAACAAAACAAAAAATTATGGCGGCAGGCACTGGATGAACCTTGAAGAATGGAGACAAGTATGTTTCTTATCAACGATGTTATCAATGCTGTAGGTGTAGATATTTTGAGACAATAGAGATGAAATCTCAAGTTTTTCTTTGATATTTTGTTTGGGGTGAACAACTCTTTTTGAGTATCTATAGCAGCAAATACAGTATCTCACAATTGTGTTGGGTCTCAATTGCCACACGCTCCCCATACACACACATAAACACACAGACACACTCAAACTTCTGACATTTCTCCTGATATTTGTCAGTCACCTGTGCAACTAAGCAGTCCCACATTTCAGCCCCTGGCCAAGAAGACTGAAGAGGTCAAAGAATTTCTCATGTTGTGGCCCATAGCCATCATTGTCTCCCTCTGCTTTGCCTCTCCCAGCCAGCCACTTGCTGCCTTATCACTCACAAGAATCACAGTGATCTTCCACCTCTCACCCTAATGATGTCCAAGAAGATTAAGTATGTTATCAGAGTTATGGGGTGAGGGGAAGCAAATGTTAACTATAGTATTTTCTATGCTTGGAATTTACATTAGGAACTTCTTGATGACTTTTAAAGTATTGGGTTGACCAAAAAGGTCACTGGGGTATTCCCATAAGATGGTACAGAAAAACCCGAATGAACTTTTTAGCCAGCCCAATAATATTCAGGGTCTAAATACCACGTTATTCCATGTCTACACTGTGAATTACGTTTGGATAAATCTTCTATTTTCTCTGAGATTATTTATTTTTTATTTATTTTGGGACATATTTCCCCCCTCTAAGCAGAAGTGGACACTGGAAATGCAAACTTATATAGTAATGGTTTCAATAAGCACAATTAAATGATAATTTTAAATGATTACCTCTTTATAAGCAGTGTCATATAGCAGGAAGACATGGATATTTAAGTTAGAGAGTGATGGATTTACCTCTCAGTTATAACAATTCCTAAAAAAAGAAGAGAAAATTGCTCAAATTCTCTGTTGGGGCTCCATCAGTTTAAAAAAAAAAAAGCAGAGTTATCTTGAGAGTTGGGTGAAAATGATGTTATATGAAAGAAAATGCCTAGTCAAATATTATACTTGGCCTTGAGTTGAGGTTGGCTGCTGTTGCGAATGTTGTTGGTACCCCACCATGTCCCCTAAATCTGTCTGAGTCTCATCCTTAGGGTCTGATCGATTTGCCTGAGGCATTGTCCCAAGCTGTGGAAGGCTCCTCTGATAGCGGGCATGGCAGTGTGGGGAATTAATGCTCTCTATGAGCAGTCCCCAATCAACGATGGCCGAGAGATGGTGCAAATCTTCCCCTGCTCTAACAAGAGTTTGTTCTACACTGGTCCCAGCGTTTTCCAATAGGATTAAGCGCCAGTTGCCGGTAGTGGTAGCTTTCTGGATTAGGCTTGCTTCATTGGCTGCTTCCTTTCTCTGTGTCCCTTCCTTATCATCTCCTAAGGATATTTACAGTAATGGACCCAACACTTAGATTACTTACACTTAAAGGCTTCTCTGCTTCCAGAGAGCCTTAGCTAAGATGACTTCTTTCTCCACCATGTATATATATATATAGCATAATATAAATGGCAACTTGCTTGTAAAGGCATTCAACCATGCTGCAACACCAGTGCCGTTGGGTCTGTGCATATAGCATGTGAAACACTATGGCACAGCAGACATAGAATCTGGGCTGTCAAAGCACACAGATCTGGATTAAAATCCTGACTCTGCCATCTTGAACACGCATTTAATCTCTCTGAGCCTTAGTTTTCTCATCTTTAAAAATGGGGATAATAATTTCTAAGTTGTTGTAATGATTAATGAAATAATGAATCAAACGGTGGATGATAATTGTACCTATTCTATAGGGTTAGTGCATATAAATAAGATAGAAGCACTCAATAAAGTATTAACTCTGTGTCAGCTTATAAAAGAAAACCCCTAACATGGGCTCCATTCTAGTTTCTAGCTAAACCCCATTACAACAGGGTTCATTCATACCAAATTAAGTAAAACACCATTTTGAATTATAGATGTTATGATACATGTGCTAATCCTTTCTCTCTTTTCTCTATCCATATAAACTCATCTTTACACACACATATAAATCTGATTTCATAAGCTCATGTTCTACTGGATGGTTTTTCATATTACTGAAGTGTTTTATAACACTAAAGAGATTCACTATAGGCTTTCCTTTTTTCTTCCAGTTTTATTGAGATGTAATTAACATACAGCACTGTACAAGTTTAGGGTATATAGCATGATGATTTGACTTTCATACATCATGAAATGATTATCACAGTAACTTTAGTGAATGAACATTCATCATCTCAAATAGATATGAAATTAAAGAAATAGACAAAAATTTTTCCTTGTGATAAGAACACTAGTATTTACTCTCTTAACAATTTTCATATATAGCATACAGCAGTGTCAATCATATTAATCATGTTGTGCATTAAATCCCTAGTACTTATTTGTCTTATAACTGGAAGTTTGTGCCTTTTGACTACCTTTATCCAATTCCACCCACCACCCTCCACCTCTGGTAACCACAATCTGATCTCTTTTCCTGTGAGTTTGTTTGTTTGTTTTTGAAATATAATTGACCTATGTTAGTTCCTGTTACACAAAATAGTTATTCAATATTTCTATGCATTTCAAAATGACCTCTACAATAAGTCTAGTTATGGTATATCATCGTACAAAGGTGTTACACAGTTATTGACTATATTCCCCACACTGTGCATTTCATACCTGTGACATTTATTTTGCAATGGGAAGTTTGTACCTCTTAATCTCCCTCATATATTTCTTTCTTCCCCCCGCCCTGCTTCCCTCTGGCAACCACCTGTTCTCTCCACATATAACTCTGTTTCTGTTATGTTTGTTAATCTGTTTTGATTTTTAGATTCCATATGTAAGTGAAATCATATATTTGTCTTTCTCTGACTGACTTATTTCACTTAGTATAATATACTCTAAGTCCATTCATGTTGTCATATGTGGCAAGATTTCATTTTTTATGGCTAACGTTCCACTGTGTGTGTGTGCACGTGCCACATATTCTTTATCCCCTCACCTATTAATGGGCACTTAAGATGCTTCCATATCTTGGCTATTGTAAATAATGCTGCAATAAACAGAGGTGCATATATAGTTTTAGAGTTTTTGTTTTCTTTGGATAAAAACCCAGGAGTGGAATCGCTGAAACATTTAGTAGTTCTGTTTTTAATTTTTTGAGGAATCTCCATGCTGTTTTCCATTTATATTCCCACCAAAAGTGCATGAGGTTTCCCTTTTCTCCACATCCTCACCAACACTTCTTGTTTCTTTCTTTTTGATGATAGACATTCTGACAGGTGTGAGGTGATGTCTCATTGTAGTTTTGATTCGCATTTCCCTGATGATTAGTGATGTTGAGCATTTTTTCCTGTGCCTGTTGGCCATCTGTATGTCTTTTTTGGAGCTGTTCATATCCTCTGCCCATTTTTTAATCTGATCTTTTTTTTGATGTTGAGTTGTATTTGTTCTTTGTATATTTTGGATATTAACCTCTTCTTGAAAATATCATTTACAAATATCTTCTCCCATTCAGTAAATGGCCTTTCCATTTTGTTGATAGTTTCCTTCACTGTGCAAAAAACTTTTTAGTTTGATGTAGTCACATTTGTTTATTTTTGGTTTTGTTTCCCTTGCATGAAGAGATATAGCCAAAAAAAATATATTACTCAGACCGATGTCAAAGAGCTTACTGACTATATTTTCTTCTAGGAGATTTGTGGTTTCAGGTCTTATATTTAATCAATTTTGAATTCATTTTTGTGCATGGTGTGAGAGAGTAGTCCAGTTTGATTCTTTTGAATGTAGCCATCCAGTTTTCCCAACACTACTTATTGAAGAGACTCTTTTTTCCCCATTATATATTCTTGCCCCCCTTTGGGGTAGAATAAATGTCCACATAAGTGTGGGTTCATTTTCTGGGCTGTCTATTTAGTTCCATTGATCTATATGTGTATTTGTGTGCCAGTATCATACTGTTTTGATTACTGTAGCTTTGACATATAGTTTGAAATCAGGGTGCATGATACCTCCAACTTTTCTTTTTTTTTCCTCAAAGTTGTTCTGGCTATTTGGGATCTTTTGTACTTCCATATAAATTTTAGAACTATTCTAGTTCTGTAAAAATGCCATTGGTATCTTGATAGAGATTGTGTTCAATCTGTAGATTGCCTTGGGTAATATAGTCATTTTAACAATATTAATTCTTCCAATCCATGAACATGGTATATCTTTCGTCTGTTTGAATCATCTTCAATTTCTTTAATCAGGGTTTTATAGTTTTCTGAACACAGGTCTTTTACCTCCTTAGTTAGATTTATGCCTAGGTATTTTATTCTTTTTGATTCAATTGTAAGTGGTATTGGTTTATTAATTTCTCTTTCTGATAGTTTGTTGTTAATGTTTAGAAATGCAACAGATTTCTGTATGTTAATTTTGTATCCTGCAACTTTACTGAATTCATTTATTATTTCTAATAGCTTTTTGGTGGTGTCTTTAAGGGCTTTCTGTATATAGTATCATATCATCTGCAAGCAGTGAGTTTTACTTCTTCCTTTCCAATTTGGATTCTTTTTATTTCTTTTTCTTGTCTGATTGCTGTGGCTAGGACTTCCAATATTATGTTGAATAAAAGTGACAAGAGTGGGCATCTTGTCTTGTTCCTGATCTTAGAAGAAAAGCTTTCAGTTTTTCACCACTGAGTATGAGGTTAGCTGTGGACATATCATATATGGCCTTAATTATGTAGAGGTACTTTCCCTCTAAACTCACTCTGTTGAGTGTTTTCATCATAAATCTTGTTGAATTTTGTCAAAAGCTTTTTCTGCATCTATTGAGATGATCATATGATTTTTATTCTTCAGTTTGTTAATGTGATGTATCACATTGCTTGATTTGCAGATATTGAACCATCCTTGCATCCCTGGGTAAATCCCAGCTGATCATGGGGTATGATCCTCTGATACATTGGTGAATTCTGTTTGCTAATATTTTGTTGAGGAATTTTGCATCTATGTTATCAGTGATATTGGCCAGTAATTTTCTTTTTTTGTGATATCTTTGTCTGAATTTGTTATGAGTGTAATGCTTGCCTTATAGAATGAGCTCAGAAGTGTTTCTTCTGGAGTTTTTTGGAATCATTTGAGAAGGATAGATGTAAACTCTTCTCTAAATGTTTGGCAGAATTCACCTGTAAAGACATCTGGAATTTAGTTTGTTGGGAGTTTTTAAATTACTGATTCATTACTGGTAGTTTGTTCATATTTTTTATTTCTTCCTGGTTCAGTCTTGGGAGAGTGTACATTTCTAGGAATTTGTCCATTTCTTCTAAGTTGTCCATTTTATTAGTGTATAATTGTTCTTAGTAATCTCTTATGATATTTTATATTTCTGTGGTGTCAGTTGTAACTTCTCCTTTTTCATTTCTGATTTTATTGATTTGACCCTCTCTTTTTTTCTTGATAAGCCTGGCTAAAGGTTTATCAATTTTGTTTATCTTTTCAAAGATCAGCTCTTATTTTCATTGATCTTTTCTGTTGTTTTCTTCATCTCTATTTCATTCATTTCTGCTCTAATCTTTATGATTTCTTTCCTTCTATTAATACTAACTTTGGGTTCTGTTGTTTGTTTTTTAGTTCCTTTTATTGTAAGGCTAGATTTTTTATCTGAGATTTTTCTTGCTTCCTGAGGTGAGCTTGTATCACTATAAACTTCCCTCTTAGAACTGCTTTTGCTGCATCCCACAGATTTTGGATAGTTGTGTTTTCATTTTCATTTGTCTCCAGGTGTTTTTTTTTTTTTTCTGATTTGATCTGCAGTAATCCATTGATTGTGTAGTAGCATATTGTTTAGCTTCCACGTGCTTATGTCTTTTACATTTTTTTTCTTGTAGTTAATTTCTAGTCTCATAACATTTTGGTTAGAAAAGGTGCTTGATATGATTTCAGTTTTCTTAAGTTTGCTGAGACTTGTTTTGTGGCCTAGAATGTAATCTATCCTGGAGAATGGTCTATGTGTACTTGAAAGGAATGTGTATTCTGCTAATTTAGGATAGAATATTCTGTATATATATATTAATTGCATCTGGTCTAATGTGTCATTTAAGGCCAATGTTTTCTTATTGATTTTCTTTCTGGATGATCTCTCCTTCGATGTAAGTTGGGTGTTAAAGTCCCCTATTAGTGTATTACTGTCAATTTCCCCTTTTAGGTCTGTTAATATTTGCGTTATGTATTTAGGTGCTCTGATGTTGGATACACATATGTTTATAATTGTTATATCTTCTTCTTGCATTGAGCCCTTGATCATTATGCAGTGTCCTTCTTTGTCTCTTGCTACAGTCTTTGTTTTAAAGTCTATTGTGTCTGATATAAATATTGCTACCCTGGGTTTCTTTTCATTTCCATTTGCAAGGAATACCTTTTTCCATCCTCTCACTTTCAGTCTGTGTGTGTCTTTAAATCTGAAATGAGTCTCTTGTATACAGCATATACATGGGTCTTGTTTTGTATCCATTCAGCCACTCTATGTCTTGTGATTGGAAGATTTAGTCCATTCACATATAAAATAATTGTTGATATTTACGTTCTTGTTGTCATTTTGTTAATTGTTTGCAGTTGCTTTTGTAGCTCTTTTTTGTTCCTTGCTTCTTCTTTTGCTCTCTTTCCTTGCGATTTGCTGACTGCATCTTGTGTTATGTTTGGATTAATTTCTCTTTTTTTGTGAATGTATCTATTATAGACTTTTAGCTTGTGGTTACCATAAAGTTAATATGTAACAACCTGTGTATATACATGATTATTTTAGTAATAGTGATCTCTTAATTTAAAAGCATTTTGACAACCCTACATTTACTCCCCACCTCCATGTTTATAATTTTTGACATCATATTTTGTATCTTTTTGTTTTGTGTATCCTTTGCTACTTATTGTAGATATAGATGACTTTTAGTACCCTTGTTTTTAACCGTCCTACTAGCTTCACGCATGGTTGATTTTTTTACCTTTATTTTATATTTGCCTTTACCAGTGAGATTTTCCTCATAATTTTCATATTTCTAGTTGTGGCCTTTTCTTTTTTTCTTAGAGAGGTCCTTTTAATATTTCTTATAAAGCTGGTTTGGTGGTGCTGAACTCTTTTAGCTTTTGTTTGTCATAAAACTCTTTATCTTGCCATCAAATCTGAATGAAAGCTTGTGGGGTAGAGTATTTTTGGTTGTGGATTTTTCCCTTTCATCACTTTAAATAGAGAATGCCACACCTTTCTAGCCTGCAGTTTCTGCTGAAAAGTCAGCTGATTACATTATGGGAGTTCCCTTGTATGTAACAGTTGCTTCTTATTTGCTGCTTTTAATATTCACCCTTTATCTTTAATTTTTGCCATTTTAATTGCAGTGTGCTATGGTGTGACCCTCTTTGGGACTCTCTGTTCTTCCTGGAACTGGATTTACTTTCCCAAGTTAGGGTAGTTTTCAGCTATTATGACTTCATGTATGTTTTCTGCCTTTTTCTCTCTCTCTTTTCCTTCTGGGACCCCTACAAGGCAAATGTTAGTGTGCTTGATGTTGCCCCAGATGTCTCTTAAACTGTCCACTTTCTTTTCATTCTTTTTTTTTTCTTTTTTTCTCTTCTATTTCAGTGATTTCCACTACTCTGTCTTCCAGCTTTCTGATCCATTCCTTTGTATCATTTAATCTACTATTGATTCCTTCTAGTGTATTTTTTCTTTCAATTATGTTATTCTTCATCTGTTTGGTTCTTCTTTATATTTTCTAACTCTTTATTATAAACTTCTAACTTCTTACTCTGTTCATCCAATTTTCTCCCACGTTCTCTGAACATCTTAATAACTATTACCTTCAACTCTTTATCAGGTAGACTCCTTGTCTCACTTAGTTCTTCTGATGTTTTATCTTGTTCCTTTATTTGGAACATATTCCTCTTTTGTCTCATTTTGCCTAATTTGCTGTTCTTATTTCTATGTATTTGGTAGGTTGGTTACTTTTCCTGGCCTTGGGGAGGTAGCCTTTGGCAGGAAATGTCCTATGCATCCCAGCAGCACATTCCCCTCTGGTCACCAGAGCTATATGCTCTTGGGGTGCCCCTGTATGGGTTGTGTGAGTCCTTTTCTTCTGGCAGACTCACTACTGTGGGTGGTCTGGTAGGTGTGGCTGGCCCTCAGTCTGGTTGGTTGCCTTTTGTGGAGGTTGCTGGCTTCTGGTGGGTGGGGCCAGGTCCCAGAGTGTTTGCAGGCTCAAGGGGTCTTAAGGCAGCCAGCCTGTTGGTAGGTGAGACTGTGTCCCCGCCAGGCTAGTTGCTTGGCCTGAGGTGTCCCAGTACCGGTGTTGACAGGCTGGTGGTTGGGGCTGGGTCCCAACACTAATAAGCTAGAGGGAGGATTCCAAAGTGGTGCTTTGCCAGCAACAGCATCCTTATGGTAGAACAAGTTCCCCAGAATGTCTGCCTCCAACGTCTTTGACCCCAGGGTGAGCTCCAAGATCAGCAGGTGTGTCTGACCCAGACTCCTTTCAAATGACTACTTCTGCACTGGGTCCTGGAATGTGTGAGAATTTGTGTGTGCCCTTTAAGAGTGGAGTCTCTATTTCCCACAGCCCTCTGGCTTTCCTGAAAGTAAGCCCCATTGTCCTTCAAAGCCAAATGTTCTGGGTGCTCATCTTCCCAGTGCAGGATCCCCAGGCTGGGGAGCCTGAGGTGGGACTCTGACCCTTCACTCCTTGGGGAGAACCTCTGAAATTGTAATTATCCTCCTGTTTGTGGGTCACCCATCTGTGGGTATGGGTCTTGACTATACCCCATCTCCACCCCTCCTACCTTGTGGTTCCTTCTTTACATCTTTAGTTATAGAAGATCTTTTCTTCTAGTCTTCTACACTTTTGCCTCAAAGTTGCTCTGTAAGTATTTGTCATTTTGGTGTGCCCATGTAAGGAAGTGATCTCAGGATCTTCCTATTCTGCCATCTTGGCCACACCCTCCCATAGGCTTTCCTTAAATAACATGCTTCTATTCCTTTCATTAAAGCTAAAATATCTGTTAATTTACCAAATACTAATATAAACTAAACTTTTCAGGGACACATCTATTGTATAAAGCAGGTCACACCTGAACAAACTGTGAATGTAAACATATGCACCATAAAAGTAAGTATATTACCGTATGAAACCTAGATTAAAATAAAAAGAAACTCCTGTTTAGAGTTAAAAGTATGTCATTAAGCAAAATACTGGTTAAGTATGCAATGAAAAGTATATGGATTGAATTATCATGCTTAATTATAGGCTCTTCTGGGCGTGGTCATTAAGAGTCATTCTATCTTTGAAATTGATATTTATTTCATAAATCTCCTCTGTTTTATTCATCTAATCTATTTTGGTGATGACAGGATTATTTTACGATATCTTTTGTTTTTATCAGATGGCAGTGTATCCAGTATATTTAGATTCTACTTCATTTTGTGTATGCTTTTTCCTTCAAAATTTAGGGGAAAAAAATCAAGCAAAAGCAGACAGACTGTTCTAGGACATCCCTTTAGAGATGGGTTTCTCTAGATTAAAAAAAGATTGGCTTCCAAATTGGTTAAATTGCTTCTTCTATACAGTACAGTGACATGCTGTCTTGTTACAGTGGAACATGTGCTCTCATTTCGGACAAGCTGTTCTGTGAAGAAGTTTTTTTTAGCCCCCAGAGCCCATCCCCGGATTTGTGGGTGTTACCTCCTTTCCGTGTTACCAAGTTTTTTTTATCATCATTATTGCTTGTGCTCCAATAGCTGCAACACAGTTTAGTAACAACCCTTCTTAAAAAACAAGATGCTTCTGAAAATAGACAGAACAGTTGGCTAGACAGAAAAGATATATCAACAAAAGTAGGTCTGTTGTTTGTCTGTGTTTTGCTCCCTAAATCGCTTCTGAGACAGTTTCACACATATGTAAATGAACAGGAATTGAGTGAGAGTATAATCTAATATAATCCTTATGACCTATCACAAAATCTTATCCTATTTTATTAAGAAAATCAAATTCTATGAAAACTGATTTGGTTTGGAGAATTTTTCAATGTTTTACTTTTGTTACAATTAAGGAATTTAATCAAAGGTTTTGGCTGGGTTTGTTTGATTTTATTTTTCTAATAAGAAAACTTGAGGTTCTGTAAGCAAATTCAAGATCAGTAGATGGATCCAGTTTTTTATTCATGACCTGATTGTATAGCTGATTCAGCTAAGAGGAAGCAGTGGCTTTACTGTGTGTGGTGGTGTTTTTCTCATTCCTCTGTGCATCAAATAAAAAAATTAGTCATGCAATATTTACTCTTTGGGCAAAATGACATTTTTCAGCTGCTCAGACTTCCCCAGAATTAGTGGGAATGACCAACATGGAACAAAGGGGCAAGCCCCTCTAATCACTTCATTTTTGAGCAGAAACATGACATCACTTTCAGAGCACTGCTTGGAAGGCACTTGAGAAATAGCCAACCCACCAGCCATTCAACATCTTGTAGTTGGCCGTACTTGACAAGGCTTGGGTCAAAGGCCTGTAAGAGCGCCCTTCTGCAGAAATCAGCATCCTGCGTACAATGATTTATTCAGATGTCATCTCTGCTTCCTGATTTTACTTGTCTTGACTCTCCCCCTACAGTGCATACAAATACACCAGTAATATTTTTTAAACGCACATGTGTTTTGCTTTTGTGATATCTCTTTAATTAATCTTCGATAAGCTGTCTTTACGTCGAAATCTTTTTCCATACAGGATTAAACCAGGTTTTACCAAATCATGCTTTATCACTTCCTCCTTCCCTTCACTTAAAATTCTAGAGCAGGACTCTTTAATCTGGGCCCTTGGACCCAGCCTGTAGGAAAAGGCCACGAACCACCTGAAAATGTACACAAAATTGTGTGTGTGTGTCTCCATGTGTGCTTTGTCCTGAGAAAAGGAGCATGTCTTTCTTCAGGTTCACAAATGGGTGTATAACTCCCCCAGTTTTAAAACTACTGTCACCTAGATTTCCTCCCTGTCATCTCTATTAGTTAAGAAATGCTCAGTTCTATCAGATGGCACCCTTGGGTCCCACTGAGTACACTTAGTCACCACCTTCCTTTTCCACTATGACTCACTCCTGATCTCATATTTCCTCTTACTTTCTGAATTTTGTACTTTCTCTGTTCCAATTTAAGTAACCTGAGAAAGAGAAAGAAAAGAGATATTATATACTAATATAATATCTGCCACTAACAGGGGTTGGCCTTTCTTCATGTGGCATCTCATTTAATCCCACTGCAACTGTACAAGTTAGATAGTGTCCGTGTTTTTACAAATGAGAAAATGAAGCTCAGAGAAGTTAGTCATTCCCAAAGATGGAAGGAAACGTCCAGATTTAATGGAAGGGTCCAGATTTAAATCTGTGTTTGAATGTGGAGTTTATTCCTTCACGAAGCCTTTCCAGACAGAATAAATGGTCATAGCTTACTAATGGTGTCAGCTCTCATAATGTGTAATTTTCATTTTATTATTATTCTCTATCATCAAAAAATACATTCATTATACTTTGTGCAGAAATCTAGTACAAATTTATAAATGCTCATGTGTTGCTATATTGCATCAGTGTTGTCATATTATTGCAGAGGGCAAGAACAATTTATATGTTCATTAATTCTTTCACTTTTAGAAATAATATTTATTAAACTCTACTATTGTTAGGGGCTTTGCTAAGTTCTGGAATAATGGTTCTAAGTTCTATCTTCACATCAGGTTCTACTGGGGAGCTTTTTTAAAATATCAGTACCTGAACTCGGAACCAGAAATTTTGATTCAGTACATGGAGGTGGCACTTGGACAGTGTATTTTTAAAATGCTTTCCCAGCTGTAGTCAGCATTGAGATCTATTGTTCTAGAAGGTGACTTTGCGAAGTCGAAGGACTTTGGTCCCCTAGATCTGCAGCATCAGCATCACGTGGGAACCTATTACAAAGGGAAATTCTCAGCCCTTCTCCCCAACCTTCCCATGTGCTGTACCAGAAACTCCAGGGATAGGACCTGGCTGTCTCTAACAAGCTCTCTAGATATTTCAGAGGCAAGCTAATGGTTGAGAAACACTTCTCTAGAGACAAGATAAATGAGACAGAGTACTTGCCACTGAGCATTTCTGTTTGATCTCAAGGAACCCAGTTGTTTCAAATCTGCATTTTAATTACCTAGCACAGTTTTATAATCTATAACTTTAGTTAATAATGACAGCATTATTACTACTTAAACGATGTAATGACTTTCCATCTCTTCTTGGGCAGCCATTAAATGAAGTGTTAATAAGGAAATAGTGGTCAATGCCTAACATCCCTTAGCAAAAGTCTCATGGACCTTATGGGTTGAGCTGAATTGCCATAGTGTTTCATAACACACACACACACACACACACACACACACAGAATTTTTAAATATAAAATTTTAAAGAGAAAATAAAGAGAAAATATTTCCAGTAAAGGATTTTAAAGTGGTCTTTGTGTTGTGTTTTCATTGTATTATTATTAATATTATACTTGTTATTTCCCATCTTTATTAACATAGCTTTATTACAGCTTTATGATAGTATAATTGACATACAATAAAATGCACATATTTGAAGCATTTAATTAGGTAAGTTTTGACACATATATACACCAGTATCGTGAAACAGTTGTAGGGGGGCGCCCAATTCCATTATAGGAACCTCATAGTTGTGCAGTTTTCCCCCACCACCCCCAAACAGCAGAATGAGGTTGTAGAGAAGGCTTCCTGAGGAAAGCATGAGCTAAGACCTATAAGGCAACTGATATCAGGTCCGGTGAATAAAATAAGGAAAGGTTGTACAGATTAGAAATAAAGCCCATCCAAAAAAAAAAAGAAAAGAAATAAAGCCCATCTTGCCTATATGAAGTCTAGATTCTTGTGTTGGTTGCTGTTTACTATCATGTAGGGTTGAAAAATACCCACTCAACCCCTTTGTTTCTTAAAATTCCAATTGAGAAATAAGCTTAACAGCTAGTGAAATGTACAACACTGTTACCGAGAGTAGAAATCCCAGGTTCTGTCACTGCAGGTAGTTCTTGCATTAGAGTAACCTGTTCAGCTTTGACCACCAATCCACTCTCGAATGCATATTTCTCTGCTGTGTGTGTTGTAAAACAGTTGCATGAAAGTGATGCTTTTGCTTTTAGAGCCATGGAATCTAATTCCTTGCCTTGAACTTCCTTTTAACTTTCTTCTTTCTCCTGAGCAACTTCGTGTATCCTTAAATGTTCATTCATCATTACGCCCAGGTGCTAATACCGAGACTTTATTTTGGGGGCTTATTGGGGGCTTAAAGGCTCATTTTTTTTCCATTGCAGGTTGGCTTCATGAGCTGGGAAAGAGACTGGAATCTCCATACTATGGTAACAATACTTTGGGGGGGCCGTCGATCCGAAGTGCCTATATTGCCGCTCTGTACTTCACACTCAGCAGCCTCACCAGCGTTGGGTTTGGGAATGTCTCTGCTAATACAGATGCAGAAAAGATCTTTTCCATCTGCACCATGCTGATTGGTGGTAAGGAATATTCTTCCTTTAGACCAAGAGAAGGAACAAGTGTCTGCCAAACGGTTGCTGTTATGTTCCCTCTGTCCTAAAACCCAATACAGGGTAGATTGGTTTACATTGGAAGAGTCTAAAAGCACTAATTAGGAAATCAGTGACCAACAGTTATATATACATGTAGATTAGCAATGAAAGTCTGTGATGTCAAGAATTCCATGTTCTAACAGATGAAGAAATAACCATTTACCTGATGGTTGATTATATATATATATATATATATGTTTTTAACAGAAGTACTGTTGATTTACAATTTTGTGTTAGTTTCAGGTGTACAGCACAGTGATTCAGTTATATATATACTTTTTCAGATTTGTTCCCTTATAGTTTATTACCAAATATTGATTATAGTTCCCAGTGCTATACAGTAGGTCCTTGTTGGTTATCTATCTTATATGTAGTGATGTGTATATGTATCTGATGGTTGATTTTGAAAGGGCAGGCACTTTGCTTCCTAACATGCTATTTACCTTTAGTGTTTGTGAGTTACATGAATCACAGGTATACATTTGAAATGCCATTTTGTAGCTCCGAACAGGTGAGGGTTATCAAATTTTATTAATACTACTATAGTAAATTAAGGATGTTTGATAGATAGCTTAGTTAAAACAAAAGGAACAAACACCAATACAATAATAATAAATATTTAACCTTTATTAATCACGGTTATGTTCCATTCTCTGTGCTGAATGCTTCAGTGCAATACCTCAAGCAATTCTGAAGGCAAATCTATGGGTTCTGCACCATTATTATCCCATTTAACAAATAGAGAAGTTATTATGCTATTACGTCTGAGCTTCAAACCCAGCGTCTGTACTCTGCTTTGTATCGCTGTGGTTTGGACTCCGCAAATCTCATTCTTCTTTGCCAGCTGACATCAGTCACTTCTCCCAATAGGGGGCGCCAGAGGGAGACTGGAGGCAGGAGGAGGGGGGAAGGAACTTCCGGGTTCTGATGGGTGCAGTGTATGTTGAGTGGCAGGCCACCTCAGACAGCTGCAAGTGGCTCCATCCTTCAGCCTCTTCAGGCACTTTCAGAAGCAGCCTCATTGAGCTTTCTCAGAGATCCCGGCACCTGCTGGAGGTACCCCCGCAACCAAAGTCAGAGCCCCGATTCCTCGTGGCTCCCATTGCTTCTCCTCTGGGCTCCTCGGTGCTGGTAACCCCACTTCTCTTTGTTCATCCAGCTCTGCAACTATCACACTCACGTTACCTCTATCTAGACTCTCCTGCTGATCATTCAGCACTCCAACACCAGGGAAAACAGTTCTTTATAATAAATTCCCCCAGATGAAATATTTACTTTCACTTCTCTTTTCTGAACCTAACTGACAGGATTGATGCCTTTATTACCCACATTTTTCAGATGACAAATCCAAACCTTGCAGAAATAAAGTAACGTTTTCAATGCCATACAACCAGTAAGTAAAGAGGCAAGTTTGGAACCCAGGTGATTACTTACTTCTGTCATTAAATGCATAAATGGAAACTTGTGAATTATACAGCTGTTCTTATGGAGATGTGGGTGTCTACCTGAATTGAGTAAATATTCTTAAGCCAGAGTTCTATGAGTACTTTCTGCCCCACCGTATTCCCTCAAAAGCATGTTCTCTTTTTTTTTAATTTAATTTTTGTTCTATATTAAAGTATAGGTGATTTACAATGTTGTGTTAGTTGCAGGTGTACAGCTAAGTGAATCAGTTATACGTCTACATATATCCATTCTTTTTCAGATTCTTTCCCCATATAGGTTATTACAGAATATTGAGTAGAGCTCCCTGTGCTATACAGTAGGTCCTTGTTGATTATCTATTTTATATATAGTAGTGTGTGTATGTTAATTGAGATTATCATGTTCTCTTAATGACCTTAGTCCCAGATATCACTTTGAGGTTTGCACCTTATTATAGAAGATGGTTTCTACCAACTTCCTTGCACAGATGTGAACTGATTATGTGGGACTTCAAGCAATGAGTCATCCAGCCTACCATGAAACCAGAGCAGCATAAAGGCAATCTTTCTCTCGAGGAGTTTAGGATCACCTTGGAAGAAATACGTGGAAAGAGTTTTAATAGATATATTAAATATATATTATATATATAAGTTTTAATATATATATTTTAATATTTAATACAATACCAGGCAGTAAGTGCTAAGTGCCAAATCAGTTAGGAAATTGAGAAGCAGTGAGAAAGGGGGCCAGGGATTGGGAGAATTTCTTGGAAAGGCAGAGTTGCTGAGGTAGCATGCTGGGACTGCAGCACTTGGAAGAGGTTTTTGGCCGATGTAGAGCAGTAACAGCCTAGGGAGCAGAGAACAGGAATTCTCGTTTTCTGAAGAGATTCAATGTGCCAATCCTGTGGTGGTGATTTTATACCCAGTATTATGGCTTATATAATTGCTGCTCTCCTTGATGGCCCATCTTTCAGCCTAGCAGAATGACAAGCATTTTGTAAACAGACACAGTCTATATTTATTTAATATTTGCCCATGTTTCTTCTACTCCTGATGGAAATTTTTGGAAATGCTCAAATGCTCAAGGCTTAACCTACTAATTTGACATTGGAAGAATATGTTAACTAATTGAGCTTATTTCCTGTTGATTCACTAACTATAGTGTAAGTGGTCCGGAATCAGAAATTGTTAAGGATATTATTATTCCCTGCTATTCATTGTGAGTAGAAGCTAAGCTGGTCACAAAGCCAAAAGATATGGGAAATAATCAGATAATGCCACTTTGTCACTTGGTAAATATTTATTGAGCAAATTATCCTGGTGCAAAACCAGCGCTCATTTGGAAATGGCATTAAAGCATTTAGGTGACTTGAGCAGCACTGAGGAAACCACTGGTTTTGAATGGCAAATGGCATCTGAGTAACTCAGATTTATTAATTAAAGCTTCACAAAGCTGTGTCTGTTATTGTGACAATTACCCTAGGCTAAGAGAAATGATGCCTTCATTTTAATATTTCCTAGTTAACAAATTACTGGCATAATTTTGAGAACTAATCATAAGAGCTCACAATATTGAACACTTTGCTCATTTAATTCTCGTAACACTATGAATTAGAGGTTAGTAACACCCCAATTTAATATAAGGCAACAGAAGTTTAGTGAGTTTAAATGCCCGGATTCACTAAGACCTAGAAAACTTTTTGTAAAATATCTATTTCATTATATACTGCAAATTGATTTTATTTTTTAATTTCTATAAATATATACAAATAATTTATTTTTTTAATTTAAAATATGTATTACCATGGAATCAACGCTAAGTTATCTTATTAGGAATCCCCACACAAGGCCGATGAAATTGCTAATGACCGGGATGCAATATTTACTACAAAAGCAGGTAGGAGTGGTATTAAATGTTGCAGGTGAGTGTAAGAACCCCAGATAATTATCCAGGGCAGAGGCGCTCACAAGCTGAGTGAGGAGAAGGAGGAGGAAGGGAAAGCTTCCACGTGAACATCTGTAATTAACGAGTGTGCACACCACTGATTTATGGGAAACATATTTGAAACTATCAAAGAGATTAAGCAAAAGTAATGAAAAAAAATCCATACCTAGATAAATCTGTATAAACCTTGAGAACATGCAAAACAAAGAAGGAATCCTAAAAGCTTCAAACAACTATTAGAATTAATAAGTGAATTTAGTAAGGCTGATGGATATAAAGTCAATATGCAAAAATCAGTTGTATTTCTATATATTAGTAACAATCAATTAAACAATATAATATTTTTTAAATTATAAAAACATCAAATACACAGGGATAAATGTTTTAAAATGTGCAATACTGGGACTTCCCTGGCAGTCCAGTGGCTAAGACTTTACCTTCCAGTGCAGGGGGTGCAGGTTCAATCCCTGGTTGGGGAGCTAAGATCCCACATGCCTTGCAGCCAAAAAACCAAAACATAAAACAGAAGCAATATTGTAACAAATTCAATAAAGACTTAAAAAAAATGGTCCACATCAAAAAAAAATTGTTTAAATGTGCAATACTATTATACAGAAAAGTATAAAACATTAGAAAATTTACAAATAGTTTAAAATAATGGAAGGATATACAGTGGTGATGGTTTTAAGACTTAGTATTGTAAACATACCAGTTTTTTTCAAATTAACCTAAAGAGTCAATGCAGTCTCAATTTTGAAAACCCAGTAGATGTGTGTTTGCCTGTATATATGTGCCTCTTTGAAAATTGGCAAGATGTTTCTAAAAATTAGAGGAACTGCAGAACTAAAATGATTGTAAGCAAGCATAAAGAAGAACAAAATTGGAATATTTATGCTGCAGATATCATGATGTGTAATAAAGTCACAGTAATTAAGAAAGTATGGTGTTGGCTCAGGAATAGATAAATAGGCCAATGGAATTGAAGAGCGTGCAAAAACCTGCCCATAAACATATGGTCACTTTATTTATGACACTGGTGATACTGTAACACAAGGGGGAGAAGATGATACTTTTAATAAACGTTGCTGAGTCAAATATATATAAATATACATGTTGAAAAACAACCTTGACCCCTCTTAAAACTAAGTTGAAATTAATTCCAGATGGATTTTGATCTAATTGTGTAAGGGAAAACAATAAAGCTTCTAAAAGCTAACATAAGAAAGTATTTTCATGACCTTGGGTTTGGCAAAGATTTCTTAAGCATGACTCAAAAAGCACTATCCATAAAGGAAAGATTGATAAATTGAACTTCAGAACTTCTGTTTATCAAAAGACATCATTAAGAACGTGAAGCAGCAAGCCACAGGATAGAAGATATTTGCAAACATGTATCTGACCAAAGACTCTTATCTATTGTATATAAAGAACTCTATCAAATCACTAAGAGCAGAGAACTAAAAAACGCATTAAAATTTTTAAAAAGCACTTCAAAGGTAGATTTTCTTACCTGAATAGACAATAAACATATTAAAAAAAAGGTGCTCAACATCGTTCATGTAGGATATGCAAATTAAGATCAAAATTAGATAACATTTGCATTCACCAGAATGGTATACTTAAAAACACTAATAACCCTAAGTGTTTGAGAGGATAAAGAACATCTTGACTTCTCCTATACTGTTGATGTGAGTGTCAGTTGGTACAAGAGTCTTGTCAGTAGTTACCTAGTCTGAACGTATCTGTATTCTGTGCCTCAACAATTCCATTTGTGAGTGTATATCCAACAAAAAATCATATATATTCACATCAAAGGACATAACGTGGAAACATTACTGCAAAAATTTCAAAGTGGAAATGCTCACTAATAGGAGAATAAATAAGTAAATTATGAAATAATTATTCAATAAAGTACCATACAGTAATGAGAATGAATGAACTGTTACGTTACCACATGGATAAATCTTACAAACTCAATGCTGAGCAGAGAAGACAGACACAAATAAGTATGCACTGTATGATTTTGTTTAAAGAAGGTTCAAAAGTAGGCAAAACTTATTGATTGCAGTATAACTCATAGCTGCAGTTACCTTTGGTGAGGGTACTGGTTGGTGACTGTGGGACACCAGGGAGCCCTGGGTGCTGATAGTATCACGTTTATTCATCTGGAGGTGTTTCCATGGATCTGTTCACTTTGAAAAATGAACTATACATTTACTATTGGTGTAATCTTCTCAATGTGTGTCTTTGATACTAATTTTAGTTTGTAAAATTATAATAGATGAGCAAAAAATAATAATATAACTATCAGGTGTGGGATGAGCAAGTGGATAGCAGTGAGCTGAGTTCTCACTTTTCATGTCAAGTTGCTTTTTAGGTTTTGTCTTAATATGATAAGTCAAGCAGTAGAAGTGAAATCTCATGATCTAAAATATTGGTGATAATCAGAAGAAGACCTAAAAGAAATAATTTTGAAAGTTTGCCTTTGGGGAGTGGGATGGGGATGATGGGAAGGGCTTGGGACTGAACTGTTCCTAAATTTTCTAAGCTACTTGCTTCTGATTATAAAACTTTTTAAAGAGATTATCAAACAGCCAGAGGTTCATTTTGGTTCCATAAATATTTATGGCACACTAAAATTATGCCAGGCACTGTGCTAGGTGCTAGGGAAACAAAGATGTCTAAGATATGATGCTTTCCTTCGAGGAGTTCACAGCTGAGTAATGGAAATAGGTACTCAGGCAGGTGATGTTCTTTCTTTTTCCATTTTAACTTGTCCTATTATAATGCACATTTCGAAAGAACTGGAAAATCTACATAAAAATAAAATTACATATAATCCCATCACCAAAGGATATTCTTTTCAGTCTTTTCATACATTTATTCCCCTATTTTCTAAGAGATTTATATCAACTACACAAATCATTTTTGTCACCAAACAAAATATATTGAGAACATTTTCCCATGTCTTTTAAAATTCCTCTCTCATATTTATTAATGGCTGCCTGATGAGTGAGCCCCCAGTGTTGGGACCATCAGCTCAACCTCAGAGGTTAGATATAGCTTTCTAGTGAAGAGGACTCATCACTCAGGACATGTCCAGTTTAAATAAGGCATTGTTGCCACGGAAGAGGTAGAGTGAAACTCTTAACAGCCAAGGCTTTCCTTGGGTCCTCTTATCCTGTATATACTACCCTGACGTGATGTTATTGGACCCACAAATTCGCTGTTTTTAAGGTGTCTTTACACTGCCATTTCAATTCATCATTTAGAAAATTGTTCTCGCTCTCTGTTCTCCCTGCCATCTGCCACTCACAACCCAGTGTACTTATAGCAAGGACTGGAAAATTCCAAGGCAATAAGTAGGTGAGAGAGAGGAGTAGGGCAGCTAAGATTACCCGAAGCCTGAGCTCTGGTCTCCTTTTATAGCAGAAGAGCACATTCCCTCTGTAGACGCTGAAGGCACTGCAAAGTAGTTGACTAAAGAAACCAGAAATGATGATCTTAGGACAGCAAGGTTGCCCAAAATCCAAAGAAAGAGGTGGTGGGGAGGGAGAGAGAGAGAGAGAGAGGAGGGGAAGGAAGGAGGAGGGAAAAAAGGGGGGAAGGAAAGGAAAGATAAAGAAAAAAGGGAAAGAGAAAGCCAGGCAACCTATAAGAATGCATTTTCATTTGAGGTCTGTTTACTTTTCATGTCAGATCCTGAGTGTTGAGCCTCCTCTGAAAACCTGATATTAACATGATCTTTTACAAAATGCATTCTATACAAAACTGTTCCGCATAGAAAAAGAACCTCCCACAGACTCAGCAGTAGGCCTAGCATGCTACTTTAAGAA
Source organism: Monodon monoceros (assembly GCF_005190385.1). Classification (NCBI taxonomy): domain Eukaryota; kingdom Metazoa; phylum Chordata; class Mammalia; order Artiodactyla; family Monodontidae; genus Monodon; species Monodon monoceros. The sequence goes on from NW_021703767.1 coordinate 136,023,943, forward strand.
TTATATACATCAAATTTGCTAGGAATAAAAAGGAAAAGTGAAGGATAATTTCCAGACTGACCTGAATATAGAAGTTCTTCAGTCAAAGTTTCATAGTAGATGGAATGATGTGGCCTGACAGTCACAAACACTCTTCGCCAGTGTGAAAATGATAACCAGTGACACAGAGGCAATAATAACTTTGGAAAACTGAAAAACTACGAGAGCTAGGGTTGTATTTTTTGAACTACTTAAATTAGAAGTATTTTCCTATGCTGAAATGAGACTTTGAAATTATGATGACTCAGACATAGACTAGGGCTTTCCAACAACACTTATGAATGCTACAATGAATCCAGTAATTCATTTTATTGATAATGTACAATTAGAATGCTAAATGATCTGAACATATTACTTCTCTTACCTTAAGTGCTTTACACACATTATAATTAAGCAAAGTTAAAATCATACACTTAATTAAGGAAAGCAGTGTTAAAATAAATGAAATAAAATTGTTCTCAGTACTCAGTTTAAACGCCATAAATGATTATTACTACATACTTTCTACAGATGGTGGGGCTTCCAAACACTGAGCCCATAAGTATATTAACAGAGCCTGAAATCAGTGTTTAATTCCTTGGACTTGGAGCAGAATCAGTTCTTTTCTTTGCTGAGTGTTTATTGTAAATAGAGGTCTCCCCTTCCAAATAAAATATTTAAGCGGCAGAACAGTTGTGCTTCTAAAACCATACAGAAGAATGAGCCTCTACTTAGAACCTGCCAATAAGCGTTCAACATTTAGTTGTTAAGCAATATGCGTTTTTCTTGGTATATTTTTAACCCTTTGGAAGACATTTCATTTTTGAACATTTAGGAAGAATCTGAATCAATGTGTGCTTGCATGTAGCAGGCATTTCTTGAATATTTCTTGAATTTCCTCCATCAAGAAGTTATTTCCACAAAGAACCACTCAATTATTTGACAGGTTGCTGGAAAACCTTAAATCTGGGTTCCTCCCGCATATTTTACACCACTGAGCATCCTGGAAATTCATAGCACTTTTCACTTTCATGGGAAAAATTAACATAAATTGAGCACCCACACGCAATTAAAGGCACTTTAAAAAAGATATTTTAACTCTTTAAATCCTGAAATAACTCTATGAGTAAGGTACTGTTATGCCCATTTACATATAAGGGAACCACGCAAGGGAATTGCATATCTCGCCTGGTTTACAAAATTAGAAGTGGTTAGAAGCCAGAATTTAATCTAATGGTGTCTGATTCCGAAGTCCATATTTCCTCTGCAACATTATATTGCCTCCTGTATATGGACCCTAAGTTTAACCCTATTCTAGTAACTTCTCCAAAATATTGAGGCCCTCTTTATTATGGGGTGACTTCATTGGCATGGTGACTGAATTTTCCATAGAGAAATGATAATGTATAACCTGATAAAGAATTTTAACTCCAGTGTTAGATTAGACTGAAATTAGTATGACAAAAGTTGATAATTTCTGGTAAATGTAACCGAAAGAAAGAATTCGGGTTGGGGCTGTCTTGAAATATTCAGGAGGATGGATGTAACAACAGGTTGACACATTTGCACTAATTATCAATTCTGGTGCTAAGAAACTTTTAACATAGTCCTTGGACGTTGAGATTTGGGCACAGGGACGTTTATGACAGGTCTTAATAGACAAACTAGAAATGTTTAGTCTTTTATTTTTTAACTATAAACTACTGAAACCAGTGATTTCACCCAACCCCTGAGCTTCTTACCTCCTTGCCAGTCCCATGGGGATCAGGGCTGAAATCTGAATATCACAGAGAGTTGATCTGTCCGTAAGTGTGGGCACACTTGGACCTTTCTCTTTCCCAGTTTCACAAACCCAGGTGGGTCCAAGACCTTCTCGGGCTACTTGCTGGTGTCTGCTAGGCCATTCCCGTTGTTTGACCAACAACTACTGTTTAGTGTGAAATCCTCACATCTTTTCTGACTTTGAGATACTTGACCACTCCCCACAGCAGGTGACTCCTTGGGAGGTGAAGTCCATCTGCTCGCTCACTCTATGTTTTTCCAGGAGAAAATCCATCCCTAATCCCCATCCGCTCTGGAATTCTGGCGAACAAAGCCTGCTCTCTCATTACACTCTGGTGGTGCTTTTGGGAGCGGAAGACTGACCAAGAAATCTCATTGAAACAGGACTCACATGTTCGTGTACCACCCGGCTCTTCTCAGAAGGGTGACAAGGACTCTAAGCAGAATACCTGAATTCTTTGTTTCTTGAATGGTCTCAGAATTCCTAATATCTATGTCCCTTAAAATTAAAGTGACTAGAGAGCTGGGGTGGTGTTATCTTGGCTTCAGATGGCCCAGGAAATCCTCAGTTACATTTCTAACACCTTTTTCAGTACCTTTATTAATAGAAATGTGTCATATTTAATATCCTAAAACTAATTTTAAATGATGGCTTTGGGGAAGAGACTAATATTCTCATAAAGGCTAACCAGATTTTTATTATAGACTTACTTTTGAAACGTATTTGTTATTATAATAAAAATAACTATTAAGCCCTAACTTGAGAGCTTATTCTATGAAATTATTAAAACCATTTCATCATATCTACACAGTTAGACCCAACGATTAAAATAATACAGATGTGAATAGAGTACAAAAATCAAAGTTTGTCATGGCCAGGATGGCGGCTAACAGATTAAGTGTGGGTCAAAGTAGAATATTGTTCTTATTACTGAGGTGTTTTTTTTTTTTTTTTTTTTGGCACGTGGGTTTCTCGCTGTTGTGGCCTCTCCCGTTGCGGAGCACAGGCTCCAGACGCGCAGGCTCAGCGGCCATGGCTCACGGGCCCAGCCGCTCCGCGGCATGTGGGAGCTTCCTGGACCGGGGCACGAACCCGTGTTCCCTGCATTGGCAGGCGGACTCTCAACCACTGCGCCACCAGGGAAGCCCATTTACTGAGTATTTTTAAAAGGTATTTTTACTCTGATCAAGTCACATGGAATCAAAATGACTACATCAGGATGCACCCTGTGGCACTGCGGCTGCAGCAAAAAGCCTGTTTCAAAATAGCTGTGTCAACGTGGCCAGCTACGTGTACCCTGCTGATTCAGGATATATAGGCTGTACATTTATACGTAAGGAGGAAGCCCCTCTGTCCTATTTTTCTCCCATTATATGCCGTGTTGTTTTCTCTAGCCTTGATGCATGCCCTGGTGTTTGGAAACGTGACGGCGATCATACAGAGGATGTATTCCAGGTGGTCCCTCTATCACACTAGAACCAAGGATCTGAAGGACTTCATACGTGTCCATCACCTGCCCCAGCAGCTCAAGCAGAGGATGCTTGAATATTTCCAAACAACCTGGTCAGTCAACAATGGAATAGATTCCAATGAGGTAATGTGCATTTCTCACGTTGACGTTTTCAGGCAGAAAGCACGTATTCTAAGGTAAAAGCAAAGTGCTCTAATGCAGGTCTCAAAAGGGAAATACACACCTACCACCTTCTTTATCTCTTTATTTTTAATCTCTCATGACCTCAATACATCTTCTTTCATCTGCTCTGGCTTATGTGTTTATAATGTCACTTTGGATTAGCCTGTGTTTTACAGTAACTTGCTACTTTGGTCAATCAGGCAGACTTATTTTCATTCTCATTGACCCTCTTTGAAGGAACCAATTCTTATGACAGTTGAATGATGGAATCATGGAATATTAGATTAATCAAGTTAATGTTTACCTTTAAAAGCAACAAAGTAAAAAAAAAAAAAGGCTTTTCAGCAAACATGTTATCTTTGGACATCCAGAAACACCGCAGATCACCACTGTAGAAAAGGTATCCTATAAATCAAGCAACCATTCCACCAACCCCCCAACGAAACTAGTCATCAATATTTTTAAGGAATTATTTGTTTTCTCCTCTCTTCAGATGGTCATGACAGCAGAGGAAACACTAAAGGGTCCAAATTCCATATCTTCTGTCCTGAGTAGGCATCTTTGTGAGAAGCAAGTCACAAGGAACTATATGTTTCATTCTAGAGTCTTTTATTAATTTATTCTATTTCTCCAGACTTATTAACAGCTGATTATTTAGGAGCACACAACCAGGGTCACAGTCATGGAAAAATCTCTCCAGGATTATTCATATGTATATTTCCTCTTCTGTACTGTGGCTGGTCAAACAGTGGGAAAAACTTCCTGTGGTCTTATAGTCAATCAATTACGCAAGACTGACCCCAACTTGCTTCCCTCTTTCATCTTCTCTGACAGCTTTTGAAAGACTTTCCAGATGAGCTTCGCTCTGACATCACCATGCACCTGAACAAGGAAATCTTACAGTTGTCCCTTTTTGAGTGTGCCAGCCGGGGCTGCCTCAGGTCTCTGTCCCTACACATCAAAACCTCCTTCTGTGCTCCAGGGGAGTATCTGCTGCGTCAGGGAGATGCTTTGCAGGCCATCTACTTTGTATGCTCGGGCTCCATGGAAGTTCTTAAAGACAGCATGGTGCTGGCGATTCTTGGTATGTCTGAGTTGAAAAGCTTCATGAAATTTTACTCTGGAGCATAAATTAAGGAGATGAAATGGGAGGAAAAACTGTGATTGAGAGAAGGAAAATTAGGGATGAATATGTGGATGCAAGATATGGGTTTAATTTGCCAAATTATTATTATTAGTTTTTATTATTAATTGTTATGCCATATATTGAGTTTACACTGTGCTAAGTGTTATATCCAACACGTGTTTTGATTCTTGTTAAAAATCCAGTGGTATATTATCCCTACTTTACAAGTGAATATATAGTATCTTAGTTAACTTAATTTGTCCCAAATAACATAGCAAGAGAATGAACACAGTTCTTTCTGATTCCTAAAGCCAGATTATAAATTATGATATAGTCTGCCTCTTGGTGAGACAGCTGGTCAGTTTTCAGAGGGCATTTCTGCCTTTTTGTGGAGAATCAATTCAGAGAAGAACATTGAAAATTGTTTTATCTGTGCTAGAAATTGAACAAAAAATGATTTCGTATTGAGAATAAGCTCTCATAGCAATCATAGCAATCATTAACTCAATTCTGTCAAGGTGATGATAGGCTCTTTTCACTCCCTCAAAAATTCATAGGACAATTTGTGAATATTTTGTACCACAAAGTTGACTCCAACTATTAAGACATAATTGGTGTTCATTGAAATGTAAATGTCAGCTGACAAAAGGTGACATGCAGGGTTAATGTAGAAAAATTGCTGTCTGCAATTTTATGTGTACCTCTTTTAAAAATCGCTTTCATTTGTTTCTTTATCTGTTTGTTCATTTATTTATTCAACTAGTATTTCTTGAGGGCCTACGAATAAATCAGGTACTGGTCTAAACGATATATTTTGAACACCAGTGTAGAATGAAAATGTTTAGAAATTGTGTTAATTAAAAGTGGCTAATGCAGCACGTTTCATTTATTTTTAATTTTCATATTTAAGAACGTAGCATCTGTGGACAGCCCAACCCTTTACAAAGTATTTTCACATGTGGGACCTTGGTTACGTTTTCCTAACACAAAGAGACAGATAAGAGAGGTATTTTCTCATTTTTTCCGAAGTCAAAGCTAACCTAGGTCTTCAGACTCTGTATCCAGTGTCCTTTCCACCTCTGAACAATGCCTTTTATTCTATGTGATCATTGTTAAGTCTGCAGTCTCTGGATTTTAGCTCGTAAGCTTCACGATAGGTTATATTTGGGAAGAGAGAAGAGAACTAATATTGATTGATTCCCTAATGTGAGCTGGGTGTTGTATGTCCATTATCCAGTTCAAATCTTGCAACCCTATTAGGTTGCTATGATTATCCCCAGTTAGAGGTGCAGAGATGGGGGCAACGAGGGGTAAAATACCAAATGGAAGGAGGCTTTCCATTGCTTCCAATTGACTTCAGTTTACCACATCCCAGAGGAAAGGTAGGGCTTGCCTTCCAAAGTTTGGGCTCAATTCTTGATTCACCCCCTTATGTTTTTCTCCTTAATAGAAAGGCATGGAAGAGCAACTAAAAGAGTGTATTTATCCTCAGTGTGGCCAGCTCATTATCAGTGGGAGAGTGAGACTCTGTATGTGTGTGTTTTTCAAGAGGAGAATTTAACACTCTTCCTGCCCACTTCTCAACTCTATGAAGTTAAAGATCAGTCATTCTATCATTTTTTATTCAAAATTAAAAGTGACAATCATTTCTAAATTTGCTTCAAAAACCTTTCTTTACCTGTGGGCTTCCTTAGTACCATTATCAGTTTTATAGCCTGTCCATTGGCACAGTCTGCTTTTAAAAGGGCATTTAGTGCCATTTGCAGCGACATGGATGGACCTAGAGATTGTCATACTGATTGAAGTAAGTCAGACAAAGACAAATATATGATATCGCTTATATGCGGAAACTCAAAAAATGGTACAAATGAACTTATTTACAAAACAGAAGTAGAGTCACAGATGTAGAAAGTAAATTTATGGTTACCAAGGGGGAAAGGTGGTGGAGGGATAAATTGGGAGATTGGGATTGACATATACACACTACTATATATAAAATAGATAACTAATAACCTACTGTATAGCACGGGGAACTGTACTGTATAACTGATTCACTTTTCCGTACAGCAGAAACCAACACGACATTGTAAATTAACTATACTCCCATAAAAATTAATTTAAAATAAAATAAATAATATTAAAGGGTATTTAGTTATTTTTCTAGCAGCTTATGATTTGATATACATGTAAGCAAATTAATGCACTATTTTTACATGTATAAAATGTGGGTTTTTCCATAATTGTGGTGAGTTTTTAAATTTGGTAACTAGCAACAGTTCTAGGAATGGAATACGAAGGTATCATCCCTGATACTATGTCACGATAGGTGACATAGTATGGTGGCTGGTATGTAAATACTATTGTTTGTAATACACAATTCCATCGGATTTTCTTATTTTATTTTATTTTTATTATTTATTTATTTTTGCGTTATGCGGGCCTCTCACTGTTGTGGCCTCTCCCGTTGCGGAGCACAGGCTCCGGACGCGCAGGCTCAGCGGCCCTGGCTCACGGGCCCAGCCGCTCCGCGGCATGTGGGACCTTCCCGGACGGGGGCACGAACCCGTGTCCCTTGCATCGGCAGGCGGACTCTCAACCACTGCGCCACCAGGGAAGCCCCCGGATTTTCTTATTTTAAAAAAAATTCTACTAACAACTAAAAGACTTAGTTCATTGCCTTGTGCTTCTGGCCCGCATTTCCTACATAAATTGAGCTTCCCGTAATTAACGTTTTCCCATCTTTGCTGCTACCATATATCTCTCAAAAATGCACATGACCATTCGAAACACGCCTATGTTATATTGGGACTAAACCCAAAGATAATACATTAGTAATATTTTCTCTCTGTGGTTAGCATTATTTCAACGGAAACTGACTATTTTACTTCCCCTACGGTAATATTATCTTATGGGCCAATTTAAATCAATACTGACTTTGATAAACTTAAGCACATGGCTTAAAATATAGATATTTAGTACATGTTCACTCTGCCAACAAAATAATTAATACATAATGTTGTAGGGGAAAAGTATCACCAAACAGCTGTCAAGCCATAATTTATTCAAACAATCCCGTCGTCCTATCAATTCTTGAAGGCGTTCTTAATCTGATGCTTTTGGGGGAGGCAATTGACACAGAGGCAGGGATTTTTCCAGGGATAGAATTTGTCTGCCTTATACACATTCATTTCATGTCCTGCTAATTGAACACTTTCTTCATTGTGGTTTAAAAGAAGATGACAAAGCACAGATAAATGCACTCTTCACAGATGGCATTAGTCTGCCTAATTATAATTAAACATAAGTTATAGCTCTAACCAGGATGGTTTGCACATGCATCCCATCAACGTTTTTTTGCCCAATGGAAGAATAATGATTAGCAAATATCAGTAATGGAATTCTGAATAATAGAGACTCTAAGGGACCATAAATATCTTCTTTTCTTTTAGAAATAAAGATACCGAAACCCAGTGTAATTAAGAAACTTAGATATAGGCTCTAAATCTAGGTAGGGAGTAATCCACAAAATCGTAAAATGAGTGAGGGTGATGACCAGGCTCCACCTGAGGTCTGGCACACATGTCAGTGGTCCATAATTATCCATTGAATAAATAAATAAACTAGAATTCTTTCTAGGATGCCAAATTTAGCAAGATGCTGGGGTCATTGTGGCCAAAATCACCAGGTATGAAAGTATGATGACCCTAAAGTTTTTCCAAACACCAGTTGCTTAACAGAATATGTGAATTCTCACGGCGGCAACATGGTGCATCATGGTAAATTCTCCTCAGATATACAAAATTTGAAAATCTGCTGTATTCAGTCCATCCTGGCTATATTTACATCTTGCATCAGTATCCAACTTTGAGTTTTTGAGCAGCAATTTAGATTTCTAACAAAACATGCAAGAAAAACAATTTCCAAGTTTAGCAGGATTGGTGACAACAATAAATCAAACTTGAGTTCTTCAACACTACGTGGCTGTTTCTTGTCTTAGTGTCTATAAATATAGATTTTTTTCTTCTGCCAAATAGGCTCAATTTCAAGGTTTTAATTCAAAGATAACACCTAGAATAATTTAAAATGTTTTGATCTGGCACAAATATTTATGAATATCTCAGGTATTCATGGTTGATGTGGCACATCTCCTTTTACTGTCAAATTCAATAAAACAGACTTTTATGGAAGCCTGTTGCATGCCAGAGACTTTGCTTCCAGAAATTCTGGGCACAGTAAAAAATAAAAGTTTCAAAGTTAAAAAAATTAATTGAATGAAGAATGGACGGGGCAATTTGTTCTATAACATTCCAAAGATATTATTTGCTTGGTGGTTTTGTGTTGGTCAATTAGTGGTTGTTGGTTCCCTATGAAATGAAACACAGCGGCCATAAAAATATATAAATAAATAAAAGTTATTTTATTTATTTATAGGCATGATGATATTTGAGGACAAAGCAAAGACGAAGTAGAACTCCTAAGTTGGAGCCTTGAATCCAATGCCAGCATCCTTTGTGAACTTGGTCATATTACCTCAGCTTTTAACCTAAGTTTGTCTGAGAATTGAATGGATTTTCTTGCAGATTTCTCACATGGATGCTGAGTGAATTAACGGCTCTGTCTAAAATAAAACTGAAGCTGCAATCAGCTCTTTGTTAGTAATTACAATTATGCTCACCCTCCTGCCAGGTTAAACTGATTTGAATCAATTTTAAGATTTTAAAGATTCAAATAACTTGTCCAATATTATCTAATCAGCAAACTCGAGGAAGTAAGCTAGTTCCCAGACAGGTGAAGTGTAGCCTAAGACTGATCGACAGAGGTGTTAAAAAAGATAAGAGGTGCTGGCTGTGGGGTGGGACACAGAAAATGTGAATAAAGTAGTCTTAGATCATCTCTCCCCACAGTGGAAGAGCTCATAGTTTTTATTTATTCACTTTCTTTGTTGCTGGAGAAAATGGGATTTTTACACTCTCACAGAGCATTAAAACTATGACTTGTATTTTGCATTTCTATGTAGTAGATTTCATGGTCTGTAATGCCCAGTAGTTGCCTCTGCCTCTCAACTCTCCTCCTCCATGCCCTGCCTCCTGTCTTGTAGACATGTTCAGAGATAAATAAGACAACCCAAGTATATTAGATGGTGATGCTTATATTATTGTCCAAAGTGCTAGAATCAAAATGATTAATATACCTCTTGATGGTCTAAACCTCAGAATCCTGGAGCATTTTTACAGTCAGAAAAACTGAGCCATTATTATTTCCCTTGAATGGATAAAGCAACTGTGACGAAAAATGTCAACTGCTTTGTCTAAAGTCATTTACCAAATCCTGTGAGGGACCTGTCTGGAGCCCATGTATGACCTCCAATTGCTAACTCTCGGGCTCCTAGGCTTTATTCTCTAGACCAGTTTTCTCAACTGGGGACAATTTTGATTGCCAAGGCACATTTGGCAATGCCTGCAGATATGTTGGGTGTCATCTCTGGGGGGTGGATGATGTGAGATGCTACTAAACATTCTACCCTGTACGGAATGGTCCCCCTGCCAGCAGAGAATGATCAGGCCCCAAATCTCAACACTGCTGAGGCTGAGAAACCCTGCCCCAGATAAAGGTTCCTCTTCTCTTTCAGTGTAATTTCAGAGAAATGAAGCCTGTAAATCAAACAAAGTTATCAGTCCCAAGCTTGCTTTTCATTAAAGCTACATGTCTCTTTTTTTCACTGTTTCAAGGGAAAGGGGATTTAATTGGAGCCAATCTATCAATTAAGGACCAAGTAATCAAGACCAATGCGGATGTGAAGGCGCTAACCTACTGTGATCTCCAGTGCATCATCCTCAAAGGACTCTTTGAAGTGCTGGACCTTTACCCAGAATATGCTCACAAATTTGTGGAAGACATTCAGCATGACCTCACATACAACCTTCGAGAAGGTCACGAGAGTGATGTAAGTCTCGCTTCTAATTAGTGCTGAGACCCAAACACATGGGGCCTGGAGATCATTTATAACAGGAAAGGCACATGTCCTGACCTCACTTCAAAAAGTCTCTGAGCAGATAAGGTAGGACTGTTCAGTTACTAATTGAGCAGTTAGATAATTAGCTACAAGTCAAACCTGGAGCTTGTTATCAACATTTTAGGAAAGTATTATTTACGGATGACTTCTCTTAATTCAGTTTCTTTCTTTTTTATTTTCATGTGCTTATAGCCAGAATCAATTTCAGGGACATATAATATTCAGCTAGAGATGTGTGACTTCTCCCGAACTGAAAGATTTCTGGATAGAGTATGTGGTGCAGAGTTTGCTGTGTGTGTAATTACTCACTACTCCACTGGCTTGACATACATTTTGCTTAAGAATATCTTTTTATTTGTTAACCGGTACTCAAAACAGCCTATCTTAAAATGACTAAAAATGCATGGAAGGATTCAAGCCAAAGATTGTCACGCTGAAAGCATAATGAACATTTTCTGAAATTATATATTTGCTGCATGTTTCAGTTTATACAAACAGCTTTCCTGTCAAAATATGTACCAAACTGCATCCCGTGATTAAGCTGCTCATGAACATGACTTCATTAGATGTGTCAGAGAGACCAATGATTTAATAGGGATGATTGTTGAAAGGCAAACCAGAGCACGTACGCAGAGCATTCTCTATGAACAGAAGCCTTGATCTGCTGCCTTGAGCTGCCCCAGATATCTGCTATACTCGATTTTTTCCCTAAGGGTTTAAGAAACGAAGCTCTTGTTTTGACTAACCCACTTGTGGGGACATTTTGTTCGTCATCAGTATTCTCCACTTGAAAGGTAAAGAGTGAACCCAAATTGCGTATGACTTCATCTTGGTGGAGGATATCAAATGGCAGACAGTATGTAGATGGTATCCCTTTCTGACGTTCAAGATTACCACTCTTGAATGTGTGCTTCTCTCCATTGATGATGACAAGTGGCAAAGGAGGTATCGATATTTATTGCAAACTTACTTGTGCTAAGTACTCTGCCTGTGTAAAACATCTCATTTAGTGCTTAAAGCCACTGTTGAAGGTGAGTGTCAACTAGGTTTTACAGGACAGGAGGCAGATGCAGAATGGTTAAGTAACGTGTGTGAGGTCACACAAACTTGTAGGTGACAGGGACAGAGTATGGGCACAGGTGTCTGTCATTTTAAAATCTGTAAACTCGTAGTTATGTTGTCTCTTATTTATTTACTTATTTATTTTTGGCTGCGTTGGGTTTTCGTTGCTGCGCACGGGCTTTCTCTAGCTGTGCCGAGCGGGGGCAGCTCTTCGCTGCGGTGCACGGGCTTCTCATTGCGGTGGCTTCTCTTGTTGTGGGGCACGGGCTCTAGGCACGCCAGCTTCAGTGGTTGCAGCACGTGGGCTCAATAGTTGTGGCTCATGGGCTTAGTTGCTCCACGACACGTGAGATCTTCCCGGACCAGGGCTCAAATCCGTGTCCCCTGCATTGGCAGGCGGATTCTTAACCACTGCGCCACCAGGGAAGTCCCCTGTTGTCTCTTCTTGAAGACACTCTTCTTGTCTTCCTTTTCAATAAATCGAGGTCTACGACTATAGTTGCCTTTTGTGCTCTCCACAACAGCATAATGTGACAACTATTTTTGAAGACTGGAGGTGAGTTAGGGCATCGAAGCCACCAAAAAGGGAAAAAGAAATGAGGGAAGAAAGAGCCAACATTCCTCAGCATAGACAAATGGAAAATATGGGATCTCAACCCCTAGTTTCTTCTTATTTGGTTACTTTTAAGGATTCTTACCTTTAATCCATTTTTTATCTTCTTCTTCTCTTTGCTGAAACATTAATCATAGTGATTTTAAAACTCCAATGTCTGAATTGCCAATGAGACTATTTTCGTTATCTGTTATTTCTCTTGTGTGTGGTGTTTTTTTGTTTGTTTGTTTTCTTTTAGGTTATTTGGCCCCCACCCCTTTTTTTTAGCAGATATCATGATTTTGCTTCATTGTAGATGTTGTTTATGAAAAAGTGTTCACATTATTTTCCCCTAGATAGGGTTATAGTTTCTCTTGGCAGGCAGATAGAGTACCAGCAAATCACTTTCATCCTGCTCACAGTTCCTCTTCATCTTTGTTAGGCTGATCTGTTTCAGTTTTGCCCTTACTCTGGTGCTATAGCTCTCACTCCTAAGTAAGACATGATTTTTTTCAGGATCTCAGCTAAAATCCTTGGATGTTCACCAAGGCTCCTCCAATTTGGCAGGCCTTGAATTCCAGCCTGCATCTCCTGAGCATCACATGGTTATGGAAATCATCTGGTTTCTTGGAGCACCACCCTGCGTAGGCTCAAACGGGGAGCTAGCTGATGCCTCAAGGGCCCCATTGATGCAGTTCCCTCCTCTCTGGGGTTTATTCATCAAATCCCAGGTGGTTTGGTACACCTAAACGTCCTCGTCCAGGAAGACTGTTCCTTTCTCTTCCACCTCACACTGAAACAGCCGATTCTCTCAGGAAAACACCTGGATAAACATGGTCCTCACACTGATGGACTTCCCTTTTCCCAGGCAACACAGCCCTTCAAGTCTGACCTAAGTTGCTTGCTCTCCAGTGCTTTCGAACAGTTATTTTATATATTTTGTCCAGATTTATAATTATTTTTTAGTTCAATATAAGCTCTTTCATTGTGGCTGAAACCAAAAGTCTTGCTTCTTTACAGAGGACTCCTTCTAAGTTACATTTTAAGGGCTAATGGGAACTGGCGCTTACCTCTGAGACCCTTATCGTTTTATATTTTGTGTTTCCTCATTTTGTATCACTCAGAAGTTCTATTTGCATTATATCCAAGATCCTGGGATGCTATACCTTCTAAAGGTAAATTTGGACCACCCTGACCCATAATTTCATACCCCGGGGGAGAAGTCTTGTGCTGTTTCCAAGGATACTATGACTTTGGGGGGAGCTTATATTCTGACGATTACCTATGGTCATGGATTCCTGCTCTCTGCTCTGCAACTCTGGTGTAAGACCAGTGTGGAACCCAGCCCCCTCCTTAATTCCCACACACGTGCAAACAAAACTATCCAATCACACAGGGTTTCTGGTGGGTTGAAGCCTGTTTGAAAGGTTGGTCAATGAGTTCTAGAAGGAGGAACATTTGCATGAAGGAAATGCAAACAGTATAAATGTGACTTCACTCCATATCCTTATTCTTAAAACTCCTGTGGCCTCCCTGCCCCATAGTTCAGCCCTTTATTCTTGCTCTCACCTCCTGTCCTCTCTTCATCCTCTCCCTTCATCCACAAACTCCCCATTGTTTCTGACACGTATTAGCTTAACTCTCTCTGTTCGATTGCCTCGTGTCTCTTTAATTTTGCCTTCTGGATATCACCTTCTGTCCCAAGTAGCTTATAAACTATCAGGTGACAGAGAACGTTACCAGAACATCTGGATAAAGAGGAGACTGATCATCAACCCATTTTGAAATAAAATAAAATAAAAACCCATTTGAAATAAAGACCAAAGAAGCATTTTAAGAAATAGTCAAAAGGTATGCATGCAACAGTAAGCTGTGACTCTAGAACTCTGATAAATTACCTAACTTTAGAATAGCAGCTCATCCAATTCCCACAGGAAAACGAATTAAAATGTGTAAAATATTTTCTAAGTTTGTGAAAAGGCTAGCTAGTACTGTTTCAATCTCATGCTAATTAGGAGTTTTATGCACTCAGTGTATTCTCTGTGTTTGCCCTTATTTATATCTCCTGGATGACCCCAATAATGACATAGATTAATTTAGCTATTTCTGTCTATGGAGATGCTAAGAAATTTGCTTCACAGCTTCTCATGGTAAACCCTATAAAATTGATTTTAGCACAGACCCATCTGTTGTTGGTTGTGAAATTTAGTTTGCCTTAACATAAGAATTTTGAATTTGAGATAAATAGTGATGGAAGAGTATCTAAAATATGTTTTCAAACATTAATAGTGCTAAAACACTGAAGATCAGATATTGCTATGGCTATGTGTAGATATGTTCTGGGTTTGCACATCGTGGACTCTGACTTGGTGGTGAGGTTGTGAAGCAGCAAATGGCAATGATTGTTGGAAAAAGGTGATAAATTCTCCGGTTTTACCTTAACAGGGGTTACTCGATGAAACCTATTAACTTTTTTTGGTCATTTTTTTTACTGAAGTATAGTTGATTTACAGTGTTTCAAGTATATCGCAAAGTGATTCAGTTATACATTTATATATGTATTCTTTTTCAGATTATTTTCCATTACAGGTTATGTACAAAATATTGAGTATAGTTCCCTGTGCTCTACAGTAGGTCTTGTTTATCTATTTTGTATATAGTAGTGTGTATATGTTAATCCCAAACTCCTAATTTATCCCTCCTCTCTTTCCCCTTTGGTAACCATAGTTTGTTTTCTGTGTCTGTGAGTCTGTTTCTGTTTTGTAAATAAATCCATTTGTATCATTTTTTAGATTCCACATACAAGTGATTTCATATGATATTTGTCTTTATCTAATTTACTTCATTTAGTATGATAATCTCTAGGTTCATCCATGTTGCTGCAAATGGCATTGTTTCGTTCTTTTTTATGGCTGAGTAATATTCCATTGTATATATGTACCACATCTTCTTTATCCATCTCTCTGTTGATGGACATTTAGGTTGCTTCCATGTCTTGGCTATTGTAAATAGTACTGCTATAAACATTGGGGTGCATGTAGTTTTTTGAGTTAGAGTTTTCATCCTTTCTGGATATATTCCCAGGAGTGGGATTGCTGAACTGTATTGCAACTCTGTTTTTAAAGGAACCTCCCTACTGTTCTCCATAGTGGCTGCACCAATTTACATTCCCACCAACAGTGTAGGAGTGTTCCCTTTTCTCCACGCCCTCTCCAGCATTTATTATTTGTAGACTTTTTGATGATAGCCATTCTGACCAGTGTGAGGTAAAACCTCTTTGTAGTTTTGATTTGCATTTCTCTAATAATTAGCAATGTTGAGTATCTTTTCATGTGCCTATTGGCCATCAGTATGTCTTTGGAGAAATGTCTATTTAGGTCTTCTGCCCATTTTTTGATTGGAAACCTATTACAGTTTAAGTGTGTTGGTTACCTCATTTTTTCCCTTATTTTTATATAATCTGATCAGCATAAAAAATAAAGTCTCCTCCTTCAGTCTCCCCACCCTTTAGTAAAGGGAGAGATATTTCCCTAGGTTCCTGAGTGTCAGTGGCCTCTGGGTGAAGGTCTTTGAAATGCCACCTCACTACAGCACAAGAGGTTACACCAAATTTCAGAGAAGGTTCCTGAACAGAGACAAGGGAGCCTGTGAGGAGCACCCACTTTTAGCAGCTTTCCTCCAGTTTTGATGTATTTGATGGTATGTGGGTGATTTATGGTGCTGACCCATAGCTGCTCAGAACCTCAAGCTTCATCACAGTACCCCAAACCCCTCATCAACACACACTCTCTCTACACACCAAGCACCATATTTCAATAGTGTAGTTACAAAACTACGCACTCCAGTCTTGACTCTCGAGTGAAACAAGCACATTTATAGACATAATTAATGGAAAACTTTCCAGAGTGGTCATATACATCAGATAACACCTATATATTAAACATAATTAAATGTAAAAGTTACATGCTAATGGGAGAGTCAACTTGCTCTCACCAGCCTGTGGGGTGTGTTTGGGGTGGGAGGGTGGGCAGGTAGGTACTGAGACATATCTCCCTGACCATAACAAAAGAGAAGTGACGTAATGGTTCTCCCTGTCTCTATTCTTTTTCTTTAAATTGAGTTATAATTAACAAACAATATTAGATTAGATTAAGACGTACAACGTAGTGATTCAATATTTTTAGATCTTATAAAATGATCACCACAATAAATCCAGTTGCCATCTAGCACCATACAAAGTTGTTACAATATTATTGACTGTATTCCCTATGTGTAGTTACATCCCTGTGACTTATTTATTTTGTAGCCAGTTTTTTTTTTCACTAGTCAGAATTTTTTACCTCTTAATCCCCTTCATCTATTTCATTCCACCCCCCAACCCTCTCCCCTCTGACAATCGCCAGTTTGTTTCTGTTTAATTCTGTTTTGTTTGTTCTTTTGTCTTTTAGATTCCACATATAAGTGAAATCATACAGTACATGATTTTCTCTGTCTGACTTATTTCTCTTAGCATAATACTCTCCAGGTTCATCCATGCTGCTGCAAGTGCCAGGATTTTATTATTTTTATGGCTGAATAATATTCCGTTGTATAGTATACCACATCTTCTTTATCCATTCATATATCGATGGATACCTAGACTGTTTCCATGTCTTGGTTATAGTAAGTAGTGCTGCAGTGAACATGGGAGTGCATACATCTTTTCAAATTAGTGTTTTCATTTTCTTCAGATAACTACTCAGAATTGGAATTGTTGGATCATATGGTATTTCTATTTTAAGTTTTTTGAGGAACTTGCACACTGCTTTCTGTAGTGGCTACATTAATTTACATTTCCACCAACAGCACACGAGGGTTCCCTTTTCTCAACATCCTTGCCAGCACCTGTTATTTATTGTCCCTTTTGTGATAACCATACTTAAAGGTGTGAGGTGATAGCTCATTTACATTTCCCTGATGATTAGTGATATTGAGCATCTTTTCATGTGCCTGTTGACCATCTGTATGTCTTCTTTGGAAAAATGTCTATTTAGGTCTTCTGCCCATTTTTTAATTGGGTTATTTGGTTTTTTGATACTGAGTTGTATGACTTCTTTATATATTTTTGTATCAACCACTGATTGGATATATCATTTACAAATACCTTCTCCCATTCAGTAGGTTGCCTTTTTGTTTTGTTGGTAGTTTCCTTCCCATGTAAAAGCTTCTTAGTATGATGTAGTCCCATTTGTTTATTTTTGCTTTTGTTTCCTCTACCTGAGGAGTCATATCCAAAAAAATATTGCTAAGACCAATGTCAGAGAAGTTCCTGCCTATGTTTTCTTCTAGGAGTTTTATGGTTTCAGGCCTTACATTTAAACCTTTAGTCCTTTTTGAGTTTATTTTTGTATATGGTGTGAGAAAGTGGTTCAATTTCATTCCTTTACAAGTAGCTGTCCAGTTTCCCCAACACCATTTATTAAAGAGACTTTTTCCGCATTGAATAATCTTGCCTCCTTTGTCATAGATTAATAGACCATATAGGTGTGGGTTTATCTCTCAGCTCTCTCTTCTATGCCATTAAGCTTTGTGTCTGTTTTTGTGCCAGTACCATACTCTCTGATTACTAGCTCTGTAGCATAGTTTCAAGTCTAGGATCCTGATACCTTCAGATTTGTTCTTCTTTTTCAAAATTACTTTGGTTATTTGTGGTCTTTTGTGGTTCCAAAAAACTTGGGGGATTATTTGTTCTAGTTTTGTGAAAAATGCCATTGGTATTCTGATAGGGATTGCACTGAATGTGCAGATTGCTTTATGTAGTATGAATATTTTAACGATATTGATTCTTCCAATCCATAAGCATGGTGTAATTTTCCATTTGTTTGTGTCATCTTCAATTTCTTTCCTCAATGTCTTATAGTTTTCAGAATACAGGTCCTTTGCCTCCTTGGTTAAATGTATTCCTAAATATTTTGTTCTCTTTGTTGAAGTTATAAATGGGATTGTTTTCTTTATTTCTCTTTCTGATAGTTTGTTATTAATGTGTAGAAACACAATAGATTTCTGGATATTAATTTTGTATCCTGCAACTTTAATTAATTCATTTATTAGTTCTAATAGTTTTTGGGGGGTTCTATATGCAGTATCATATATCTGTAAATATATACATACATACTATCATATCATCTGTAAATAGTGACAGTTTTACTTCTTCTTCTTTAATTTGGATGACTTTTTTCTTTTTCTTGCCTAATTGCTATAGCTAGGACTTCTGATACTATGTTGAATAAAAGAGGAGATTGGGCATTCTTGTCTTCTTCTTTATTTTAGAGGAAAAGCTTTCAGCTTTTCACCATTGAGTATGATGTTAGCTATAGGTTTGTCATATATGGCCTTTATGATATTGAGGTGCATTCCCTCTATATCTACTTTTTCTAGAGTTTTTATCATAAGTGCATGTAGAATTTTGTCAAATGTTTTTTTTTTCTTTCTGTACCTTGAAGGAGTGGCCTTGTGGGATGTGGGAGCATCCCCTGTGTAGACTGCTTGCACCCATCCTTGCCTCTTTTCTTAAACCCTTACCCACCCTATTTCCTCAAGTCTACAGGAGAAACCTTTTCAAAATATAAATTGGAACATGTCACTCTGTTGCTTAAAGTATTTCACTGGATCCTCATGAACTGTTAATAAAATCCAGACTTCTCACCATAACTTTCAAGATTCTCTGCATTCCAACTCCTGCCTGTCGTTCAAACTTATCTGATACATCAGATATCAACTCATGTCCAGCATTGCATTCCAACAAAATGGCCTGCTTTCCCTTCCTTACACATGCCAGGTGCCTGCCTGCCTCTCATGCCTCAGGGCCTTTGCATTGCTATTTTTTCTTTCTCCAGTGCTACTCCCCTGACCTTACCTGACTGCCTGCCCTGGAGTTTGCCTCTCCCAGTTATCCTCTGTCACATCACCTTGTTTATCTTTTTCATAGCATTTAACAAGGTCTCAGTTACTTTAATATGTATGTTTTCATGTTCATTGTCAGTTTCTCCTGCCAGAATGTCTATTTTATTCAGGCTTTTTCTTGTTCTATATATATTCTCAGTGCCTAAATCAGAGCATGGTGCAGAATCAACATTTAATATATATTTGATACTTGAATGAATAAATGTCAAAAATCTTACTTTGGGACCTGGAACCTATGTGAAATTTTGAGAAAATGAATTAAGTCCTAAAGAGAGCAGCCTATATAGCCAGTAAATGGAGTCTAAAGTGAAAAGTTATGGGACTTTAGAATTATATATCTTAGAAGTAACAAAAGCAAAGAGAGTGTCAATAGTAGGATTTGAAAGAACAAATTAAAAGAACAACTAAATTGCAAAACAACAATTTTTCAGTTCCCCTAAGTTCAGGACAAGAAGCTTTCAAAAGCCATAGGAGGAATTTAAGCTGAAAAATAGGGAAAAAAAACCTCTTGCTATGTAGGTAATATAATTTCTCCAAGTGGTTTGGTATAGTAGGTGTCAAGATGAAAAAAAAAAAAAGATCTACCTTCAAATCTAAGGTAACACATATATTTTCTGTAGACATAGATTAACTGTTACAACACTAATACCCCCAGAAAGTAGAGAACTTTTAAACATCAAATAATTCTGAACTGTTATTCACCTCACTTTAATTGACCAGGGCATGAGGCCACAAATTTTTTGGATGAAGCGAGCATGTGGGAAACTCCAGGGTCTAGTAGAGCAGCTTATCTATGGTTATAAAATACTTGATCAGAATGTAATACATAGGTTTGTTGCCCTAAGTGGTAAACTTAGGTAACTAAGTATAAGGTCTATAGTATATATGATGGTCAAGCATGTCTCATATTTCTTAATCAGCATTAGCCTCAGTGGAATCTGAATATGAATTTATATTTCTATTTGGGTATGGACCATAAGTCTTTAATATGCAAAGGTGAATCTTTACCTCTAGTTTTATGTTTTCAGAAGGCAGTCCTATCTCAAATGCAAATGTCATTGGAAAAAGCATCTAATTCCCAGGCCCTATTTGAGTTATGTTCGCTTGAACCTCTTGGCACTAGACAATTTCTTCTCTAATTAAGCTGTACTGTATCCATGAGGTTCGACTCCTTGCTTCTTCCCTTAGATAAAAACAAACCTGAATGGGTCTTTCAAGTGAAGTCTGTGATTTTCCAATATCTCTTGCTTCCTATGTGACTATATTACAATTTTTTTCAAGATTATAGTGAAAAGAGAGTGATTTCCAAAGGAGGGACTTGGTTTAAATTTAGTCCCCATTTCAGTCTCAAATAAGGTTGGGCTGCCTGGAAGCAATTTTCTTGAAAATGATTTACTGAATAGTAATAATTTTAAAAATCATATCTGACAGCCCAGATACTTAGCTCTTCAAGAGTAGCCTGTGTGTAGGTGTGCATCTGCTAGCACAGTCTTGTGTAATAAGAGAACATAATTAATTCTGCACCTTTCTGAGATAATTGTTCTTAGAAAATTGCATATTGAAGGACTCACATGGCATTTTACCATGTCAGCTTTCCCTGCCATCCCAGGCTCAACAAGTGTTTTGCTGGTTGTGTATTTTAAAATACTCTCCCTTAGGGAGCAAACCCCCTTCCTCGAAGTATCTTGTGGTGAATGGTTTTACCTACCCTACACTTTTATGGTGCTTAAGACAGTGTCAGGTATGCTGGGAAAAGCTCAGTAAGTAATCGCCTGGAAACTTTACCTGCATCCAGTGTATATTTTATGTTCTGAAACACTCATACAGGTGTTTTCCAGTGGATTCAGAAGTTGTGGCAAACATAATACCTTGAAGGAAGAGATCGTGTTTCAGTGTTCTCAGAGCCTAGTATTGTGTTCATGCTTGTGGCACTGAGTAAATGAAGATTGCTGTTGAATTTCTTGCATATGTTGACCCATCCTACTTGCTCTGGCTGCAGCACAGTGACCCTCATTTTCCTCTTCTCTTCTTAGTGGTTGCTGTGCTTACTGCTTCATTCCCTCTACTATATCAGTCTTGTCCCCACCTTTTGCCCCTTAAGGAAGATCTTAGGGAGGACTGGACTAAGTTTACACTCCCCTCTACCCCTGAAGTTTTGTTTCTCCTGCTTGCGCCCCAGCCCCAGAGAGACGAAGGCTTTATAACTTCCAAACACTGTAAAGCAAAAGAAAGAGGTTACCCTCGCCCCTTCTCAAACGACAGACTGATTCTTTTTAAAATTTTTATTTTAGGACAGTTAGTGTGGGGCATTGGCAAAAGGGCCAGCCTGAGAAGCCTGGTAAACTTGGGGCAATTTAGAAGGAGGATATCTACTGTAGGCAACAGAAATCCAACTCAATTGTATACTCCCGTGTAACTTACCACCAGAAACGAGAAACAGAACATGTTCATTCCCCCAGAAAGTTCCATCGTGCCTGTTCCCCCACTATCTGATTTCTATCGACATAGATTCGTTTTGCCAGTATTTCGGTGTCATAAAAATGGAATCATTCAATATGTACCCTTTTGAAGCTAGCTTCTTTTGCTTAACCTAATGTTTTTGAGATATATCCATGTTGTTGAGTATATCAAAAGTTCTTTTTTATTGCTAAATATTCCATTATATTGATATATGATTTTCAAATCCATTCTCCTGTTGATGGATTCTGTATTGTTTCCAGTTTGGTATTCTTATGAATAAGGTTGCTTTAAACATTCTTATCTATGAACTTTTGTGGACATATACTTTCATTTTTCTTGAGTAAATACCTAGGAATGAAACTGCTGGATCCTAGAGAAGTAATTCATCAAGCTGTTCACTTAAGATGTGTGCATTTATTGTACGTTAATTATATCTTCAGAAACTATTGCAAATCAAAACAGAAATGCAGTTTTAAAAACAAATTAAATTATTATTGGTTTAACTCACCTATTTAAGACACTAAATGAACAACAATTTGTATTTTTCATTTCAATAAAACTTATAAATCAGTGGCAAAAATAATAAATAAATAAAGTGATCTGAAAACTGAAACCAGAATGAAAATCAACCTAAACTCTAAAATGCAAACAAGGCAGCAGGACCACAGAAGCCAAGTGCTGTGGACTGAATGTTTGTGTCTCCCCCAAAGTTCATATGTTGAAACCTAACCCGGAATGTGATGGTATTAGGAGGTGGGGGCTCTTGGGGGTGATTAAGTAATGAGGATGGAGCCCCCATGAATGGGATTTATGCCCTTATGAAATAGACCCTGAGAACTCCCTCAGTCCCCTGCCATGTGAGGACATGGTGAGAGGACACCCATGTATAAACCAGGAAGTGGGCCCTTGCCAGATACAGAATCTTCCAGTGCCTTGATCTTGGACTTCCCAGCCTCCAGAACTGTGAGAAATAAATTTCTGTTGCTTTTGACTGAAAGAAAGAAAGAAAGAAGGAAATCCAACTCAAATAGAGAACTAAAAGCAGAGATTTATTATAAGGATTCCAAGTATCTTACATGATTAAATAAAATACACACAAACACACACACACACACATATAACACACACAGACCCACATGCACACCTGGATCTCAGGAATTCTTATAATCAGGCTCTCAAGCTTCGTTTCTTATTCTATTTTCTCTCCATTTCTTCCTTTTCTTTTTCTCTCCATTCTTATTTAGTAGACTTGCCATCTTTCTTTCCTCATCCAAATAGCAGGAAATGGTGACAGATAGCAGCTTCTCAATTCCAGGGGGCAACAGATTAAGCTTAACTCTCTTAGTTGATTTTAGATTCCTATGGAGCAACTGAGTGGGTTCAGCTTAAGTGCCCACTCAGATTTTATCACTTTGTGTGTGTATGTGTGTGTGTGTGTGTGTGTGTGTGTGTGTGTGTGTGTGTGTGTGGTGAGGGGAGAGGGTCAAGGATGAGGAGAGATCACACTGTGGTAGAAACCACAGTGGTTTCCATGACAACCCAGTGGGCTGAAGAGTTAAGAGACAAGATCCAGAAAAGGGGCGGGGGGTACTCAGAAGTAGTTGGACAAATGAAGCAAAGCTAGTGATTGTGTGTGAATTGTGGGTCATCACGTCACTGTAAGTTGTACAGTCATAACTCAGCAACATTTTCTTAGAAACCAAATTCCATTTAAGTATATATTAAAGATAAAATCAAGAACACACAAAGATTTAAACATCTCTAAATGGTCTCATGTTTCATCTCCTCTGTATTCTCTTCTGTGTAGCCTTCTGTCAATCAAATAGCATGAAGCATACCCTGCAAAGAGCTCAGCCGCATTTCCATGACATCTGGGGATTTCAGCTTGTGTTTGCAAGTTGAACCGTGAACAGTTTGATTTTTAAGCTCCTTGGAGGGAGATGGGGGTTAGCTGGGTTGGGAAAGTCAGAGGATGAAAAGGCCACCTGCCATCCCATCAACAAGACAAAAAATGTCTTTCATTCTCTACCTCCCTGGTTACTTCTATCCTGCAGGGAACAGCAGATATTCAGCCTGAAATAAAAGGTATCAAATCTACATATGTACACACATGCACACCTCAACTTGTGTGCATTCCTTGAGAATGAAAAACTACCTAGGCTACATCCACCAGGAATTGTCAACACAGCCACACTTGGAGGGACCCAGGTCTCCATTCCACGCTGCGTTCTCCATGGCTGTTTAAGTCTTAGGGGTCCAGAGCTCGCCCTCTTCAAGGTCTGTAGGTTGGGATAACAGAGCCCTGCCCTCCTGACAAAGGCTCTGTGAAATAAAGATGTTGTTGATGCTGCTAATGCTATCACGGCTCCTAGGAACCGAACTGTATGCAAAGCACTTTACAGACATTAACATTTTTATTCCCACAACAATCGTGGAGATAGGTTGTTACTTTCATGTACTAGACAAGAAGACTAGTTAAGGATAAGATAGGTAAAAACCTGATCCAGCATCCCCCAGCAGGTAAGCAAGGGAAGTCAGGAACTACAATTTCAGTCCCAAACCACCTGACTCCAAAACGCAGCTGAAACCTAGTGTAAGTTTATCCATCAAAACAAAGTTAGAGGGCTTCCCTGGTGGCGCAGTGGTTGAGAGTCCGCCTGCCGATGCAGGGGACACGGGTTCGTGCCCTGGTCCGGGAAAATCCCATATGCCGCGGAGTGGCTGGGCCCGTGAGCCATGGCCGCTGAGCCTGCGCGTCCGGAGCCCGTGCTCCGCAACGGGAGAGGCCACAACAGTGAGAGGCCCGCGTACCACAAGGTAGAAATTCTCGCTCTGTCCCTCAATCCTCTGAGCACTAAATGCCAGCTCTATCGTAGGCTAACGGAGCATTCACAGGAAATACGTTTCCATGGGAAAATGAGCTTCACATGCCAAATGTATAAGTAAAACATGAACCACAGAACTCTTTGATAATTCATCAGGCAGTAACACTTTGATTTGTGCCCTTTTTTCTGTAGGTTATACTTTAATGAGAAACTTTTTGAAAAGTGAATCATAAGAATTCAACCAAGTTGTAAGTGGAGAATTCAGTTGTATACATGTAACTTCCTTGAGAGCAGGAACTACATTTTATTCATCTTTGTAATCCTTTTCCTCTCAAAATTGCCTGCATAAAGTACATGCTTGATTAATACTTATTGGAATTTAATTCATTCCTTCGTATAAATACACGTTTCCATATCCATGAAATAATAGAATGTTAGAACTGGAAGGGACCTAGTGTACCATCTGATAAAACTCAGTTTTTCTTTTGATGACAAGTGGCTTAAAGAGAGGGGGAGAAAGAAATTTACTCACATAACTAAAATTCCCATCTTATAGACCTAAATGAGTTAGAATATTCCCTCTGTACAAAGAGGACTTTCATTTTTGGATAAAATCTCCCATCAACCAAATGAAAACATGTGTTTCAAATAAGATTCCATCAAAAGATCAAAATATATCTCATCAGGTTTTAATTTCTCTTGTCAACGGAATATTTAGCAGCACATCTACTGACAGGGAAAAGATACTAATGTTTACTACGTATGTATTATGAGCAAGGCAATTTGTTTACAATACCTTATTTTATTTAATTTGCCATCTTTGCATCGCCCCTGAGAGTTTGGATTTTCATTTCTGCTTTGGAGATGAAGGAACTGGGCATCCAAGTAGCATGCTGCCTGAGATTACAAAATCAATGAAAGAATCAAACAGTATAGGAGCTTCCCTGGTGGTGCAGTGGTTAAGAGTCCGCCTGCCAATGCAGGGGACACGGGTTCGTGCCCCGGTCCGGGAAGATCCCACATGCTGTGGAGCGGCTGGGCCCGTGAGCCATGGCCGCTGAGCCTGCGCATCCGGAGCCTGTGCTCCGCAATGGGAGAGGCCACAACAGTGAGAGGGCTGAGTGCCGCAAAAAAAAAAAAAAAAAAGAATCAAACAGTATAAAATCAAGTTAAACTCTGGTATTCTGAATCCCAGCCTAGGACATTTGTCCACTAAAGCACTGTGCCACAAATCAGCACATAATTCTCCTAAAACGGGATGTTCTCCTTCAGGCATTTTGACTTACAGCAGAAGCTATACTGAGTTTCCAGAAAAACATTCATTTTAATCTTCTTAACCCTAATGCTATTACTTGTCATGTCTTATCAAAAACCCATTGTGCCTCAGTATTTTAAGAAAGATTTCTCATTAACAAGAAGACAAGTAAGACAGCAGAACAACTATAGTCCGGCCATTCGATTTCTGCTCTCCCCTAATGTTTGTGCTTTTATTTGCTCATAAATCCATCCATTTATTAAATAACCTGCGTTCATGAACTAGCTCTGGGAGAATTTCTTCCCGTTCAAGTATGCTTTTCAGTCTGTTATGCATATCATTCTGCTTTATTCTTCCCTTGCTCCATGTTCAAGAGTAAACTTGTAAAATCTCTACTCCATCATCATTTCAAATGTACAAAATAACATTTCAATTTCTTTCCAGAGTCAGTTTCATCCTTGAAAGAAGTTGGAAGCCTTCTTATTAGTTGAATTTTTAAAAATCTTTGGTGTGTGAATATATCACATTTGCCAGCAAATAACACATACTCAGCACTTCCTGAAAGTACACACATACTTGCACACGTTCATATAATTATGCAGAGGGATTGAGAGTATAAGTGAAAGAAGCAATATTTTAAATTTAGAGTTTTGTTCACAATTCTCAATCAGCCTACAAATGCTTTTCCTGTGGACAGGTTAGGACTTTTTAAAAACGTAACTTTACTCTGGGTTTTTTGTTGTTGTTGTTGTTCAAGAATTTGATCTCCTGGAACTTGTTAGAATAACCTTGAATATTTTACTGCAGTAACTATTTCACCGTTTGGGCTATGCCAGTCTGATCATGTTTCACAGCTCATCCTTGGGGCTGTGTGACATTTCTTCACACTAGCCCCACGGATACATCCCTGTAATCCCAAACCCAGATTCAACTGTTACAGTACGGAGTCAGTGGGTGTCTGATTAAAGCTGTTGTAAATGAACTAAGTCAGTGGAAATTAACTTAAAATTAAAAGCAAATTACAAAATCCCATGGCAAACATCTTTACAGTGCTTTTCTTGTGAAGTTCCCCAACAGGACGGAGACCGCAGAGATGAAAGCATATGGCGGACACAGTCTGCTTACACATCAGGCAGAGCTGGAGGCCTCCGGTTTCCTCAGATTCAAGGCATCCATAAACACACCGTTTAAACCCAGCAATCTGCAATGCCAGAAGAGCGGCAGCTTTGACTAGAGTTAACAGTAGCCAAATAGTTAGAAATATGAAGTAAACAAGATGCCAAGTTAGGGGGAAGATGGAAGTGCCTTGAAATTATGAACTGGAAGGCCAGCATGCAGTAATAATAACTCGATGTGGGTGGAGGGACACAGGGAGATGCATTTCTGTCAAATGAATTGGGACTTAAAGGATTTGGTTTCCATGTCACTGAGGAAAATGATTCAGGAAAATTCTGAGATGAACATCTGCAAGTTGCTAGGCTTTTGTGATGTGGTAATCCCACTTATATTTTCCACCCTGAAGATTAACAGAGCACATGGTGACCGATCTGTGTCACCGCATTTTGCCAGCATTCATAAATAGTCCCAAGTCTGACTAGTGCTAACGAAGTGTATTTATATTCTAGGTTATACAGTTTACATTTTTCCTTTGAGGCTATTAGTCACCCTTTCATCTTGATGGTACAGAGTGTTAGCATCATATATGGGAAAATACCAGAATTACCAAAACAGGCTTCTGTCAAAAAGAGTGGTGAATGGTAGGTAATAGAGTCAGTACACATACAAGTTGAGTGGCTTGGAGTAAAGTTGCTTTCCTTCAGTGCTTTCCTCCAGTCCCTCATCTCTGGCCTGGGTGATCTCGAAGAAACTGTATCAGTTGGGTCAGGCTAAATCCTGTAACAAACATCCCCAAGTCTCCGTGATCTGATACAGTACATAGAATAAGACCTACAGGGCATGTGTCATGCACATCACAATGTACAGGTGGTGGGCAGGTGGTGGCTTTTCCCAGGGCAACTCAGGGATCCAGGCTTCCTCTATTTGGTGGCACCATTATCCTTGAGGTCTCAGCATCCTCTGGAACTCAGAGTCCTCCACTGGAGACTTTGTACCTCAACAGCAAACCAGCTGAGAGAGAGAGGATGCAGAGGCTTTGTTTGCACCACTCAGGGGCCGGACCTAGATCTCTGCTCACATGCCACTGGCACAGCCAGTCATATGGGTCTACCTAAGTGCAAGCAGTCTGGGAAACCTCATCAAGCTGTGCGTCTACAAGGATGCAACTAGTGAACAACCAACGCGTCCAAGCCACAGGCCCTTCTAGTGTTATTTTTCCATTATTTTTTAATTCCAGTTTAAGAAAGCTTTCAAACACTGAGAAAGGTATGTAACCAAACTAAACTGTGCTTTTGCGCTGTGTGTGTTTTATTTTACTACAGTGCTTTTATTTTGCCTTTAAATCAGAATTTGTTCTTCAGAAAAGACAGAATTGGCACACGTGACATCGCTTAGTATTTTGAGGAAAATGTGAGGAGTGGAAAATGAAGGCAGCTTGCTGGATATATGAGTGTGCCATCATTTTAAGGAAGCCTGGCATGTAAGACTATGAATCTACCAAATTCATCGATAAATCAGAGGGTATTCATAACTGTTGACTGAAAAACAAATGCACAACGTGAGAGTTGTGAGTTAAGTTTTATTTGGGGCAAAATGAGGCCTATAGCCCAGGAGACAGCATTTCAGATAGCTCTGAGAAACTGCTCCAGAGAGGTAGGGGGGAAGGTCAGTATAGATGTGATTCTGGTGAAGGGGGAGTACATGCAATCAAGCACGTATTTTTTGCAGAAAGTTTCTCTTAGTCTCATGAAGGTTACTGCTACTCACGAGGAGTGGACATCACCATGAAGGATTTTAGTGCTTTTCTAGATACGAGGAGATGCAAGAATTGGGCTCATAAAATTGTCTTCTGAAAATATCTAACTATCTGGAAGACCTGCTCTGCCAGTTTTTCCCAGAGCACCGAGTGCCTCCTTCCCGATCTCCACCCTGGTCTCCTTTCAGGAGGTGTTGAAGGTCAGCAGCTGCAGTGGCTCATGATTTGATCCTTGTAGAGGTAGATGGCAAGTGCCAATTTATAGGTGACATACCTTAAAATATTTCTTCGGCTCTTCTAAATAAGTTACCACAAGGTCACTTTAATGGGACGTCCCCAAGTAAAAGTCCATGTTCGTTTAGAAATTCTGAGTGAATTAACAGAAAGGGAAGAGTGAGAGGAGGAACAGAGTCTCAACAACAATAATTTAGGGCCAGTGCCGAGCAGAAGTTACACCTTCTGAAGATCTAATGGAAATTTATGGGGAAAATAGGACTCCCTCTGTGAGACTCCAAATGACCTTATTTTGGAAGCATCTTTATTCCCTAAAGGTGGTGTGCCTTCACAGTCCAACTAAGGCCAGAATTGTTCCTTCAAAGAACCAACATGTCCACTTTCTTGCAACCCCCAAAGAAACAACCTGACAAGCACAGTTTGACGCGGGAGATGGGAAACCTGAAGGGGCAGAATTGGCTTGCACAAATTTGTGTAAATAGCTATGAAAGCCTCATCCTTCCCGTAGACTCACTTGTGCATATTCTGCAATCATAGAAATAATTGTCTTAAAACTTGGGGGAGGGAATTCCCTGGTGGTCCTGTGGTTAGGACTCCGCGCTTTCACTCCCGTGGGCCTGGGTTCAACCCCTGGTCGGGGAACTAAGATCCTGCAAGCCACAGAGCCAGAAAAAAAAAAAGAAAAAGAAAAACTTAGGGGAAAAAGTTTGTTCTGAAGAGTATTCTATGTATATGTTTCCTGTGTGTAACAAAAAGAATGATGTCTTTGTACGAATCTATAAGTAACAGATAGTTCTGTGATTTCAGAAAGACCCCACTATAAGAAGTTCTGCCCATTCTAAATGGATCTGCCTTACTCACTGTTCACATTTTTATGAAGAGGAGTTCCTCAATGGATAACACTGTGCTCTTCCCCCAAATTTGAAATGGCCACTTTGTGACTAGGTTGCCATGTGATAACTCTTAAAGCTGGTCCACATAATATAATTTCAAGAAAGAGCTCCTTGCCTCCCCTTTCCCCATGAACCTCTCCCCTAAATTCCTCACTGTTTATATTTTTATAGAACTTTTAAAAATATTTATTTATTTGGCTGCATCGGGTCTTGGTTGTGGCACGTGAGATCATCATTGCCACATGCAGGATCTTGGTTGCGGCATGCATGTGGGATCTAGTTCCCTGACCAGGGATAGAATCCAGGCCCCCTGCATTGGGAGTGTGGAGTCTTAACCGCTGTGCCACCAGGGAAGTCCCCTCACTGATTATCTTTAAAGCTTGAGGAAAAATCTATCCTCTGATGAAAGCTCAGTCTCAAAATGTAAGTTTTCACAAGAAAAGAAATAGAAAAATATCCACTACTGTATAACTGGAGAGTGATTTCCCCCACAGGAAGCATGCTCTGGGTAAGAATTTTATTAGAAAAGAGACCCAGAGAAAGGAACAACATATTTAAACAATATGGTCAGGCATTTTTTTATCAATGACAATTTTTGATCTGGGAACTTCCTAGAGCACCACTGGGGGATCAAAATGGCAAACCAGATGCATCTCCTCCTAAATTTCAGTGGCTTGGAAGTCCATTGTGAATTCTCATGAAGACTTGTTTTTAGTCTATATGTAATTAGTCAATATACCTTCCTTACTTTGCTCCACACATCACCTTTGTACAACAAAACCCTAACTTTATTTTTTTAATTAATTTTTATTGGAGTAGAGTTGATTTACAATGTTGTGTTAGTTTCTGCTGTACAGCAAAGTGAATCAGTTATACATATACATATCTCCACTCTTTTTTAGATTCTTTTCCCATATAGGTCATTACAGAGTATTGAGTAGAGTTCCCTGTGCTATACAGTAGGCCCTTATTAGTTATCTATTTTATATATAGTAGTGTGTATGTGTCAATCCCAATCTCCCAATTTATCCCTCCACCACCTTTCCCCTTTGGTAACCATAAGTTTGCTTTCTACACCTATGACTCTTATTTCTGTTTTGTAAATAAATTCATTTTTACCATTTTTTTTAGATTCCCCATATAAGCGATATCATACAATGTTTGTCTTTCTCTGTCTAACTTGCTTCACTCAGTATGACAATCTCTAGGTCCATCCATGTTGCTGCAAACGGCATTATTTCGTTCTTTTTTATGGCTGAGTAATATTCCGTTGTATATATATACCACATCTTCTTTATCCATTCATCCGTCAATGGAAATTTAGGTTGCTTCCATGTCCTGGCTATTGTAAATAGTGCTGCAAGGAACACTGGGGTGCATGTATTTTTTCGAATCATTATTTTCTCTGGATATATGCCCAGGAGTGGGATTGCTGGATCATATGATAGCTCTAGTTTTAGTTTTTTAAGGAACATCCAAACTCTTCTCCATAGTGACTGCACCAATTTACATTCCCACCAACAGTGCAGGAGGAAAACCCTAACTTTAGAATCTTAGCCTCACATCTACTAACTGTGAGACTTTCTTCCTCACGTAGAAATTGTTGAGTGTTTGCTAAAGGTGTGAATGCTGTGATGAACAATATTCATCTTGCTTAAGTTTCAAAGATTTCTTTCATTAAAAAATGAATGCCAAAAAAATGTATGCATTTGGTCGTGTAGAAGCTGCCTATGGCCTCACTATCGTGGTCCTCTATAGACCTCTTCTTATTTTCTGAAGCTGAGTGAGCTTGCCCAAGGCACTATGGTTCAAGTACACAAAGTAGTTCATTTCGGTTTGCTGGTTCAAACACTGTCTTCTACAGACAGGGCTGTTCAACTTTTCTGTTACAGTATATAGTTGACAATGGTCTTCTTAGGCAGCAAATCAGGCATTTCGCATTAAGTTTAGAAGTGCCATCGGGAATTGTGATGCAAAACCTTCTCGCTCCAAATTCAGCATCTTTGTTCACCAACCTGGTTTGGAACCAGAGTACTTAGCGTGTATCCAGAAAATCTTATGAAACCAGCTATTGTGTTTCCTTACAATTACATAGTAGCGGGTTTTACAGGCGAACCGGGAGCCATTGTACCCTAATCAGAAGCTGGTCATTGGGGGGCCTCCACATAATGAGTTTAAACTGTGTAAATTCTTCTGGCACTGATTACCCTGCTGAACTCCCAAATCACTGATTTGGTGCATAGCTCCTTAAGCCTGAAATCTTTAAAAGTGTGTGTCATTGCTGAGAGATTTCTAGTTAGTTTTCTTCACACAATAGTGTGTATTTCCTTCCCTTTTCTTTCTAGGATAATATGAACTACGTATTCGTAAATAACTCTCTCCCTCAAAATCATCCCATGTTTCCAAGTTTTTACATAAATATTAAGGGACTCCTTTGGGTTTTCTTTTAATTCCAAAGTCTTGTAATTCATACATTTGAATTCAAAGAAAGGAAGTTAAAATTGTGTTTAGAAGGGCTGTCATCCCATGCCGCAAAAACATACATACTTTTCTTTGCACAGTAGTGGGTGGAATACTTTATAAAAAGTAATAGCTTGACATTCTATTCGTTTCTCTCTCAACCCAATTATCTGCTTCACTTGAGTAAAATGATGCATTTTCAAATTTTCCACAGGTATGAATATAGTCAATAAGACATTGACAATATATACAATTTGGGGGAAACTTGTGTTTAAGAAGTTTAATGGCCTCCTTGTTAAGAAGTGCTATACAAGTGTGTATATTATACATATATATATATATATATATATATTAGTTTTTAAGTTGGACAAACCCATCTGTGTGAATGTTTAGCTCTGCATCACCTAGCTAATAATGCCCTATTCCTCACCAGCTCAATTCAAAGAAAAGTTTTCTTCATAACCAATGTATCAATAATAATACAATTACCACTTATTAACAGGAATTAGCTTTATGCCAGACACTGGACCAAATACTTTCCAAATGCAACAATGTGAGGACTTTTTTCACCATAAACTCTAGGTGAGAATTCCTTGTGGGTCATTAAGTTGAAGTGATAAGAGATGCACACTTCCCAGCAGGTTCCAAATGCCTTCTTTCCCTGGAGAAACAAGACAGGCCTGGAAAGCATGGCACCACCTAGCGGCCACCTCTGGCAGGAATGCTGGACACGATGGCCAGAGGGAAGCAGAAGAGAACAAAAGGGACCCAGGGGGAGAGTTTCAGTGAAAGAATTTGGAGAGGCACCATTGTTATCACTAATGGAATAGAAAAGGAGGGGTCATTTTACAAAAGTCTTCCTGTGGTTTATCACTGTATTGCCTCTAAGGTTCTTGAAAGATATGGACCAAAAGATTAGAATTATTTTTTAATTACTTTTGGTTGCTGTACTACATTTCTCTTAATGTGACACTACATCATATGTGGCCAGTCTGGTTTCCAAGATTGGTTCAGTTTACAGGTACGTATTTCATTTAATCCTTACAAGTTTAGTTATTAGCATCATTTTTGAGAGAAAGAGTGAGACATAAAATTCATTTGTGTTAAGCCATTGAAATTTAGCACATTATTTGTTACCTAAGCATTACTTATTCTATTACAATTAATATGCTTCCCAGGGTTACATAGCTAACAAGTGACAAGACTAGGGCAATTCCAGCTCTTAACCCCCCTGCTATACTACCTCCTAAATGGATCCCATTCCCCACAAACAGACCTTTCATCAGTGAAGAGTTTTTGTGCTGCTTCCTACACTGTAGGAGCTGATTCTCTAGCTCCGGACATCAGTAAGCACTAAATTCAAGACTCACTTACTTGACATATTTCCCACACCAGGAGCAATAGTAATTACCCAGGGGAAGAGAATTCTCCAAGTCTTAATAGTTTGTCTTGACCTCAAGGCCCCAGGTGAAACTGGGAAATGTCAAAATCATTAGTCTTTTCATTAAAATCTCATTTCTGTTTCTAAATTACAGAACAAGCAAAGAAAACATAATAGAAACTGTATTACCCACTTAGGGATTCAGACCAGCCTCTAAAATCTCTTCTTTAGATTAGGTGGTGGTGACCTCTCAGACATGTAAGTTGAAGATGAATGCTCCCTATTCAAAGCCTATCCTTTCTCCAGAGGTTTCTAATTCGTCCCATCTGCCACCTGCCATGGGTGTCATTCACTGCTTGTTGGCACCTCCGCTTGAGTCTGCAAGAGAAAGAAGCAGATGAGGGAATAAGACCTGCAGATTTAACAATTATTTATGATTTTTGTAAGAGTGGACATTTTAACTATGAGAATTATGGGGTTATTTGCAAGTACCCTTCATTCATATTCTCTTTATCCCAAACAACCACCAGTGCTGGTAATATTGCTGTCCCGTGAACAAGATAAAATCCGCGATAATCCCTGTTTCTGAACAGGGACGCGGGCTCCTTCAATCTGCTCTGTGACTTAATCCGTGTGGCATCATTAACAAGGCAGAGAATGTCATGAATCAGTCGGAGAGAAGAGCCTTGTAATTCACATCTCATCTCCCGATTGAGCAATCAGCTGCAGATAACATTCTCACTGGGGCACGTTCGTGCCTTATGGGATTCCATAACTGAGAGGTCATTTGCAGACCACATAGGGGCTTATAAATCCTACCTGTGGGCCACGTAGACAATGGAAATAGATTTCCTACCTTCCTTGGGCCACTGGCCCCCTGGGTTACTGTTAGGAGTCCTGGGTCTTTGTGGTGGGTTCCACTCACCTTTGCTTCCTTCCTGCCTCACAGTGGTCAATTTCTTAGTGGTTCGGCCTCTTGAAAAGAGCTTGAGAGTAAGGAGAAGTTGTTGGTAATGCCTCATCGCTGCTGAGAAACCACTCACGTTCCTTCTAGAGGTGGCCTTTTAGCCTCCCGTGAAAGGCGGGGCCTCACACCCCCCCATCTCTCAGAACGCAGAGGGATTTTAATGGGTGGAGGGAATAGATGAAAGAAATCAAAGTGCTCCCTTCCC
This sequence comes from Monodon monoceros, assembly GCF_005190385.1. Taxonomy (NCBI): domain Eukaryota; kingdom Metazoa; phylum Chordata; class Mammalia; order Artiodactyla; family Monodontidae; genus Monodon; species Monodon monoceros. Next base: position 136,058,664 of record NW_021703767.1, read on the forward strand.
AACTAAAAGAATTCATAAAAATTCTAATATCAGGGAAGATTAAGCTGGGACGAAGTGAGAGAGTGGCATGGACATATAGACACTACCAAACGTGAAATAGATAGCTAGTGGGAAGCAGCCGCATAGCACAGGGAGATCAGCTCGGTGCTGTGTGACCACCTAGAGGGGTGGGATAGGGAGAGTGGGAGGGAGGGAGATGCAAGAGGGAAGAGATATGGGGATATATGTATACGTATAGCTGATTCACTGTGTTATAAAGCAGAAACTAACCATTGTAAAGCAATTATACCCCAATAAAAATATTAAAGAAAAATTCTAATATCAGGATAATTTACTATCGGGAAATTTAAGAACTTAAGGGGAAAAATGAGTTGAATGGCCAAGATCAGGTATGAGCCTATGAAAGCTCCTATAAAATGGTCTTCATTCAATAAAAGAGACAACATTCAAGAACGCAATGGCACGTGTCACATCTAAAATGACTATTAATTTTAGTATATTTGATTTCCATTAGCAATTCAAGCTCAATAGTAAAACTTGGGACCTTCTTTACACAGTTAAAAAAATTGTGGATTTGTTTTGCTTTTTTTGGCAACAAATTATATGTGGACTAAGAGACCATTTTTCCTCTCTGGTCCTCGATGCCAGTGAGCAGTATTTTTCCAATTTAAGAGTCCTGTCTCACGAACTTATGGTTACCAGGGTAGAAGGGAGGGGGGGATAGTTAGGGATTATGGGATTGACATGTACACAGTGCTGTATTTAAAATAGATAACCAACAAGGACCTACTGTATAGCACGGGGAACTCTGCTCAATATTATGTAACAACCTAAATAGGGAAAGAATTTGAAAAAGAATAGATACATGTATATGTATAACTGAATCACTTGCTGTACACCTGAAACTAACACCACATTGTTAATCACCTATACTCCAATATAAGATTAAAAGTTTTTTAAAAAAAAAGAAATAGTAGGGTATAACATGTTATTGAGAGATGTAAAGTCTCAGCCAGAAGCAATACAATTAAGAACACTAAACCTAAAAAACAACAACAAAAAAGTCCTCTCTCTCAAGTTCCCACTGGACTCACAGAGTGATAGAGTAATGTAGGTGGTTAGGATGGGGGAAAAGGAGAAGAACAGCTACACAAAAACTTTTAAAACCAATGCACCAAAGCTGAGAATGTCTCTTTCCCAGTCTTCAAGGTTATGACACCTTACTTCTGGTCGTAACTTTGTGCCAGGCGGCGTCCTCAGCCCTTCTGCCCGCACTGGGCTTCTTCCATCCTGATGGAATGAAGGGCACAATCCCAAGATGTGAACGGGTTGACCCTTACCCTTCTTGATCTCTCTCAAAACTTTATTGCAGCGACCTCATTTCCTGCTCTTGTGTCTGACTTACTTCCCTTTTATCTTCCCAACCTCTATGACTTCAGTCTTTCTTTTTTTCCTAATTATTCCCATTAGAGATCACCAACAGTTCTTCTTATTATCTAAAAGGTATAAAAACTCTGTGTAGGAGGGATTCAAAATGGGAAAGCTGCCTTCCTCAAAACTTTCAAAACCGTTGAGTCTTCTAGTGGCTGGAACAATAAATATTTTCTATCCAAAGGCTGTATCCATGTTTCTCCCCGCTGGGGAAGGAATGCCTAGAATTCATCCGATTTCCTGAAAGATCTGTGACTCAGAAAAGGTTTACGAGGTGTTTGGGTAACTTAGCCTCATGAGTTTGGGGGGTCGGATTTGTGACAACCATCAAACCAGATTAAATGCCATAGTATGTCAGGCATTTTTTCTTTCAGCCCAAGAAACAGCATTAACCATTGGAAGAGGTATCTGAGAAAACTCATGATTCTATGGAAGGTACACTGAGAGTCAGGAGGCACAGCTTCTGGGGAAAAAGTTTTGCCACTAACTTGTTGCATGAATTGGGCAAGTCATCTCATCTTCCTGGGCCACTGTTTCCACATCTCTAGTTAGGGAGTTGGACTAACTCAGTGGTTTCAAACCTGACCTGGAGACCTGAGACCCACACCCATCACCAACTGAAAGAGATTCATTGGAACTGGTACTCTGTAACCTGATTTTTTAAAGGAACCCTTCTCAAAGCATCCTATTGTCTGCCAGGTGTACAAACCATTGTAGCAGAGACTCTTTAGGGTCACTTCTAGCTTGAAAATACTGGGTTTCCATTAAACCAATATTCTCTACACTTGGCAGAATCTGGATTAGCATGAAGTGTCAGTCAACAGAATGCATCTATCAGAGTATTCTTTTTAAAATACACGTGATATAATGGACTTCCTCAGAACATGGACACTGAAAATGCTTGGCTACAAATGTGGCTAAGCAGAAAATGTTTTATATTTTATCAATCTTCTTGACTCAGTATTTAAGTTCTATAATGTCTAAAACTAAAGGCACCTGGAAAAGTACTGACTGATGGTGGTGCAAAAGTTGTGAATATCAAGTAAAAACCTGTGGTTTTGAAGGGGAATGGCAGAGGGGTGTTTCACTTCAGAGATGAAAAGAGTAATTTCATTCTATCTTAACAGCATGTACCAACCTTTTCAGAACAGCTAGGGTTTCTGGGTTGCATCAGAAAGGAAAACATCACCAAGTTTGTTATTCTCCTGTAAGAGGGGGAAAATATCTTAATACGTATATTTATAAATGTTAAGGAAACAACATGAAAGCCGAAAATTTATTTCACTAACATACCTAAGTTCACAACAATGAACAGACACAGAAAATAGCAGTATATACAGAATTCGGCTACTTACAATACATTACAATAGATAACAGGGCATTTCATAAACAATTCAGTACTGGATTGAAATCTTTCCAAGGATGGTTAATTCTATTTAGCAGAACTATAACAAATCCATTCCTATCAGGGTGAGAGAGGGCTTTCACTGTTACTGTTGAGTACTTTAAAAATATTTGCCTCTTATAAGTGAAATGAGCCACAGCAACGGCTAAGTGAACTTATTCCATGTATGCTGAGTGTTATTAAATCTGAGTTTTCTGTGATTTAAAAAAAAATTTTTTAATAAAATAAAACACATGATTAATACCATATGTGAAATAAATGATTTATTCAGAGAGCCTATCACAGTAGTGCTGGCTACATAATGGACACTGACCTCATAGGATTTGTAATGAATATTACTGGATGTCATGGCTGGGGAGCGTTTACCAGGGTGCTGATCACAGTGAATACTTAGTGAATTGACAGCTGATAGGATGATAATAACAATGACGTTGGTTATAAGATCTCACTACTCAAAGTGTACCCCACGGGCCAGCAAGGTCCATATTACCTGGGAAGTCACTGGAATGCGGAGTCTCAGGCTCCACCCAGACCTCCTGAATCAGAACCTGCAAGTTTGAGAAGCACTGATACAGAAAAACATTCTTGGAGTTCAGCAACTCGACAGAACTCATATTAGTAGTAAACCATGGGGGTTGGGAGTCACACCCAAATCAGCAAGTGCTAAGGCCAGTGCCTTTCTCTTATCCCTTAGACAGCATCTCTGACCTGGAGATGTTCAGGCTTCCTGAATCCCAGGGCTATTCTTTCTTTCATCCAAGCTGTAACTGAAAAGCTTTTCAAAAACCCATTTTTTATGTCTACCACAGTAGCAATGACATTGTAATTTTGTTTTATTTTCCACATTTTTAATTATTCAGCTGTTTTACTTGTCACCATTTAGGGAATTACTGCAAAACGTATGTCTTCAGTGCTACTGATCAATGCATATTTAGGCAACTAAACAGATGTAGAATGGGTTGACTCCGTTGATAAAATTAAACATTGATGAAACGTATATTTGCACAGCAATAATGATGCTGGCATTTGTATAAATAATAGCAGATCTATTTCCTTAATCATCTAGAAAAAAAAACAGTCGGGGCGGGGGGTTGACAGAATTACCAAATATGTCTCACTTACTAGGCAGGTCATTTTCAAGTGCAAGTTTTTTTTTTTCATGGGAATAAAATTATGTTAATTTATAACATCTATTACCACTTTAAAATGAGAGGAGTATATTTGAGCAAAAAACAATGTGGATGAGACCTGAAGCATATTTCCCGGATATGTTATAATTTCCAGAGCTTGTTTGTACGTCCTGGAAGGTGCATGTTTTTTAAGGTACTCCTCCACAGTACCATAGTTTGATTTTATGCAAGATGTGTTTTGAACTTAAGTGATTCTATGTTACACATTTGTTTTTCACATTTTACCATCTCTGAAATTGGGATCAGTCTTATAAGTGATGGCATGTCACAATTTGACTGACAGAATTTTTTTTCTTTTTTACAATCAGTTGGATCTTAAAATCACTTCAATTGAAAATTAGTATCCGCAGTGAACTCAATCCTAGTCCACAGGGAACATCATAGCGAGTAAAACAAATGGGACAGAGAGGGTTCATCACCCCCACCCGTATCCAAAGAAAAAGGGGAGGTGGATAAATAGAAAGAAATGAGATTAAATAAGAAACGCCTCCACGATTTCTTTTTTTCACAGAGCCGGAGAGAAAAATCATGGAAGATAAGATAATTTAGCAAAAGGGCAAGAAAGAGGAATAAGGGAGATGGAAAACAAAAAGAGAGTAAATAAAGCATCAAGATGGAAAATGTATCCAATGAGTGTACTATTTTGACCCCTATTTCCTGGGTGTGGTGTCCTGTACTAGACAGTCAATTTGCTGCTCCCTTTTCTTTATTACACACTCTGGTCAGTAGAGCTCCTAGAGGGTGAGGTGTGGGAGATGCTCCCAGCATCTCTCAGGAGGTATTTCCTCTTCTCTGGCCCATGCAGGTGGCCCATCTCCCCCCCACAGCCTCTGAACTATCATCTCTTTCCCTGCCTCCATTTCACTCAGTCCCAAACCACCGAGAAGGTGTAAATGATTGTTACAACTTTGTTTGTTTGTTCTTTCAGGTGATATCAAGATTATCGAACAAATCTACGGTCTCACAGGTATGGCTTTTTGCCAAAGAGCAAAATATTTATCTAAAATTTGTGGGATTTCCAACAAATCTGTCTCCCCCTTGAGGATGTAATGTATTCATTTTTGACTTCCCCTAAAGCACTTGAGAGAGACGTGGCAATGACTTTCATGAGTTTGGGAATAGAGAAAGATTGAAACTCATATATCTATTTAAGGATCTTAGAGCTATTGTTAAAACATAGTTTGTCACCAAAACCTGCCCAGAGTAACGAAGTCCTGGGGTATTGATCTTAGAAGAACTGAGCTTTTAAGTCAGTCCCAACTTTTAAGAACCCTCCAGTTTCACAGAAAACTTTCCCCCAAAACAGTAACTTGTCCAATTTATTACCTAGACCTTTATTACCAATAATCCCATGACAGAAACCCTGTAAACAGCTCGTTTTCTTGCTCTGTACCCTCTTGAAGCAGAACCCCCCAACTTTCACACACATGCATACACACACAGATACACATGCATACAGAGGTGCCCAAATAAATCCAATTACACAGCACGTTACAAAGACGTTGATAATGGACCGAAGATGGTTGGGGGTGGAAAGCAAACAGAGTTGCTATTGAGAAACATTTTTAAAGCTCTTAAAACATCTCAGTGCTATCAACCAAGTTCCTCCCTGCCACTAGTTGTCTTTTCTCTCTCATCTCTGCAAAATCCCTCTTCAGGAACTAGCAAAACTCTCGTTACATTTAAACTCTTCTCAACAAGCATCCTTTCCTCATTACCTCTTTTCCGCCAGACCTTTCCTATATTCTCTTTCTCATGAAGATAAATTTAGCCTCCTTTTGGATTTTCCCATCTGAATTCCTCACCCCACCATAGCACTCTGAAAATGAACATCCCTTCCAAGAATACACCATCCTTAACTTTCAAAAACAAAATCTGTATAATTAAGGCTGAAGTTCATTTGCAGTATCAAAACTACCAGAATAACAGGGGTTTCAATACAATAGATATTTATTTCTCTCTCATGGACAAGGCTGGAGGTGAGCAATATAACAGTGTCAGTAGGCCTGGAGATTTCCTTTTTCTGCTTCATGATCCTCAACATATGCCTTCCTTCTCCTCATTCTCTCAGATGGCTGCTGGAGATCCATTCATTTCATCAGTGTTCCAGACTAGAAACTAAAGCAAAGTAAAAGAGCAAGATAGATGCTCCCCTCCTTCTAGGAGCCTTCCTAAAATTTCCCTATAACCTGTCCACTGGCATACTATCATCCTAGAATTTGGCCTTATGGCCAGACCAAGTGGCAGGGGGTCTGAAAAAGGTGATCTTTGGGCAAGGTGCATTGCTAAGAGTTCTGTTAACTAAGAAAGAAGGGGAGATTATGTAAAATATCACAGCATTATCTGTAGGACCTGCCCTGATGTGAATTTTGTTTTCTTTTTCTTCATGATCATCACCATCATAACAAGGGCAAGCATTTAATTAAGCACACTCAGTGCATATCACTAAGGGTGTAACTACCATTATCTAATACCTAATTTTTTCCTCACATTATTGCCAATTTACAGGTGAGGAAACCAAGGCTTTAAACAATAACATTACCTGACCAAGGTTATAGCTAGTAAGTCACAGGACTTTTAAGACTGTGTGATCAAAAACACATGCATTCCACCACTAGACTTTATTCTGCTTTCCTTTTAGTCAAGACACGTTTGAAATGTTTGAAATGACTATCCCAGCAAGATGTCACGAGCAAAATTAGAGACTCCCTTGACTGTGAGGATAAAACCTCATTGCCCTCATGGGAGCATTCATGAGAAAGATGAGAGGGAAAAGAAGAGATGGGTCAGAGAGAAGGAAAAGATCTGTGGTTGAATTTTGTGGCCATGTATACACAGGTGAATCCAGTGACACAAGGGAGGAGGGTGTTTCTATACCAATGGCCTGAAGAAAGTAACAGGTACTCCTCCTGCACAGAGGCTGCACGTGGGGCTGGGTATTTAATAATAATAAATTTGGGTATTGTCTGAAATGATGGTCCACGGGCTAATGAATTCTTGGTATAAATCGTGTTGGCTGTCCCAGTCACAAGAGTCAGTACCTAAGCAAATTGTCCAAGGTGCCAAGCATGGAAGTGTGAAAATTAAATGAACTTGTAGAAGTACAAACATCTTATAGGTTACTAGTCAGAAGATTCTGTTAGAGCCAAGGGATCCTCCTTGAAACAAAGGAATGGTTAAATTGCCAATGCAAATGTAAACAGAAGTCCAATTAGAGAATGTACTCACTGATTTTAATTTCTGTGATAAGTTCGCCCTGTTGTATCTTTAGCTGGGTGAGCTCACATTTCTGTTCTACAATACTAGTATACAAATGTTCCTCTGCAATTCCACATGGGTCCATCTTTTGTTAAAAGCACAGAATTTAAAATGCTGTGAAGAAAAAAAAAAACAAAAGCAAAACCATACCTCTTGAATAAAGAACTAATAGCTTTACCATTAATTAAAATAATCACATAGTTGGAAAGATGAGTCTAATAATTCCATTTCCTCAAGAAATTTTGACCCATAAGATTAAAATACAGGGCTTCCCTCGTGGCACAGTGGTTGAGAATCTGCCTGCCAATGCAGAGGACACGGGTTCGAGCCCTGGTCTGGGAAGATCCCACATGCCGCAGAGCGACTGGGCCCGTGAGCCACAGCTACTGAGCCTGCACTTCTGGAGCCTGTGCTCCACAACAAGAGAGGCCATAACAGTGAGAGGCCCGCGCACCGCGATGAAGAGTGGCCCCCCCCCCCACTCACCGCAACTAGAGAAAGCCCTCGCACAGAAACGAAGACCCAACACAGCCAATTAATTAATTAATTAATTTTAAAAAAGATTAAAATAAAAAAAAAAAAAACTTCCTAAGTGAACTGATCATTTTACTTTACAGCTATGGCCTCAACTAAATGGGTGAATGGGCCTGTCAGTCACTACAGATTCAAGTTCATTTTTTTGTTACATATATATATATATATATATATATATATATATATCATTATAACTGTTACAATAAAATTCATATACCAATAAAACAACTATTTATTGAGATGAAGTAATAACCATGACAGCTCATGACATATAAATAGTATTCTTAGGCCTTTTCAGTTTATTTTTATTATGAATTATTGATAAGCAGGTATAAATGATTGTATTCTCAGAAGAAACTGAGGCACAGAAAAATGAACTGACTTTTTGGAGCAGGGAGGCCATGTCTGGGGCAGAGCAAGAAACACATACTCTTAGAGTGACTCTGCTGAGGGCCATCAGCTTAGCCTTTGCTACCTTGTCTGCCCTGCCCCTTCATTATCCCCTCCTTCATCCTTTCCCATCCTCTCCTTTGCTTCTTCTAAGCCTGTAAGGTTGAAGGATCCCAGGCAGGAATCCTACAGGAGAGTTTTCAAAACTCTCCCTTTCCTTTCCTAAGGCTCTTCAAGGTGAGAGGATCAAATGGTTTGCTGTACTTCCTGCCACCTGACTTGTGAGAACAAGGAGAGCTGAGGACACTTCTGATCTTCGTTCATCTATGATCCAAAATAGGAAAGAGTTTTATTCTCAAAGATAATACAATTTTGCTGGTTGATCTCCACATAAAGTTCCACTGAGGACCCTGTAACTTTAAAATATCAAGGCCCAATTATGCTAAGTGAAATCAGTCAGACAGAGAAAGACAAATACTGTATGAGATCACTTATATGTGGAATCTAAAAAATACAACAAACTAGTGAATATAACCAAAAAGAAGCAGACTCACAGACACAGAGAACAAACTAGTGGTTATCAGTGTGGAGAGGGAAGGGGGAGGAGCAAGATATAGGTAGGGGAGTAAGAGGTACAAACTACTGGGTATAAAATAAGCTACAGGGAGATGTTGTACAACACAGGGAATATAGCCAATATTTTACAATATCTATAAATGGAGTATAACCTGTAAAAATTGTGAATCACTATATTGTACACCTGTAACATATAATATTGTATATCAACAATACTTCAATAAAAAATAAAATGATGAGGATACCTGAAAAATGAAATAAATAAATTAAATAAACTATCAAGGCCCAAGACCTTCCAGTAAAATTGAAAAATGTCTTATTCCTAAAAACATGCCATCATATGCTATTATAAATGACAGGCTGGTTAAAACCTCAGTGCAAACCTGATCAAATGCACCTTTTACATAGCTCACCACCAAGAGAGTTTAAAAGACCAAGAGAAGGATTGTGGGCTAACACCAGGAAAGCAGAGAGAGTAAACCTAGCCGAGATCAGAAATGGGGAGATTTTTAACATCTTTTATTGAAATATAGTTGATTTACAATGTTGTGTTAGTTTCAGGTGTACAGTAAAGTGATTGAGATATATATATACATATATATGTATATATCCTTTTTTAACATTCTCTTCCATTATAAGTTATTACAAGATATTGAATCGAGTTCCCTGTGCTATATAGGAGGTCCTTGTTGGTTATCTATTTTATATATAGCAGTGTGTATATTTTAATGTCAAACTCCTAATTTATCCCTCTACGCCCCTCCCCTTGGGTAATCTTAAGTTTGTTTTCTATGTCTGTGAGTCTATTTCTGTTTTGTTTAAAATTTTTATTGGAGTATAGTTGATTTACAGTGTTGTGTTAGTTTCAGGTGTACAGCAAAGTGAATCATTCTTTTTCAGATTCTTTTGCCATGTAGGTTATTACAGAATATTGAGTAGTTCCCTGTGCTAGACCGTATGAGAGACTTTGAACAGCTGAATAAATAAGAGCAAAATCTGTGAGGTCTTCCATTTGAAAGGCTCTAGGGGATCTGACTTTGTTCAGATGGGCCCTGCAGCATGAATGATATGCCTCTCAAGAAGTCTTCACAATCTGTACTCATGTATATTATCCTCCGATTTAGCCAGAGCCCAAGGGAAATGGCAGCATCAAGAAGAGACTCCCATCCATTGTGGAAGACGAGGAAGAGGAAGAGAGCCGGGAGGAGGAGGAGACTGCTTCCCTCTCCCCCATCTACACAAGGGGATCTTCCTCTTCCCGTAGCAAGAGGCCTGGAAGCAGTAAGAGCTATCTCGGCTTAAGCCTGAAGCAGCTGGCCTCGGGAACAGTGCCATTTCACTCACCTGTCAGAGTCTCCAGTTCCAATTCCCCCAAAAGCAAACAGGAAGCCGACGCCCCTAACCACGGTAAAAGAAAAGAGAAGAACTTGAAATTGCAACTTTCAACTTTGAACAATGCTGGACCCCCAGACCTCAGTCCAAGGTGAGAGTTCACATCATAGAATTCTTTCCGAGGTGAAACTGGCTGCCTTGTATTCAGACTAGTACCTGGCTAGTAAATGAGTCAGCCTTCTAGGCCTTTCTGCCATGCAGGTTCCTAGCCTCGATGCTTCAGCTTCCTTAAATTTTTGTGCGCCATTTTTGACTCTACGTGGAGGTGTATGCAAGATGAGAATAAATCATTTTAGTCACATTCTCAAAAGGGTTCATTACATGTTCCAAATTCTTTCTCTTCTCCCTTTATCCATTTAGCTCTACCTATTTTTATAGATGTATATTTCTACATTGTAATTTTATAACTTATAAATTTCTAATGAAAACAAAAGAGATGGAACAAAGTCCGTATTGTTATCCCCTCAGTATCTGATCTTACCAAAAGTTTCATGAAGCAATGAGTGGAAATTATGAAGGAAGTGAAGTGCTGGTCTTCATTTCCCATAGTATTTGCTTCATTATTGTGGACGACTGAACTTAGTTTTATTTCTGGTCCCTTCAGCCTGTAATATGGGATGGTTCTATTTTTTAATTTTAAAAAAATTCACTTTAGGATCAACTAAAAGTGATTGAAACACTGAAAAATTCTGACTCAGAAAATGTGAAAAGAGTAGGCTACGGTGTGTAACAGCTCAGTAAAAAATAGACAAGAAAAAAACATATTGAGTGATTCCTAGTCTCATGTACTCGGCTAGGTAATTTTTCATTTACTATTACATTTAGTCTTTTCAGGAATCGTCTAAAGTAGCTTGTATTATCTCTACTATAAAGTTGTAAGAAGTGTTAAGTATTTTGAAGGTTACATATTTTGTCCAAAATCTCAGAAATTTGAGTTCTGAAATATAGATTCAAATTCTGTTGTTCTGCTTATAAGGCAAGAGATGTTTCTGATATACTACATATTTAGTTAGTCATTTGAAGAACACAACTTGTCCATTTAGAGAAAATATTAAGGGGAAAATAAGCAAAACAGGGTTAATGAAAAGTAGGTGGATATTAAATGTTCAGGAATTCAGTTGGAGATGGTAATTTGAAAACATCCCTTAACTCTTCTCCTTCCTAAAATTTCTCTAAAATGAAAAATACTAAATTATAAAAAGGGGAAAAATGTATCAGAGCTGGAAAAGAAAGTTTCATGTACAACTTATTCTACACTTATGAAACAACATATTTTATTTTATATCTAGAAAAAGATTTTGAGAACACACCAAGATGTTAAGGGTAGTGGTGAATGACAGTTGATTTTTCTTTTCAGATTTTTGCTACCTTTATGTTTACATTTTCTACAATAAATTCATCTTTTTTTAAAATAATGAGTGTGTTAGATATTATTTACCAAGGAAAGAAGATTAGCTAGAGTCCTAATGGTCATTTAAATATAATTCTTCAACTCTCACTTCAGAGTTTTGTCCACGTCCAGAGCAAAGATGTTTTCAAAGTTATTTTCTGCAATTCTGTAAACATTATGTTAAAACTCTTTAATTCTGGATAGAGTAGTGAATTAATATAAATTTAGATAAGAGAACATCTGTAGCTTAAGGTTTTGAATCTGAGAATAAATGAGTCTAAGATCTATAGCATTGCTGTTCAATAGAAATGTAGCATGAGCTAAAATTGTGAGCCACATGAGTAATTTTAAATGTTCCAGTAGCCACATCTTTAAAAAGTAAACACACACACGTGGAATTATTTAATAATAATTTTAATAAGATATTTTATTTGACTCAATATGCCCCAAATACTAGCATTTCAAATGTGAACAATGTAAAAAATTACTAATTAAATAACTTACATTTTTTACTAAAATCTTCAAAATCCAGTGTGTATTTTATAGTTACAGCACATCTCTTTTTGCACATTTCAGGTGCTCAATGGCCGTATAAGGCTAATGGCTACCATATTGGATAGCCCAGCTCTAGAGTGTCTAGAATTTAGAAATTTAACACACGATTTTTCAAGTCTTCTAGGAATACTGGAACCCATGAATATAAATGCGCAACTAGCCGATCCTTGTTATTTTAAACAGGGTTGTTGATGGAATTGAAGATGGAAACTGTAGTGAGGAAAGCCAGTCTTTTGACTTTGGCTCTGAACGAGTCAGACCGGAGCCCCGAATTTCTCCTCCTCTTGGAGGTAAGCTCTATATTTAGTCTTCTCTCAAGGGGTGACATGTCTTTACAACTTGTAATGTTTGGTATAGGCACTTTTTTGCCTTCCCATTCTCGGGGTATTCTCCATGTGATGGAACTTAACCAAAGCCACAAAGTAATTTGACTTGAGTCTGTGCCACCTCCAAGTTATTAAGATAGCGTTTGTAATGGTTCCTCTATCCAGGCTCGACACCCTGCAGCTTACCAGCCCAGGTAAATGGTGTGTCAGGAGGAGACTCAAATTTCTGCTCTTCATCAGAGGGTAACCATGTTTTCCTATTATAAATGCAGACTAATCCACAGAAACAACATTACCCAAAGGAAATGCTGTGTTGGGTGTAGACTGTAGGAACATTGGTTATACTTAACCAATTTATTGGGTAAGTGGTTACGTACTTGCAGTTTGCCAGGGATAAATATCTTCAGAAGTATGTAAGAATATCGGAAATGATGGGGAATTATATGAAGTACTACCCTCTAGGGATGGTGAATTAATGTAAAGTACCCCCAAACCTAGCCCAGGCTCCTCTCTCTCCGTTTCATTCTTGAGTTCATTGCCCACAAAAGAATTTGTCAGCATGATGAAGGCCAGAAATGACAACTTCTAAAAGAAGACGCACCTGTAGTTGATAGAGAATAATGAACATAGGCGATCCCAAACAGTCACCAGATGCAAGGCAGATCCTTGTGTCAGGATCTCCTGCTAATTGGTGAATCCTTCCATGGGCAAAGCCAAGCCCAATAAAGACTTCTGAATGTACAGCTCTGGGGGTATGTCTCCATTTGGTAGAATACCAGTCTTCTATCTCAATCAACAGTTCTTCCCAGCACTCATCTGGGAAGATGGAAGAGTAAGACTCCATAGTAGGACAATGGTGGGAGGTGGGAAGGTGAGGAGAGGAATGCAGATGTTAGTCAACAATCATGATTCATCCATGTAATGGACTTATATCTGCTCTGGGCAAGAAGCACAGAAATCATAGTTCTAGTCAACCAGATGTGAGCATTTGCTATGGAAGCTGATGGTGGGTCCCAATAGGAAGTTTTCCTTGTTGGCTCACAGGACGTCATCATGCCATCCACCTAGTATTTCTGGTCCTGCCACCCCCCTTAGCCTCCTCTTCTTCCTTTTCCCAACATCTACCCCAATACTCATCCATTCAAGCAACAAATATTCTTGACTTTACCTCCTAAATATCTCTCAGTTATGTCTGAGACTTTCTATCCTTCCTTCCACCACCCTTTTCCCTGCCACATTCACTCTTGCCTGCAGTGCTTCCAAAGTCACTTCTCTGTTTTCACACTGTTCTCCATACGGAGTGAACTTTTAAAAAAATACAAATTTATTCTTATTACGCTATTCCTATGCTTAAAATCCTGAGATGGATTCCTACTGCCCTTAGTATGAAATCCACACCTATTGCATAATTGCTTTTTTTTTTTTAATAAATTTATTTATTTATTATTTTGGCTGCATTGGGTCTTCATTGCTGTGCGCGGGCTTTCTCTAGTTGCAGTGAGCGGGGGCTACTTTTCATTGCAGTACACGGGCTTCTCATTGCGGTGGCTTCTCTTGCTGCAGAGCACAGGCTCTAAGCGCGGGGGCTACAGTAGTTGTGACGCACGGGCTTAGTTGCTCCATGGCATGTGGGATCTTCCCAGACCAGGGCTCGAACCTGTGTCCCCTGCATTGGCAGGCAGATTCTTAACCACTACACCACCAGAGAAGCCCCATAATTGCTTTTTCAATGTCTCTTTTCCCAGCTAGACTCAAAGCCCCATGAAGGTCAATATATTTTCTTTATTTCTGTCTCATCTAAAGGAGGCTTAGCCTGTTGTAGGTGATCTCTTATCATTCATTGAATGAATAGATTAACTTTGAAAAATATCTCAGCAAAAGGAACTTTTACTACTCTGACACTTTTGATTGTTTTGAGCGACTTTTTTCTCCCACAGGCAAATTTTCTACACATAATTGACCAGAATTAGGATAGTCATCATGATATATATATATACGACATATATAGATATAGATACCTCTGTATATCAAATCCTTTCCACTCTAGCTAGCAATGATTCATCTGTGCTTCTGCTCCTGACAGATATGAAATGTATTTGTAAAAGTAAGGTAGAGAAAAAGTGGAGATGAGAGACCCGGGAAACGGGAGAAATCACCTTTTAGAGCAACATTGGAAGAGACAGAAAGCCTGCAGTGGGGATGAGCAGCTTTAATAGAGGTAGGAGGAAAATGCTCTCATGGGTACAGGACTCAAAATCTGGAAAGGGAAGAGAGGAGAAAAGAACATCTCTTCTCTATGGCTTGGACACTGGCTGTGATATATTTTTGGAAAATGGTCAAAGAAGAGAACATGTGCCATTTGGGCACATGGTAGGACTGTGCTCAGGAGAGGGGGAAGGTGGCCATGGACACATCCAGTAAGTGTGGCCACAGTCACCACCATGCTGTGTGCCTAGTTCCAAAGAGCTCACCAGGTGCCATCCAGAGGAGAACTAGGGAGACAGAAGCTACAGTGCACCGACATCAGGAAAGGTTGAAGGTAGCTTGGGCTTCCTTCCTTGTTCTAACTGCCCCAGTCCTGAAATATGAGGTTTATTCCTGAAGGACTCATTCTGCGTGTGTGTCACTTTCCAGACCCAGAGATTGGAGCTGCTGTCCTCTTCATCAAAGCAGAGGAGACCAAGCAGCAGATAAACAAACTCAACAGCGAGGTATGGAGCTTTGCCTTTCTCTGGTCATGTTGGAGTGGTGAGAGGGGAAAGAAATCCTAGTCACCAGCAGAAGTGGTATAATATAGTCATGATGAATATGCGCTCTGGTGTCTGGTGACAAATATGGATGAATTCCCACTCAGCCTCATGTGAGTATTAGTCACTTACCTTCTCTCAAGCTCTATTTCCCCGTGGGTAGCAAAGAGATAATAGTCATCCCCACCTTATGGCCCATTTGTGAAATTAAATGAAATAACCTAGGTAAATTATTTAACCTACAGGAAACACTAACTAAATGATTATTATAATTGGTGTCATAAATGTATTGATACTTGGTTTAATTGGTGCTTTGTCACTTTTTTCAAGTACTTTAATTTTTAATGAGTTAAAGCAAGATCATTTGAATCAAAAGTAATGAATCAGAGTAATCAAATGGCCTGAAACTCTATTCTTTTCTCTGGCCTGTATTTGCTGTGTAACTTTGAGCACTTTAGCTCTTTAGATCTTACCATCTCTCCGTGTAAAATAAGGTTATTTCTTAAAAAAACTTTATTGAGGTATATTGTACGTATCATAAAATTCACCTATTTCAAGTGTATAGTTTAATGATTTTTACTATCTTTATTGAATGGTTCAACCATCCCCACCTGAGTTTTAGAGTATTTTTCCTCCCTAAAAAGATCTCTCACACCCATTTATGATTAATCTCTGTTCCCACATCCAGCCCTAGGCAACCACTTATCTACTTTCTGTTTCTATAAATTTGTCTTTTCTGTATGTCTCATATAAATAGAGAAGGTAATTTCTGAATCAGTCTCTTAATTTGGGTGTCCCCCTAAAATTAAATTGAAGAAAAATTGATTTTGAGACAATGATTTGGATGCAGATAATTTCTTTGGGAGGTGATCCAGGAAGCAAGATGAAGGAGTAAAGGAATAAGACAGGAAAGAAAGGAAAACAAGTAAATAAGTGTGTGTTAATGAGATCATTCACTCTGTAGGCAATTGGGGCTCTATCCTGCTGGGGGGGGGTGGCCACTGAGAGACTGTGTAGGGCAACTCAGAATTGTTCTTCCATGAGACAAGTAAAAGGAGTTGAGGGTGGCTCCTGAGAGGTTACCTTCAGGCTTAGCTGCAGAAGACACTAGAAGACACTAGAAGGATCCTTCAGACAGGAATAGGCAGGAAGACCCAGCCGTCTGTGGTGAACTTCCAGGTAGACCTAGGCCAAGTTCAGTGAGCAGACACAGACAGGGTAATAGGGCTGAAGCTTTAGAGTCTCTGATGAGGTCTTGATGGAAAGTGTAACCAACTGATGATATTGATGAGATTTGAAAAAAATGAAATTCACATAATCATAATTGGTTTCCAATTACCTGTAATAATGGAAAAGTGGGCAGCTTGTCACAAAGTCTATAGGGTTCTTTTGTTAATAAATTTATTTATTTCATTTATTTTATTTTTGGCTGTGTTGGGTCTTCGTTGCTGCGTGTGGGCTTTCTCTACTTGCTGCGAGCAGGGGCTACTCTTCGTTGAGGTGCGTGGGCTTCTCATCGTGGTGGCTTCTCTTGTTGCAGAGCATGGGCTCTAGGCGCACGGACTTCAGTAGTTGTGGCTCGTGGACTCCAGAGCACAGGCTCAGTAGTTGTGGCGCACGGGCTTAGCTGCTCCGCCGCATGTGGGATCTTCCCGAACCAGGGCTCAAACCCGTGTCCCCTGCATTGGCAGGCAGATTCTTAACCACTGCACCACCAGGGAAGCTCAAGTCTATAGGGTTTTGTTCAACGTGTGTTCCATCAGCTTAGTGAAGATTTGTGCTTTACTGCCCTCTCTCATTCGGAGTCTACACTTTCTGGAAGTGAGATGGTTGCCAACAAGAAGTAAGAGGGCCAAAGGGCAGACTAACAAAATAGGAAAAGAAAAACTAACTGGATTGAAACTGCTTAAATCACGAGGACTTGGCCATATGTGAGATCACCCAAATAATCTCATTAAAAATACACCAAAAAAAAAAAATACACAGAAGAACAAAAAGAAAACAAACTAAACACTCTTTTGGGCACCTGGACATCAACTTTTGTGTGTGTGTGGTTTAAGAGTGCTTTATTATTGTGGGGTTTTTTGTTGTTGGGTTTTGTTTTTTTTTTTGGATAGCAACTTTCTATTAAACAATTTTCTTTAAGATATTGTTCTCAGATAAAATCACGCATTAATAACATTTGAATTATCAATATTTTCCCTCACATTTGAGTTTATTTAATGGTTTTAGGAACTGACTGACCAATATCTTAGCTGAAACACAGAAGTTAGTAATTAGTCTGGGGAAAAAAATGTGCTGGTATCTTCAATGTTCACCTTCCCTAAGTTCAGGTTTTTCCTCTATTAAATGGTAATGATAAAATCTGTCATAGAGGAGTGTGGTAAGGACTTAATACCATATGTAAAGCACCAAACATGGTGGTCAAATGCTCATTCTCTCCTCATACAAGGTCATGCTTCTAGTCAACAAATGTTACTCTCAAGTTAGTCCCCCCTGCTACCCAACAGTGCCCCGTGCAGAGTAATAGGAGAGAGAATTAGTCAATGCATATGGAATAAAATGAAAATGAATGGACTTAAGGGAAACATATTTGATCATGAAAATGAGACTGCTTTCACCTGAGACTTCCTTTTGCTATGAAGACACTCACTATAAAATTAGAATAGGGACTTCCCTGGTGGCACAGTGGTTAAGAATCTGCCTGCCAGTGCAGGGGACATGGGTTTGAGCCCTGGTCTGGGAAGATGCCACTGAGCAACTAAGCCTGTGGGCCACAACTACTGAGCCCGCCTGCCACAATTACTGAAGCCCACGCACCTAGAGCTCATGCTCTGCAACAAGAGAAGCCACTGCAATGAGAAGCCCATGCACCGCAAGGAAGAGTAGCCCCTGCTCACCGCAACTAGAGAAAGCCACGCGCAGCAACGAAGACCCAATGCAGCCAAAAATAAATAAATATATTTATTTTTAAAAATTACAATAAAAAATGATAGGGCAAAAAATTTACATTTCAGTGCATCTTATTTTAACTAAATAATTTGATGTAAAAGTGTCACCGATTTACTGTAAAGAACACTTATTCTGTAACACTTAAGTTGATTTAAGGGCAAGGAGACCCAGTATGCCAGTTAACAATGCTTAACCATTATTTGACATTACACTAAACGTTTAAGTGGTAAAATGATATTAAAACCAGGCAGAAGACAACCTGCCAAACTTAAAAGAAAGGTAATCACAGGCAAATCTTCAATTTCAAAGTGAGAAAATGCGGTGGCTTGTTAAATCATCCTTAGCAGAGTGCACTTTGGCTGGAGTGCTCTAATTGCCACTTGTTAACATTTTATTTTGTAGGTACATAAAGGAGCCAGTTAATATTAGACCATTTTATTCCAACTTGAGTCTTAACTATATTAAGGAGAATGAAAATGTTTCATGTATATAATACATGCCTAAACAAAAATATAAATGAGTTTTGTAGAAACAACTTATATTGACTTTTCTGAGAGAGAAGTCTGGCTTCTCATACTATTTATTAACTCCATTTTTAAAACAACTTTATTGAGGTATAATTAACGTGTCATAGAATTCATCCTTTTAAATTGTACACCTCGGGACTTCCCTGGCGGTCCAATGGTTATGACTGTGCTTGTACGGCAGGGAGCGCGGGTTCGATCCCTGGTCAGGGAAATAAGATCCCACAAACCAGACAGCACGGCCAAAATAAACAAATTAATTAATTAATTAATTAAAGCGTACACTTGAGGGCTTTTAGTATATTCCTAGACTTGTGCATGCATCACCATAATAAATTTTAGAACATTTTGTTACCCCACAAATAAGCTTTGCACCACACAGCCATCACCCCTAATGCCAGTGGCTCCCCATCTTCAGCCCCAGGCAACCACTAAGCTACACTATGTGCCTGTAGATTCGCCCACTCAGGCCATTTTATATAAATGGAATCATACAATATGGTCCTTTGTGACTGGCTTTTTTCACTTAGTGTAATATTTTCGAGGTTTTCATCTCACATTGTTGCATACCAGTACTTTATTCCTTTTTACTGCCGAGTAATATTTCATTATATAGATCTAGCACATTTTGTTTATTCATTCATCACTTGATGGGCATTTGTGTTGTAACCACTTTTTGGCTAATATCAACAATGCTACTATGAACTTTCATAAAACATTCACACAAGATTTTGTGTGCACATGTTTTGATTTCTCCTGAGTAAAGAAGAATGGCTGGTAACACTATGTGTAAACATTTGAGGAACTGCCAGGTTGTTTCCCAAAGCAGCAGAAGAATTTTACATTTAGCAGCATATGAAGGTTCCAACCTCTCCACTTTCTCACCAACAATTTTTATTTGTTATTATCTGATTTTTTTATATAACCGTTCTTGTGTGCACAAAGTGGTATCTCATGTGGTTTCCATTTGCATTTCCCTGATAGCTAATAATTTGAGCATCTTTTCATGTGTTATTGGCCATTTGTATGTCTTTGGAGAACTGTCAATTTAGATCTTCTGTCCATTTTTAAATTAGGTTGTCTGTTTATTACTGAGTTGTGAGTGTTCTTTATATATTCTAGATAACAAGTTATGATGGATGTACAGTTTTCTTCTCACATTCTTTAAGTTGCTCTTTAATTTTCTTAATGTTTTTCTATAAAGCACAATTTGGTGATATCCAATTTATCTCTTTTTTCTTTTGTTCTTTGTGATTTTGAGGTCACATCTAAGAAACCATTGCCTATCCCAAGGTCATTAAGATTTATTCCTCTGTCTTATTCTAAAGGTTTTATAGTGTGAGCTCTTACATTTAGGTCTTTGGTCTATTTTGAGTTAATTTTTGTATATGGGGGATGTATGGGTCCAATTTTACTTAATTTTTTTGTGTGGATGTCTAGTGATCACATCACCATTTATTAAAAACACTGTTTTCCCCACTGAATTGTCTTTGTACTCTTATGACACTCAACTTGCCATTGATATGAGGGTTTATTTCTGGACTCTCAATTCTATTCTATTGCTCTATGTGTCTATCCATATCTTTCTAAATTTCTTTCAACAATATTTTGTAGTTTTCAGTGTACAAGTCTTGCACTTCCTTGGTTAAATGTATTCCTAAGAGTTCTAATACTTTTTTATCATCTTTATTGGAGTATAATTGCTTTACAATGGTGTGTTAGTTTCTGCTGTACAACAAAGTGAATCAGCTCTACATATACATATATCCCCGTATCTTCTCCCTCTTCTATCTCCCTCCCACCCTCCCTATCCCACCCCTCTAGGTGGTCACAAAGCACCAAGCTGATCTCCCTGTGCTATGCGGCTGCTTCCCACTAGCTATCTATTTTACATTTGGTAGTGTATATATGTCCATGCCACTCTCTCACTTCGTTCCAGCTTACGGTTCCCCCTCCCCGTGTCCTTGAGTCCATTCTCTACATCTGCGTCTTTATTCTTGTCCTGCCCCTAGGTTCTTCAGAATCTTTTTTTTTTAGATTCCATATATATGTGTTAGCATACAGTATTTGTTTTTCTCTTTCTGACTTACTTCACTCTGTATGACAGTCTCTAGGTCCATCCACCTCACTACAAATAACTCAATTTCACTTCTTTTTATGGCTGAGTAATATTCCATTGTATATATGTGCCACATCTTCTTCTTTTTTTTTTTTTTGAGGTACGCAGGCCTCTCACTGTTGTGGCCTCTCCCGTTGCGGAGCACAGGCTCCGTACGCGCAGGCTCAGCAGCCATGGCTCACGGGCCCAGCCGCTCCGCGGCATGTGGGATCTTCCCGGACCGGGGCACGAACCCGTGTCCCCTGCATCAGCAGGCGGACTCTCAACCACTGCGCCACCAGGGAAGCCCCGCCACATCTTTATCCATTCATCTGTCGATGGACACTTAAGCTGCTTCCATGTCCTGGCTATTGTAAATACAGCTGCAATAAACATTGTGGTACATGACTCTTTGAATTATGGTTTTCTCAGGGTATATGCCCAGTAGTGGGATTGCTGGGTCATATGGTAATTCTATTTTTAGTTTTTTAAGGAACCTCCATACTGTTCTCCATAGTGGCTGTATCAATATACATTCCCACCAGCAGTGCAGAGGGTTCCCTTTTTTCCACACCCTCTCCAGCATTTACTGTTTGTAGATTTATGGTAGTTCTATTTTTAGTTTTTTAAGGGAGTTCTAATGTTTTTGATGCTATTGTAAATGAAATTGTTTTCTTAATTTATTTTTGGATTGTTCACTTATAGTGTACGGAAATACACCTGATTTTTGCTTGCTCATCCTTGTATCCTGCAACTTTACCAAACATTTTAAATAGTGCTAATAATTTGGGAGTGGGTTTTTTGGAAATTTTTTATATTAGATCATGCCATCTAGAAATAGAGGTAGTTTTATTTCTCTCTTTCCAATTTAAATGCCTTTTATTACCTTTTCTTCCCTAATTGTCTTGGCTAGAACTTCCAGTACTTCACTGAATAGAAATGGAAAGAAATATCCCTCTCTTGTGCCTCCCCTTGGGAAGGAAGTCTTTGTCTTTCACCATTGAATATGATGTTAACTGTGGGTATTTCATAAATTCCCTTTTTCATGTTGAGAGAGTACCCTTGTATCCCTGATTTGTTGAGTGTTTTTATCACAAGGGGATGTTAAATTTTGTCAAATGCTTTTTCTTGCACCTATTGAGATGACAATGTGTTTGTTTGGTTTTTGTCCTTTATTCTACCAATATTATATATTATGTTAATTAATGATTTGGGGATGGCAAACTAAACTTGCATTCTTAAAATAAATCCCCCTGGTCATGGTGTAGAATCCCTTTTAAATATTGCTGGATTCAATTTGGTAGTATTTTTTTGAGGATTTTTGCCATCTATATTCATAAATTACTGGTCTACAGTTTTCTTTTTCTTGTGATATCTTTGTATGGTTTTTGTGTGAGAGTAATATTGGCCTCATAAAATGAGTTGGGAAGTGTTCCCTCCTCTTCTATATTTTTAAATAGTTTGTGAAGAATTGCTATTAATGCTCGCTTAAAGGTCTGGTGAAGCCATCTGGTCCTGGGCTTTTCTTTGTGGAAAGTTTTTTGATTACTAATTTAATCACTTTACTTTTATGGGTCTATTTAGATATTCTATTTCTTCTTGAGTCAGTTTTGGTAGTTTACGTCTTTGTAGAAATTTGTCAAATTCATCTGTTATCTTACTTGTTGGCCTATAGCATTCAAAGTATTTCCTTATGATTCTTTTCATTTCTGTAATGTTGGTAGTAATGTCTCCTCTTTCATTCCTGATTTTAGTAATTTGAGTCATCTCTCTTTTTATTTAGGTGAAGCTTTGTCAATTTTGTTGATATTTTCAAAAAAACAGCTTTTGGTTTTGATCATTTTTCTTCATTTTTATTCTCTATTTTCATTGTTTTCTGCTCTAATCCTCATTATTTCCTTCTTCCTGCTTCCTTTGAATTTAGTTCACTTTTCTTTTTCCAGTGCCTTAAGGTGAAGTTGATTTTATATCTTTCTTCTTTTTCAATAGGCATTACCATAAATTTCTCCCTAAGCACTGCTTTAACTACATCCCATAAACTTGAGTATGTTGTGTTTTCATTTTCATTTATCTCAAATTATTTTTTAATTTCTCCTGTGATTTCTTCTTTGACCTATTGCTTATTTAGTAATGTGTGATTTAATGTCCACATACTTGAGAATTTCCCAATTTTCTTTATTACTAATTTCTAATTTCATTCCATTATATTTGAAGAACACACTTTGTATGATTTTAATCTTGTTATGTTTATTTAGGTTTACTTAATGGCATAGCATATGGTCTTACCTGGAGAATGTTCTGTGTGCGCTTGAGAAGAGTGTGTATTCTGCTGTTGTTGGGTGAATATTCTATAGATGTCTGTTATGTCTATGACTATAGGTCTGTGACGTTCAAGTTTTCTATTTCCTTGTTGATCTGCCCAGTTGTTCTATTTATTATTAAAAATGAGATATTGCAGTCTCTAACTACTATTACTGATTGTCTATTTCTCCCTTCAATTTTGACTTTTTTTGCTTCATGTATTTAGGGCTCTGTTGTTATATATATATATATATATATATATATATATATATATATATATAAAATTGTTATCATTTCCTGTAAAGTTGACCACCTGTTTTACCAAATGTTTCTTCTTTATCTCTAGTAAAATTTTTAAGTCTATTTTGTCTGATATTAGTATAGCTTTTCCAGCTTTCTTATGGTTGCTGTTTGCATGATATCTTTTTTCATCCTTCTTCTTTTAACCTACTTGTATATTTGACTCTAATGTGTGTCTTCTGTTGACAACTTATAGATGTCTTGATTTTTTTTATTCAATCTATCAATATTTGCCTTTTGATTAGATGGCTTAATTCATTCATATTTAATATTATTGATATAGTTTGATTTACATCTTCTATTTTACTTTTTATTTTCTATTTATCTCCTGTTTGCTTGTTTTCACTTACTAATTGTGGGCTTCTTGCATTATCAAATATTCTTTTTTAAGATAAGTTCAAAACACTTATGATGGTTACTTAATAACACAGGATTACATAGACCAAGGGGTAGACGTTCCTCACTTACTTTATATAATTCCAAAAACATATATAATACTTGAACACTTTTGTTCTTTTTCAGATGATTTAAAATAAAACTTAGAGAACAATTCCTCTGTGGTTAAATACATCTGGTATATTTTACTTAAAATTAACTCATATTCTTAGAGATGCACATTAGTCATTAGCATACTAAGACTCTATGATTTCTTGCAGTAAAGAAACAAAATTAAGTTATTTTTAGCCTGCACCGACCAAATGCATTTGCTTATGGATCACTTTAATGACAAAATAACTGTGAACATTTTGTCTTGCATTAGCATACCTTGGAATAATATGAAAAGCACTGAACTAAGGAAAAAGCCTCTTTCAGATGTTATCCAAAATTCTCACCTTCCTTTTTTACTTTATCCTATTCTGAGTTTGGTTTCGCCCCATTTTATATACTAGGGTGTATTCACGTTCTTATTTTGGGTCTCTTTTTTATGTTCCCAGAACATTCTTGATTTTTGTTTTTGCACCTGCTTAAAGTTCACTTCAAGTACAGTCTTTACCAATTGATTTCTATAAAGGTTTGTACTTCTCATATGTTGCCCAAAACATATATGTGGATATACACATATATTAACAGAGAGTGAGCGAGAGAGAGAGAGAGATTTATTGTAAGGAATTGGGTCATGCAGTTAGGAAGCTGAGGCGTCACAGTTCTGCAGTTGGCAAACTGGAGACCCAGGAGAGCTGATGATGTAGTTCCAGGTCCAATCCAAAGGTCTGAAAACCAGTAGTATAAGTCTGTAAGTCCTGGTCCAAAAGTCAGCAGTCTCAAGACCCGAGAAGAGCTTATGTTTCAGTTTGAATCTGAAGGCAGGAGGAGACTGACGTACCAGATCAATAGTCAGGCAGGAGGAGTTCCCTCTTAGACTTTTTGTTCTATTCAGGTCTTCAACTGATTGAAGGAGGCCCACATACGTTAGGGACAATCTGCTTTACTCAGTGTACTGATTCAAATGTTAATCTCATCCAGAAACAGCTTCACAGACACACCCAGAACAACGTTTGACCAAATGTCTGGGCACCCCCTGGCCCAGTCACGTTGGTAAATAAAAACCGTCACATCCACAAAATACCTTCTGTTTGTCAGACCAGTGGCTTTATTTCCAGTTTAAATCATTGGCCTGTTTCAATGTTCAAGCTGCTTTGGTGGGAATAATCCTTTTCCTTCTAATTTTTAAAAAAATATTCCCCTATGGCCAAGATGTTGTGGTTCTTTTAATGAGACAAAATTAAACATTTTCTCAAACTCCAGAATTTAGAAAGTGACTTTTACCTTTTATAACTTCATATATTGTAAGTTATACATATATGTGAGCAGAACAAAAATTTGGGGAAGACCAGCTCTATTCTTGACACCACTACTTTGCTGGGAATCTCACTGAGTGATTTGGAGCCCTTTGTTTCATTGACACATTAGCATACTGTTAAGAGATTTGAGAAATCTACGCATATCAACTTGGCCTCTAGCATGTTAGAGTCCAAGTTCTTGTTGCTATGGAGACTGACAGAAGAGCATCTTCTTTTCCGACACGATTGTGTTTGCATCACATTTCATAATTGGATCATAGATCATGTTCTTTAAAAATAGCTATTCCAGTTATCTCCCTAGATCCACTATTTTCCTAAGGCTTTAAAGCATCATTTTATAATAGTCACTAAGACTATACATCCAATTTCAAATTGTGTTTTGTAACATCGACATCCTTTAACTTGTTTTAATATCTTTTAAATTTCTCATTTGCAACTTCCTCAAAAAAGTCTAGTAACTTCCTCTGAAATATTGAAGAGTCTCATTATTCTCAGATAGGCATTGTTACAGGGTAAAGTATACGGAGGTAAAAAACAAACTCCAAATCGCATTGGTTCAAATTTATTTCTTGTTCAACCAAACGCCTAATATTAGTTAGCTCGAGGGGGCACCACTACCTGGAATGTCATTGATTAGCTATGTTCCATTTGAAGAGCAGAGCACAGACAATTGTTTTGGCTCAAAAGATATACACATCATTTCTGTTTATATTTCATTAACTAGAACTAATTCCATTGATACAATTAATTTCAAGAGATAAAAAAGTATAATTTTCTGTGTACTCCAGAAGTAACAGAAAACTAGATACTAGTAAGCACTAGTAATATCTACCACAGCACCCAAACATTAATAGGAAAATTTTGTCTCCTCTTTCCTTTGCTTAAGATTGAATGCCAATATATCCCCAATTAAATGTGTCATACAATAACCAAGCAAACACATACAGGTAATGAAATGTTTTCTGCTGAAAAACAGAGAATCTCAGTTGTTTTCTAGGTTATATTTGAGAAAGCTACCAGATAAGTTTTAAATTTGTGTCACTAGATCAGTGAAGGCTCTTTCAGTCAAATAAATAGAATAGTAATAACAGGTTGTTCTTTAATTAAGAGTTGCTTTACTTAGATAAACAACAAGGACCTACTATGCAGCACAGGGAACTAAATTCAATATCTTGTAATAATCTATAATGGAAAAGAATCTGAAAAAGATTATATAAATATATATGTATGTATAACTGAATCACTTTGCTGTACACCTGAAACTAACACAACATTGCAAATCAACTATACTTCAATTAAAAGAAAGAGTTGCTTTACTACTTTCCTAAATGGCTATGAAAACTCAGGTTTCTATCAGAAATTCACACAAGGAAACCTACATGAGTAATACCCTATGGTAAAGTTATTCTTTAGTCCTCTGAATTGGTGTTATCGTTATATTTTTTCATCGACAGTTGATTCAACTGAAACACACTGATAGAATTGCCAGACCATCCCAATATCTGACTGTACAGTCTCTTTTCTTCCTCATCATGATCATGAATAGTACTTGACCATCAATTCTCGAAAGCAAGACATAAGCAAAGGCTATATACTTCACTTTTTGACATAGAAAAACAAAGTCCATTTAAACTGCTGGCAAAACCATTATGCTTCTTTATTTTAATACATATGTATTGTTGATATTAGTCTTGCATTTTGTGGACACAGGTTTCTAAACTGGAATATATCCAACTAATTAATGATTTGTAGGACACTTTTTGATTATTTTCCAGTTCTCAAGCCTCTATGCATAGGCAGATTTGTAGCTCTCATGAGAGTTTTACTGATAATAAATAAGTAGATTAATTAAAATAAACCCTCAAGAATAGTGAGGCTCTCTCAAAAGAAAAAAAAAATACACCACTCAAAAGCTTGTCCTGGGGCTTCCCTGGTGGCGCGGTGGTTGGGAGTCTGCCTGCCAATGCAGGGGACACGGGTTCGGGCCCTGGTCCGGGAGGATCCCACATGCCGCGGAGCGGCTAGGCCCGTGCGCCACAACTGCTGGGCCTGCACTTTAGAGCCTGCCAGCCGCAACTGCTGAGCCCATGTGCCACAACTGCTGGGGCCCGCATGCCTAGAGCCCATGCTCTGCAACAAGTCACTGCAACTAGAGAAAGCCCCCCCACAGCAGCGAAGACCCAATGCAGCCTAAAATAAAATAAGATTAAAAAAAAAAAAAAGCTTGTCCTGTGAGGTGTAGATTTTAAATGCATGTAACTTTGGGAGATCAACTATTTTTGTCCTCTTTGCCTGGGAGTATTTATATTTGGGCCTCTTCTCATCTTTGAATAGAGGGACTAAATGGATATGACAGTTATGTGTCCAAGTGAGACCAATGCCACATTCCAAATGAGCAATTTGCGATGAGTTGAATAAAAGGAGTATTTACAGGACTTAGTAGAGTGTAGGGAAACCACAAAGGATGGAACAGCCCCTCCCACTCTGGGGGAGTGTCAACAGAAGTTCACTACCACTCCTTGGTCTGCGGGGCCAGAGTAGAGAATGATTACAGAATCTTGAGTCAGAGAAAGCTGGATGGAGAAAGCTACGTGACAGGAGCCATGATCTTTCGTTGGTACTTTCTGTGACCTGCCCACCTCAACCCTGCAGGGAAGTAGCCAGAGGAACACATGCCCTGACCTCCCTCTCCTGCCTCCCTCTGATTTGATTGTGTTTTTCAATGGTCAAACCCAGCCAGAAGCCAATGAGCCTATTGATGGAGATCATACAAGCCAGCCTCCAAGGGGCAGAGTTGGTTGGAAAGTGGATCTATTTTAGAGATACAAATGGAAATATTTAGTAAAATGAGTTACTATGTATACAAACAAGTATAGGAAAATTCAAAGGAAATTAAACCATTGGTTATTAATTATTCATTCCTAGAAATTAGCCAGTTGCTGGTAGCTAGTTATTAACTGCCCAACTAACTGATAGTTTCAGAATTACTGGTTATTTTTTAAAAACGGACAAGGGTAATCAACCCCATACCTCCTAAAAGTTTGTAAGTTGATGCAATCTTTCAAAAACATTTAGCTCTGCCATTTTTCATTTCATCATTAGGAAAATTAAGTTCAATAATTAATCCAATCCAACAACTACGAATGACGTTGGAACTTTTTTTTAGGATCCTAGAGTTGGAAAGGTTGGCCGAAGCCTTTTTCCTTCCTATCCTCTCCCTGCTAACATGAATTTCCCCTTTTTAAAAATGAGAACACCACAGATCTTTCAAAAGGGCTCCAATTCCTTTAACATCCATTCTACCTCCAATCTCCTGTGAATCTCCTTGAGTCTTCCACAATGAATCCCATTTCCAAAGTCCCTTTTCTGCACTTCAACACCTGCTTTCCAACCTTGCCATTCAGCATTTGGTTTTATAAAGATTTATATTATTTTCATGTGCACATTTCTTCCTTCCCCCAAATAGAGCACACGACTCCTAAAAACTTGGATTACATCACCAAAAAAATTCTGTGAGTTGCCTCAAAATTATTCTTGTTATTTTTAAAGTATTCAGACTTTACTGAAGTGCAATAGAGAATGCTCCGTATCTCAAGTAACTCAATGTTCAGAACTAGAAAATAAATAAACATGAACTTGGGGAGGCTTGGATTTTTTCCAATCTTCTTACTAGAGAACAATAAGGCACCTAGAGAAATGAGGACCAACACTTTCCATTCACTTGTGCACAATTAGAAATGAACACAGGGCTTCCCTGGTGGCGCAGTGGTTGAGAGTCCACCTGCCGATGCAGGGGACACGGGTTCATACCCCGGACCGGGAAGATCCCACATGCCGTGGAGCAGCTGGGCCCATGAGCCATGGCTGCTGAGCCTGCGCATCCGGAGCCTGTGCTCCGCAACGGGAGAGGCCACAACAGTGAGAGGCCCGCATACCGCAAAAAAAAGTAAAATAAAATAAAGGGTAAAAGAATTGTCCTGAAACAAATAATTATGCAACTTTACCTTCATACTGTTATAGTTTCATAATGTGGTAGAATCATGAAATCTGAGAATTGAGAGCTATCTTAGAGGACACCTACTCTGACTTTTCACCCAATGTGAGAATTTTCTTTCTGAGGTTACTGGCAAGAAATTATTTTACCTGAATATTTTCTGTAGTAAGAATCTCACCATGCTCTAGAGAAATCTATGGCAATGCTTCCCAGACCTGGTTGTGCTTTCAAATTCTCTGTGAATATATTTTTTACATGATTATAAATATGTTTAATAAATTAATATGTAAAATAATGAATAAATATTTTTTAAATTACCTTTCCTGTAGCCCATCTTGGACTGACTCTCAGAACCCCTGGAGTTGGCACTGGGCATCTCGATTTTTAAAAATTCTCCAAATGTTCCTAATGACAGCAAACCATGCAGACAGTGGCTGACTTCATTTCTCAATTGCTTTAGCTATTAGAAACCTCTTCGCTATATTTAGCTGCTATAACTCTGTAAAACCTGTTATTCATTTTTCCTACTTCTTTTGCTCTTGATTAGGACAGAAAAAGCCACCTAACTGATCTTTTTTAACGAAATACTTTAGATTTTGAAGGTAGCTAATCTCTCTCTTCCTCCCCACTCTGTAGCATATTTTCTCCTTCTATAAATGTTCTCTCTTCCTTGAAACTTTACTCAAGTGATGTGAGATCCAGGCTCTTCGTCATCATAAACAACTTCTTTTGCCTCTGCCCCGCCTCTTAACCCAGTTTCTCAAGGACAAGGACAAATGACCCCAGTGTCCTACAGATGGTACTTCCAGCACAGAGGCTATTGTCTGTCATAATGTTTCAGCTTATAAAAGCACCTCAAGGTCTTGTATTCCTTCTCTCTGTTCAGACACCTCTTTCGCAAGACATCTGCGTGGGCAGCTCTCTTCCCTCTCTCAAGTCTGTGCTCAAATGTCAGCTTCCCAATGAGTTCCTCCTTGACCAGCCTTTTTAAAATAGCAGCCCCCTCCCCCCAAATTTACTTCCAAATTTGTTTTCCCTCAAAATCCTATCAAACCCCTACTACACCACATGGTTTATTTATCTACATTTTCATTGTCTCTACCCCCGCCCCCCATTAGAAAGTCAGTTCTAGGAGGACAAGAACCTTTATCTGCTTTTCCCTTTGTTATCGATTGGCACATGGTAGACACGTATTTATGGTTGATGAATGAATAAAAGATGCTTGGATTATGCATTATGTCCATTTTAACCATTAAGCGTTAGGACATTGAATAGAAGAGGGAAATGGGATTTCAGTTTTGAGTCTGAAGAGACTTTAGAAATCCTGATACGGATATGCTGCTATTGCAGATAAGTAAACTGAGGTCCAGAGAAAATCATACATGCAGCAAGTGACTTGGAAACAAGACCTCAGTCCAGCCCAGGAGGGTTAGCTTTCCAAGCAGACCATCCTTGGTCTCTGTTGAAAAGATTTCCCCTCTGAAATATCAGAAGCCTACCTCAAGATGTGAGCCTTTGAGTCCTTAAATTGGCCAGATAGATACTTAAATCTAAGGCTTGATTAAACAGTAGACAGATAATTTTAGTATAGGAGAATTTCAGAAAGAGCTTTTCAAGAAAGCCTGATAAAATATACTATATGTTTATTCAAGGGGAATTTATTGATTTCCCATATGTTTTCCCATATATGTTTCCCATGCATGACTATTGCACATGTTAGCATTTTCAAATCTTAAACAAAAAAAGGAGTGCATAGTAAAGCAAATAAAATGATAAAGAGTGTTAAGGAGAGTCAGGGGCTTGGGAAATTCACTGGTAATTTACTGACCTTTTCAATGTATTTTTTTTTTTTTTTTTTGTGGTACGCGGGCCTCTCACTGTTGTGGCCTCTCCCGTTGCGGAGCACAGGCTCCGGACGCGCAGGCTCAGCGGCCATGGCTCACGGGCCCAGCCGCTCCACGGCATGTGGGATCTTCCCGGACCGGGGCACGAACCTGTGTCCCCCGCATCGGCAGGCGGACTATCAACCACTGAGCCACCAGGGAAGCCCTCAATGTATTTTTAAAATCAAATCAAATCATTGGTACAAGATACCGTTACTACAGTCCTGTGCTGGCCTCAGTTGGTGATCTGCAAGTTCACTTTCTAAACTGAATCTCCTTAGCCTTGGAGATGAAGAGTTGTGTTCAAATAACATTTATTAAAGAGTTTCTTAGGGAAATACGTGTTTCTGTTTAAAACTACAGTACCAGAAACTTGATGGGGGAAGGTGTCTGTCAGTGATTAAAAGAAGAATCTTTCTAGAGCCCTGACACACACTTTAGGTACCATGGCTCCATGAAAGTGTTCTTCTAGACCTCGCTGGGTCGGTCTTTCTCACTGCGACGTTCATTGCTCAGCTGCTCCGAAAGTAAAGGAAGAGTCTCTGCATTAATTCAGTAAGAACCTAACCTCTTGGCAGGCTTTTTTGGATATTGATTGGCAGTGGTTAAAAATGGGTCATTGAAATGTACAATAACAAAAGATAAAGAAGAAACAATTGATGAAAATTAGTTCTTTTTTTTTTTTTTTTTGCGGTATGCGAGCCTCTCACTGTTGTGCCCTCTCCCGTTGTGGAGCACAGGCTCCGGACGCGCAGGCTCAGCGGCCATGGCTCACGGGCCCAGCCGCTCTGTGGCGTGTGGGATCCTCCCGGACCGGGGCACGAACCCGTGTCCCCTGCATCGGCAGGCGGACTCTCAACCACTGCGCCACCAGGGAAGCCCCACACAAGTTTTTTGATTTCCCAGTCTATATAAAACTTTTGTTTGCACTATACTGTAGTCTGTTAAGTGTGCAGTAGCATTATGTCTAAGAAAAAGAATGTACGTGCCTTAATTTTAAAACATACTTTATTGCTAAAAAATGCTAACCATTATCTGACAATGCAGGGTTGCCACAAATCTTCAATTTGTAAAACAAAACAAACAACAAAAAACACTATATCCATGAAGCATGATAAAGCAGAGTGCAGTAAAATATGTATGCCTATAATTATGGCATATCCTAATTATATCATTCTCTGTACCTCAGTAACCAGAATTCACAGTGTAGAATAAAGGAGATACAAATATAATATGGGAAAATGTTAAGTAAGAACCCTATAGTCCTGAAATGGAATTAGGAACACTGGTATGAACTGATGTACTATCATAAACATGCATACCTCTCCAAGCTCTTTTAACAGAAAAGGAATAAAAACAGTGGCTAGCCCAATAACAGTAAATATTTCTGTGCCACAAGTATGGTCTTGAAATACAATTTCCCACTAAAGGAAACCAGAGTTTCTTGTATGAATGGCTGTTTCCAATTCTGGGGCATGAAATATACATGATGAGTCTGGAACACCTTTGTGTTCAGAGCACAGCAAGAAAGCTATCAAACCCTGTTAGTATGATGTTGAAAGAACTCAGGAGCCAATATGAAGAGTCTCCCAGTGGCCAAAGATGGGATAATTTGAGCTTCAGTAAAGGTAAGAAATACAATGGATTAAAACACATAAAATAGATAACAAATGCTCCAAGATGGCAGCACAGAAAGCACCTGAATTTCCCTCCTCCAATGGATGATGCACCGTATGTACAGCTACACACAGAATATTTCCCTCTGAGAGAATACAGAAACTAGCTGGGTGACTCCTACCCAGCAGGTGAATGAAAAAATGCCCATAGGGAAACAGGTAGGGGCCGCTGAGACACACTTTTGTGTCACACATAAACCCCATCCCTGACATAGCATCAGGCAATCAGGAGGGAACCCCCAACTTGCGGCTTCTCCCTGAGACTGAAGGGTTTGGACCACGCATCTAGTGCCCCCAACTTGTAAGGTTCCTACCTGAGGGATGGGCCCCCCAAACACCTAGCTCTGTAAGCCAATGGGGCTTGTGTTCAGAAGCCCCACGGGACTATAGTAAACAAAGAAGCAGTTTTTAAAGAGCGCAGAAGCACCCCCATGGCTATATACCCAGGCTCAGCAAAAACGTCCATCTCTCAGTTTCTCCCTCAAAGGGATTGGACTGCATACTTTCCCAGCTGCTGCCTGGGTGTCCGTTTCTAAACCGCCTGCATCTAGGTGCTCACTGACGTCGTCTGCTTTGAGACACGGCCAAGTTTCAAATTCAGGGAGCCGCTAAGAACAAAGACCCTAAACCCTCAATGTGCCACCAAAAATCTGTTAGAACTAATAAACGAATTCAGTAAAGTTGCAGGGTACAAAGTCAACATACCAAAATCCTTTGCATTTCTATGGACTAACAATGAACTATCAGAAAGAGAAGTTAAGAAAACTACCCCACTTACAATAGTATAAATAGAATAGAATAGAATAACTAGGAATAAAGTTAACCAAGGAGCTACAAGACTTGTATACAGAAAACTACAAAACAGTGTTGAAAGAAGATCTAAACAAATGAAAAACTCCAACTCTAAACTTGCCAAAGGAATTGAAAGAAGTGGGTTAGACTCAATTTTAAGCTCTTACTGAAAGATCAGTATATGAAGAGTTAACCAAAGGGACTAGATCCATAAGACTAGGAACTATATCCGTAAGACTAGGAATTATTGATCTGACTCTGAGAGCTGGAACCAAGAGTACCATGAGTCCTGTATACGTTAAATCTTGACAAGCACTGCCCTATGCAATTGGTATTCTGAAAGGAGACAGACTTTTGTCTGGTGTTCATGGTAGCGGTGAGGATCCCTTAGCCAGAAAGCAGTTCAGACACTAATCAAACTTTGTCACAGGAAGCAGGAATGAAGACGAGGAAAGCAAAGGGTTGATAAATAATGGATTAGCATAGTACAGCTAAAGTAATACAGCTGTGTCCAATGACCTGAGCTTGCAGAAATTCAGTGAAAGCACTGGAGTAACTACTCTCAAGACCATAATTGGTCATTTTGTATTGGTCATGCTAGACTTGTATTCTTCTCTTATTATAATTTGAGAGGCATCAGATGCACCTGTAAAAGCAAAGCCCTTGGTACTATTCCTGTGTGACCTCAGATAAGCCACTTCACCCCCCAACATTCTAGTCTCTCCAGCTGTAGGCAAAGATTTATAACTTTCATCAGTAATGGGCCTGAGATCTTCATTTGTCTGAAATTTATGCAAGTGCCGAGTATGGTTATTATTTTAGCTGACAAATAAAAAGACTGTCACTTGTTTTTGAATACTTTGTGAAGCAAAAGACGCAAGGATAAAATTATGCCGATCGTCTTTTTTGTTTTGCCTGCTGATGGAATTTGATTGAACTTGTCTGAATCTCATGATAAATATGCAACATAACAAAGGATTAAATGAAAGACCGTTTAATTACCTGAATCAGAGTTTGTAAAAATGTATATGTGTTCATGGCAGGGGGAGAGGATTGGTGTAATTAGTATCCCTGAATTTAGAAAAATTGTGTCTGGCAGGAAAATGTGTACATGTTTGGCAAAAATTGAGTGACAGGTCAAGAACTCCTCAAGCTAAGAAGATTATATCAACAGATGCATTCCCCATCTGTTCACTGAATGCACAGAAATGGAAATCACATTTTTTCCCTATCAACTGAAGTTTCGGTTATACCCAGAGTCCATGAATCATACCATACCAATAGCTAAGATTGAGAAATGTAAAATGAGAATAATAGAAGATGAAAGGAAGCTATTTTCTATGTGAAATGAAAGATACTGTCAAAAACACATTCTGGGCTTCATTATGAAACTCACACTCCTGTTTGCAAAAGGCACAATCCAAAGACACACTAAAAAAGCAAATCTGTGCTTGTACCAAAATGCACATATAAAAGCTGGCCATGCAAGTGTTATTGGGACCACAGGTCACCAACATCACAGATGGATTCTTTAAACCATATAATAACACAGTGTTTTGAAAATCTCCTATTTTGAAGTGGTGGGGACTTCCATGAAACACCGAGATCATATGAAACATTCTTACCTGCTAGATGCATAGTGATACTTACTTCCGTGTCTTGCAGTGCTATTTAGGGGAGATTGAAGAAAGTTATTCAAGTTCAAATGAAAATAACAAACTCATAGTAAGAAATTAGCCATGAAATTTAACATTTATTAAATTACTCATCTATCAACAAACATTTATAGGTGGCAGGATGTGTGTAAGGCCTTGAGCTACTATAAAAACGATAAAGACCACAGTACCCACACCCACCCCTGCCCCACATTGGTCCTTACTCAATTCTTACCAACACCAAGCTGCACATCATTGTATTTTGACTCACTCATCCTTTATAGAAAATTCTTAATCCATCTGACTGCAATTTCTCAAACCTTAGACTTAAGGATACAGGATACAGGATCTCCATCAAAATTTTTCAAAAGCTCTGGTTATTACTCTTACTGTTTGCTACTGGAAAGATCCACACAAGGCAATGCTAAAACGTGGAGACTCTGTCTCTTCCAATATTAATTATGTAAAAGTGTTAACAGGAGTAGTTTGCCTCTCCATGCTGAGGCTAGAGAGGAGTTACAGAGATAACTGGCTTTTATTTTCTTTGGGCTCAGTGTTTCCTGGGTTAGTATTCCCTACCACCAAGTTTCAACTAAGCTTAATGCCTGTGTTGCATTATCAAATCCAGACACCTGAAATTCTGACATAATACCAATCCTGTGGGGAATAAACTTTAACATCCATCATATTATTTAATCGTCACAACAAAGCCCTTGTTGAACTATGGCTCAGGAGGATGAGAAGTACTGTCACATGAATGAAACAACTTAAACCTGAAAGGAGAAGCCCAGGTACTCTGGAAATGTAGGCGACAGTGATTTATTTCTGCACCAAACAGAAGTTCAGAGGAAACCTGGATACGGCAGAAATAGAAAAATTGTGGCACTTTGCGATTCCCTTCTTAGCGGTATGGTAAGATCAGTGGGTGGATTATCATGGACAGTTGACAAGTCAGTTGTGTCACACGTGTTTCTATTCATGATGGGAGATGCTGCTCAAAAGAGTGAACACACTGCCTGGAAACCTTCTAAACAGCTAATGACTTGTCGGTTAAATGCATGGTGTTGGAAGAACAGAGAAGGGAATAGTCTTCAGATGCTCCAAAGTTTTGGCTAGAACACTGAACTTGGATACACAGATGGTGTTTTCATCACATCTTCCTCCTAACAGTTGGGACTTCGGAAGGGCTAGAGAAATCTTGGATGTGAACAATTGCCTACACAGATGGTAATGGTGAACTGGTTTGGCTAACAGTTTTAAATTCCAGACCGATGGATTCCTATCTACTGAAGAATGAGAAGGGAGAGGGAAAAAAACGGGTAAAGAAAGTGTAACTTAATACACAAGTAAAAGAATAATGTGTATTAAGTTATGCTTTCTTTATCTACTATATTTGGAAGTAGAAATAATCAGAAGGCCACATCTAAAATAGCCATGAAGGGACTTCCCTGGTGGCTCAGTGGTTAAGAATCCACCTGCCAATGCAGAGGGATACGAGTTCGAGCCCTGGTCTGGGAAGACTCCACCTGCCACGGAGCAACTAAGCTCGTGCGCCATATCTACTGAGCCTGTGCTCTAGAGCGTGCGTGCCACAACTACTGAAGCAGGTGTGCCTAGAGCCCGTGCTCCACAACAAGAGAAGCCACCACAATGAGAAGCCTGCGCACCACAACTAAGAGTAGCCCCCGCTCACCTCAACTAGAGAAAGCCCACATGCAGCAACGAAGTCCCAATGCAGCCCAAAATTAATTAATTAATTAATTAAAATAAATAAATAAAATAGCCATGAAGGATGGCAACTAGGGATGCAAAAAGCTTTGCCAAATTTCAGCTGATAAAACAACTCTGACTAACTTAATTGAATTTGTCACTTGGCACTCACCATATACTCATGAGATATGGGAGTCAGTAAACAGGGGAAATTTCCCCAGGGAATCAAAGCTACCCACGGAAATCAAGTTTATGCTGGGACAAGTTACAGAGCAGCAAGATAAATAGCAGAAGTCTTGGCCAAAAGAGACCTATATCTACAGTTATGAAGGAAACACATTAAAATAAAAGGGATTCTTAGTGGTGGAAATGCCACTTGCTCTTTCAAACTGGGAAACACCCAAGGATTTGATTCAGGAAATTTATATGCAAAACTTTAACAGTCATAATACCTACTTTTAACATATTTACTTGGGGTGAAGAGCACGAGTTACAGATTTCCCAACATAATTTTGTAGTAGGAATCTTTCCCCCATGATGTTTATGGTAAAATCATGAGATAACATAAAATAAAAATTGAAAGCAATATGAGTACCAAGCCCTTCAAAATGGCAGGAATTGCATTCTTTTATACATTCAAGATTTACTGAGTGCATGTTGTGTTCTAGGCATTGCCCAGAGTCCAGGAGACACTGAGGTAAATAATAACTTCTGCCCTCATGGAACTCCAAGCCTGTTTGGGACAGACAGTCCTATCGATGCTCAAACTGCTCTTTGAGTATCAATGAGCTGTCAGGAAAAAGCTCTTCAGAGGAAATGAGGGATTAGATGTTTGAAGGGAGAGAAACTTACCAGGCAGAAAAGGGGCCGAGGAGAAGAGACCCCAGTCAGAGGTACAGCCTTCACATGGGCAGTGTGATGTGACCCCCACTGTATTCAGACTGATGGTGTGCAAAGGGGAAAATGCAGGAAACGGACCATTAAAAAACCAAGTGGGAGTGCTATTCACAATAGCCAAGACATGGAAGCAACCCAAACGTCCATCGACAGATGAATGGTTAAAGAAGGTGTGGTACATATATACAATGGAACAGTACTCAGCCATAAAAAAGAATGAAATAACGCCATATGCACCAACATGGATGAACCTAGAGATGATCATACTAAGTGAAGTCAGACGGAGAAAGACAAATATATGCTATCACTTAAATGCCAAATCTAAAAAAATGATGCAAATGAACTTATTTACAAAACAGAAATAGACCCACAGACATAGAAAACAAACTTATCATTACCAGGGGGGAAAGGGAGGGGAGGGACACATTAGGAGTTTGGTATTAACATATGTACACTACTATAAAACAGGTAACCAACAAGGACCTACTGTAGAGCACAGGGAGCTCTACTCAATGTTTTGTAATTACCTATAAGGGAAAAGAATCTGAAAAAAAAAAAAAAAATATATATATATAGCTGTATAATTGAATCACTTTTGTACACCTGAAACTAACGTGACATTGTAAATCATACTTCAATTTTAAAAAATTAAATTAATGATTAAAAAAAAAACCAAGTGGGACTTGTGAAGGGCTTCGTAATACCTGCTCTGTTTTCTAATACGAGTGACAGAAGACATTTAAAAAGTGTAAACAGTTGTTGAAGTAAATGGGAAAACATTGGTTCATTGGATCCAAATGATTTTTTTGTTTTTATTGACCTATCTCTGCAGCATTCTGGGTTTATGTTGTATTTTGAAGACATCTCTTTAAGTGGACAGACAGTGCCTTGTTCATAAGGTAGTTCCAACAACCTTTTTTAGCAAATGCCCATCTTCTTAACTGTGCTGTGAAAAAGCATTGAATCCCACCCCCCTTAGAAAGTAGAGACTTTGCATTCTCTGCTTTCTACATTTGATTAAGAATAAAGCCTTTTGTGTTTTAGAATGAATTTGTCAGCAAGGCGAGCAGAAAGCAGTAAACAAAAGTGCTGTGAAGCTTTACTCTCTGTGGCAGTATGTTATCACCTTCAGTGAGAACAGAGTCTCTACCCTCAGGAGATGCCATCTCTCCTGTGGCAGCTGGCTTTGCCCTTACAAAGGGAGAGATCCCTTACCTACTAAGGATTAATTCCCTATGCAGCTTTAATAAGGGGCAGGGATGTGTCCCCAGTGCCACAGTGACAGAAATCTTCCTTGATGTAAATTGAACATTACCCTCTAGAGCTAAAGAAAGCTCTATTTCCTTGGGTTCTTTACTCCGCTTAGTTCAAGCTAATATAGTAATTTTTTTTTTCTGAAAATGTTAATGCTATTTACATTCCTGGAGCTAGTCAAGACTCTGGAGTCCCATTCAAAGTTCATGGCCTCAAAGTTATGGTAAATGCTCAGGAAGAGTTCAGTGCCAAGAACGTGGCCTTGGAAAGGTAGTTCAACCATAGAAAAATATCTGTTTCTTTTGAAAGCTAGAAAAAAATAGTTCATCAGCAATATGTCTATTAACATATTTCCCACTTCCAGATTTTCCCTTATTACAAACCCTTTTCTTTTTAAAAGCGTATGTTGTCTTTTATTTATTTATTTATTTATTTATTTATTTACTTACTTACTTACTTACTTACTTATGGCTGCGTTGGGTCTTCGTTGCTGTGTGCAGGTTTTCTCTAGTTGCGGCGAGCAGGGGCTACTCTTCATTGCAGACTTCTCCTTGCAGTGGCTTCTCTTGTTGTGGAGCACGGGCTCTAGGCGCACAGGCTCAGTAGTAGTGGCTCGCGTGCTCTAGAGCGCAGGCTCAGTAGTTGTGGCACACGGGCTTAGTTGCTCCGTGGCATGTGGAATCTTCCCGGACCAGGGCTCGAACCCGTGTCCCTGGCATTGGCAGGCGGATTCTTAACCACCGGCCTGCCAGGGACTTCCCTGTACAAACATTTTTGGTCTTATTCCATTCATATAATTTGCTGTGAAGAAATTTTACTGTCTCCTATTTTTTTAGAGATACTATTTACTTATTTGATGTTGAATTACCATTTCAGACAACTTTTTTATAAATTTTATTTTTAAATACAGTGTATTAGTTTCAGGTGTACAGCAAAGTGATTCAGTTTTACATACATATATATATATGTGTGTGTGTATATATATATATATATATAGAGAGAGAGAGAGAGAGAGAGAGAGAGAGAGTCTTTTTCAGATTCTTTTCCTTTATAGGTTATTATAAGATATTGAGTATAGTTCCCTGTGCTATACAGTAGGCCCTTGTTGTTGCTTTTATATACAGTAGTGTGTATACGTTAATCCCAAGCTCCTAATTTATCCCTCCCGCCCCCATCCTTCCCCTTTGGTAGCCATAAGTTTGTTTTCTATGTCTGTGAGTCTCTTTCTGTTTTGTGTATAAGTTGGAGCTAGAGACTATCATACTAGGTGAAGTAAGTCAGACAAAGTCAAATATCATATGACATTGCTTATATGTGAAATCAAAAAAAAAATGAACCCATTTCAGACAACTTTTACACGAGGCTCCTTTTTGTATCATCCGTGCTCTTCACAAATTCTGACCACATTGGCAAAAATCTCTCAACTCTTAGGCAATGTCTTCTCTAATATACTGTAATAGAGCACCAAAACTAGAAGGCTCGAATTCCAGACCAACAACTGTCATTCATGAAATAAGAGACCTTAAAATGTCATTTAACCTCTGGGCCTTAGTGTCCCCAATTTACAGGTGCGTCCCTGCTGATCTTAGTGTTGTTTGTAGATCCAATAAGGAAAACGGACCTAAAAGCTTGTTGTATTATAAATTTACTCATTTATTGGATAACATAATTGTTGCTGTGTCTAAAATGCAAAGTTGCGCTTCAAAGATTTTGTCTTTATTCAATGCTAAGGCCGACTGAAGGCATTCTTGCTGGGAGCTGAACCCTGATGAATTTGATACAGGCATTAACTTAGACAACCTACAGGAAGGGGACGGTTAATATATCCTTCAAACATCTCATTTAGTATCAACTTTCTCTTCTGAAATTTTGATAGAAGGGCTAATCAACTCAAGATAGAACCCCTGGGTGCATGTCTGCTGTGCTGAGATCCAGAGATGATTTGTGTCACCCGTGTACTTTAGAATTGAGTTTTGGCAAGTTCTGAAATTGACAACCTGCAGTGAAAATTTCAAAACACATAGACTCTTTCTCAGATTCACTGTTTCACTTCTTAAATGTGAGTCTCAGAGATATCGTTTTCTCGCCAAAAATTTTAGATCTGCTGAAAAGCCTGGGCAAGTATTCGATAGGGTCCCTCGAGTTCCATGCTAGCAGCAAGGCAGAAATAGTTTTGGCCTGGCAATTTCAAGGCAGGTGTTACCAGTTGGTTGCCTGAACCATGGAAAAACCTCCTTCTGGTCTTTTAAAAATGCCTGATTTGAATGACACTACCTCCTGATGGGCCTGCCATGGAGAATTAGTTTCAGAATGCACTTATAGGAA
Source organism: Monodon monoceros (assembly GCF_005190385.1). NCBI lineage: Eukaryota > Metazoa > Chordata > Mammalia > Artiodactyla > Monodontidae > Monodon > Monodon monoceros. The sequence goes on from NW_021703767.1 coordinate 136,100,021, forward strand.
GTGGACTGAATGAAGTTACTGGATGAATTAGGAATGTATACTTAAATATTGAAAAAAGTCTGCCCCAAACAGCAATCTTGGTTTTGGCTTCATTGAAACTGAACTGTCCTTTTGTCTTGTTTTGTTTTGTTTCTGATGGTGTTTAGCCACTGGGTTCAGCTGCTTATATTGGAGTTTGTGGTTCATGATAGTAAAATCAGGGCATGGGAAGTCCTTTATAAAATACAGTCTTATAGCAATGAAGGCAAAATGTTACACTATGTGTTCGTGTTATGAATCTAACAAAAGACTAGAAAATATATGTGTGGCCTGCTTTCTGAAATATAGGTTTTCCTCACTTTGAAGAATAGAAACCATCCAGAAAAGCTGGATATAAGTCAAGTTCAATTTTCTGGTGGTCTTCCATGGTTAAAAAATGTGATGTGGTTGTTAGGAAAATAAATCCTCTGGTGAATTATAGTATTGGTTTAAGTGTAAAGCAGATAATGAAGACTCTTCAGAGGTTCTTGCGAGTTTGAGGGTCATGTCTCCCTTGAAAGTCTTATACAAACTAAATGTCTCATCTAGAAAAGTGAATAAAGAACACACTGCACAGGGCTTCCCTGGTGGCGCAGTGGTTGAGAGTCCGCCTGTCGATGCAGGGGACACGGGTTCGTGCCCCGGTCCGGGAAGATCCCACATGCCGCGGAGCGGCTGGGCCCGTGAGCCATGGCCGCTGAGCCTACGCGTCCGGAGCCTGTGCTCCGCAACGGGAGAGGCCACAGCAGTGAGGCGCCCGCGTACCACAAAAAAAAAAAAAAAAAAAAGAACACACTGCACAGTTGGGGTTGTAATTCCGTGGGATTCCGGTTCACTGATGGACCCCAGCCCTCCAGGGTTCCCCACAGTGCTTATGTGGATGGACCCACCTTAAAGACCTTTTCGTTTCTAACTCTCATTTTGCAGCTTTCCCTTTTCTATAGACAAATCCTAGCAAATCTGTCCTGAGTTCTTTCTTACCACCCTCCCTACCCCTGAAGGCCAGTATATCTCTGAATAAGTGTTGATCTTGACCAGAAATGGCAGGAGTGAGAGCCGTCATTTACTGGGTGTCTACCCTGGGCAGGCAGCGTGCTGAGTGCGTTATATACAACAATACTCATGTCTCCACATTGTTTTGAGATGTCTTGGATGGTGGGTGCGCACCACAGAGCATCCCGCTAACTCAGAGGAAGGGAAGCAAAAAATACTGTCTGTATTTCAGAGATGCAAGAGATGATGGACCCACACTTCTAATTTTGTCCAGGAACCCGCAAATCACGGATTAAGAATGTCAGACTGAGACAAATAGCATATGATACCACTTATATGTGAAATCTAAAAAAATGATACAAATGAACCTATTTACAAAACAGAAATAGACTCACAGTCATAGGAAACAAATTTGTGGTTACCAAAGGGGAAACAGGGGAGATAAATTAGGAGTTTGGGACTGACATATACACACTACTGTATATAAAATAGGTAATCAACAAGGACCTACTGTATAGCACAGGGAACTCTATTCAATATTTTGTAATAACCTATAAGGGAAAAGAATCTGAAAAGGAATATATATATATATATATATATATAGCTGAATCACTGCTGTCCACCTGAAGCATTATAAATCAACAATACTTCAATTAAAAAATGTATGTAAAATTTTTTAAAAAGAAGGCCAGACTATGTGTGTCTCTCTAGGTTCCCGCAGAATGAGGGGATGGCTTTAGATCAGGTGCTCAGCCACCCCATTCACCCTTTGGGCTTGGCTGGAGTTGGAGGTGAAGCAGCCTTCCAGACCTTCTTACTGAGAAATCTCATTTCCCTTCCTCACTGCTCTGAAATCACTGCCGTGCTCCTCTGACTGCTGCCTTTTGCCTTGCTTTGTCCACACAGGTAACGACACTGACTCAGGAGGTGTCCCAGTTAGGTAAAGACATGAGGACTGTGATGCAGCTTCTAGAACACGTCGTGTCCCCCCAGCAGCCCGCTCGGTTTTGCTCTCTGCACACCACCTCTGTGTGTCCCTCCAGCTTACAGACCAGGATGACCTGGAGCACGCACCAACCCTGTCTACACTTGCAAGCAGGTGGAGCCGCTTATACCCAAGCCCAGCTTTGTCATGGGAATGTCACCCCTGACATATGGAGTGTGGATCCCTCCTCTGTGGGGAGCAGCCCCCAGCGAACTGGCGTTTACGAGCAAAATCCTGCAGGCGGTGAACTGTATCATTCTCCGAACCTTGATTATTCACCTGCCCGCTACCAGGTCGTCCAAGAAGGTCGTTTGCAGTTTTTAAGGTGCATCTCTCCACAGTCAGACACTACGCTGATGCCTCTGCAGTCCATCTCGGCCACTCTCTCGTCCTCTGTCTGTTCCTCCTCAGAAACATCTTTGCACCTGGTTCTCCCAAGCAGATCGGAGGAGGGCAGCTTGGGCCAAGGAGCCATGAGTTCCTTCAGTCTGGAAAACCTGCCAGGATCTTGGGACCGGGAAGGAAGGGCATCCATCACTACTGAACCCTCGGAGAACTTTCCACTGGAAGTTGTCCCAAGCCCAGCAGAAGTGAAAGATACTAAAGCCATAAACATATGATATTAGGGCATGTGAGGCAGCCGCCAGTTTCAGCTCCACCACTGCATGACAGCCCTGGTTTGCCTTTCTTGCCTCTGGCAGCATGAAGACTGGGCAAGGCTGGGAGACCTGTGGAAGAGAGGGTCCAGGGAAAGGCAGAACCACCTCCAGACTGTAGCAGACACTTCCTGGATCCTAGAAACAAAATAGGAACATTTTCCTGTACAGGCATTAACTTCCTGGTCTGTTTGACAGACTTTGGTAAAAGTCCAAAGACCCTGAGGGTCTGAGCAGCTAGATGTCCCAGACAGAGAATGTGTGGATTCATTTTGTCCTAGGTGGCTTTTGTGAAGTGCAGCAAAGTTTTTTCCTGAGTGCCTGTGTGTCACTCCTGAACAGTATCCGTAGGACTGTGGGCCCTGGGAGTGCACAGCTCTTGCTGATCTATTTTTCAAATGCAGAAGGCAAAGGGACACTTATCACTGCATGTCATCTCCTAGACAATCAGTCACACAGAGCTGGTGGCCAGTGGTCAGCTATTGCACGTTATTTGCCATGTAAATGAATATGTCTTTATTTATCAAAAAAAAAGAGATGCTATTTTTATATCCTTGGTATGAAATATGTATTTAAACTATTTAAATTATTTATAAAGAAATGAATGTTTTCATTTTGGTAAAAAAAAAAAAGCTTGCCGTTTTAACAAGAAATGCACTACTGTTATGTATAGTAGATTAAAAATTATTATTCAGAGGATGTAGTTTCAAAAGGAAGCCCCCCATTTATCTGCATGCAGTTTGCAACAAATGTATCCTCACGCTTCTGGATTACAAAAGAAAAGTGAGGTCATATTTCATTAATGAAGTAAAAACCTGGACTGAGTGTCTGGCATGGTAGGGGGAGGGGGGGAGTCCACCTGGTCTCTGGGGACTCAGGTAACAACCTGAACTGAGGCTGCCCCCTCTGTGCCTGTGTAAATGTCTCTCCTCCAGCCATCTTACTTCGTGGTTCTGGAACCCAAAACTGGTCTGGGGAATATGAGATCGCAACTACATTGAGCTATTTTGGCCTCAAAACGAGGAAGAAAACCTTGCGTGTATCCTTCCTCTGTGCTGTTCTTTCAGGAGCGCTTGCGTAGACCGGTGAAAATTCCAAAATGAAGCCAAGACTTCAGAGTTCCGATTTGTGAGAGGGATGCCAGCTTGCTTTGGATCAGCACTTTAATTATTTTTCTTTAAAGCGCTCAACATTGCTGTAAGTTATGCAGAGCAGGTGTTTTCATTCTCATTTTGCAGAGGTAAAATTAATAAAGCCCCAGCAATTACACAGCTAGGGAGCTAGAGACAGTCTAGAACCTATAGTGCTTTCTACATCTCAACCAATACCCAAATTCAGATGCTGGCGTGGTAATGATATAAACGCCTTCACTTCAGGTTTATTTTATGTTTAAGAACATTTCAGGGCTCATCATCCCAGATGTTCTTAGAAAACATATTGAATTCACATTCTGGAGTCACCCTGTTCTTATTTCCCACCACAAAGCATAAGCAATTTGAAAACTGTATTATTAAAAACATGTACACAAAGCAAGACTTCTGGTGTGTGACTCTTATATCCTAAAATTGGCTAGAGTAGCAGAAAGAAAATAAACCTTCTCTAAGAAAAATGGCAACAGTGCATGTGCCTGAGGCAGATCACTTAAGACTCGTGTCTTCTCTTCCCCCAGGTCCAAAATTCAATCTCTCCTTACCTAAGTGAATAGGAAAATAGAGGCAAAGGCAACGTGCTGGATTTAATGTATTTATTTGTAGTCACCCTTTTTGCTTATCTTGACCTAAGTCATCATTTTAAGTACCATTCAAATAGAACTAATTGGTGTTAGTTGATGATTGTCTTTCTGGCAAACTAGTACTACCATTACTGATGCCAATAATGATGACTGACATTCTGGTTTTTGAGTACTGACTATGTACCAACACGTGTTTAGGAATTAACACATGTTAGGTTTCCTTACCTAGTAGTCAAACAATGCTAAAAGTTACTTGTTATTATTTTATCCCCATTTTGTAAATGAATAATTGGGACACAGATTCTTTAACTTGCCCAAATCCCACTGTTTTCAGTAATAGCCCCAATACCCCCGTGACCACTCTGGGTACCCCTCCCTTCATGTCCAAATCCATTCCTGCTGCCTTTTGACACTGTACTAGTAATTAATTTCCTTTGAAATCCATGAATAAAATAAAAAATATTTTTTTAAAGCATACATATGGGATAAAGTAGTCAAGCTCCAAGGATTTGGGAAAGTCGTGGTGAAATGTCTGGAAACATGTCCATATTTTTCCAGCTGGTTACCTTCTTTTTACCTACTCCTGAGAGCTGACTTCAGTGGCTCTAAGAACCAGCTGCCCACCCTGGTCAGGTCTGCAACTAGACAGGAATGAGCAAGCACCTGGGAGAACTGGGGGTCCCCATTGATTCTTCCAAAATGGCACCTGCCTCATGTGAATCAGCCTCACCTTCTTCCTTATTAACCTTTCCCCTCGTCAACCATTATGCTGACAAACAGGACTCTCCCATATCCAGAGCAGCTCAGAATGACATGTTTTGGGTTTTTCTTTGTCTGTTTATGTGTGTTGTGATATTATTCTAGGAAATGAGAATTCCAAGTTCTAGGTGTTTGATTTTCTATACACTGTTGCTATACAAATAGCGAGGCCCTTCCTTGCAGTCTGCTCAGAGATACATTTTTGTATCCTTACAGTTTCCTCACCTCCCCACTGTCCCCTAAAGAAGCAAAACAGAGATCTAGAGGGAAGAGAAACACTTAAGTTCTTGGTCAAGTATATTTTCTTAAAAATAATATTGGGGACTAAATTTTTCTGTGTAGTTCTATTTAAGAGAACCAGATAGACAGATTACATAAGGCTTTATATTGATACAAGGTAAGAAGAAATTTCTGGCAATTAAAGCTACTTACAGATGGAGTTTATTGCCTGAAGAGATGGTAAAATCAGTAACAAATTGTCCTCTCAGAGGTTGCTTAACTACTTGACAGGAATATTGTTTTCCAGAGGGCTCTGTATTCAGTGTGAAATTAGCAGAATCCCTGCATCAGAATCACATAGGATAATTGTTTAAAATGCAGAAAATCTAACTTAACCCAGTCCCTTTGAATGGGGCCTGGGAATCTACCATTTAGTAAACTCCCTGGGTGACTTACATGCCTTAAAGGTTGAGAAATATTGGTCTAGAATCTATAGTAATAAAAGATTGAGTCCTGGGCTTCCCTGGTGGCGCAGTGGTTGAGAGTTCGCCTGCCGATGCAGGGGACGCGGGTTCGTGCCCCGGTCCGGGAAGATCCCACATGCCTCGGAGCGGCTGGGCCCATGAGCCATGGCCGCTGAGCCTGCGTGTCCAAAAAGACTGAGTCCTAGCTAATTTATACCTAAGTGGGCTAGCACCTAAATTTTATTAAAGACAGCCCCAGGTCTATAATTGTATAACAGAGACGTTGGGTTAACCCTTGTATCAGTAGTTCTAAAATTTTAGTTTGAATAACATATTTCCAGGGGCTTTTATTAAAATAGAGATTTCAAAGCCTTGATGCCTAAGATACGGGCTGGGTCCCAAGTGATTCTGATACAGATGTTCCAGGGAACAAACTCTAGAAACATGGCCCTAAGCAGTGTAATCATCTCAATAATGAAGAGTTAGACCAACTAGACCCAAACCAATTACAGCTGACGACTGCATGCAGTACTATTTCCACATAGTTCCTAACACATCGGTGATTTTTTCATGAAAGTAATTGATCCTTTTCTCCAAGAGAGCTTTGAACATTCACTCACTGTTTCAGCTCTAATGATTGCCTACTATGTGTCATGCACCAGTACCTCCTGATTTGTTGTGGGTGTCTGAGTTTCATTTGGATTTTCTAGAAGGAAAAAAGTGAAAATGCCGTTTGAAGTCTCATACATGGGTCAGTTCTGCTGGATAGGGAGAAGCATATTTGGATGTGAAGCAAGCCAACTATTTGGTTGGAGAATGACCGTTGCTATGGATGCCCCCAGTGTGGAATGGGACTGCTCCTGTCAAGATTCTGATTTTATCCAGAACAGTGAAACTAGCTTGTTCCAAATAGTTCCTGCGGAGCCTGCTTCTTCTCATGAAGTGTGTAGTTCCCTTCCTAAGGGCATCCTTATCGAGCATTGCCTTTACAATTTATAATTCTTCAAGCGTCATCTTCCTCAGATCATCGCCGTCACTGACAGTAGAGCCTCAGCACATGCACAGGCTCAGTTAAAGGCTGTTCCGAAGACTTCCTTTGCCCACTGCTTTCACCTTATCCAATGACAAATGCTACAAGTAAACAGGATGCTGAGAAAGGAGCAAGCATTTTGGCGGAACGCAAATGAGGGTTTGCGTCCAGCCATTTTTTTTCCTCGCTCTGGGACCTCGGACAAGTTCTTTAACACTTCCGAGACTCACTTTCTCCATTTGAAAATCGAGGATTCAACTACATCTAACCTGCAGAGACTTTGTAAAGATTTAATGAAGTAATTTATGTGAAAGCACACTGCCTGACATCTGATGAATGCTAAGCAAATGTCAATTCTCTCCCCTGGCTCTCTTCTACCTGCCCCCCGTGCCCGCCCCCAGTCTCCCCGCCTCCTTCCCCCACTAATTCCTCCACCCGTCCTTCCCCAGACCTCGCCCCCAGCCTTCTCCCTGGCTCTCCTTCTTCCTCCGTTCTCCCCCTCCCTCCCCCTTTCCCTCCCTCCCTCCCGCTCCCTCCTTTCCCCTCCCCTACATGTCCCAGGCTAAATTCTGGAAACTGAGTCCCCTTGGACGTTCTCTCTGCATAGGTCAAAATCTAGCTTTTGTACTATATCTCCGACAATCGACTTCTCCACAGTGTTCACAATTATGTCAACATTTACCTTAAAAAAATATCACTGAGGAGGCACCAGGGGGAAAAAAATGCTCTCTGCTCCTGCTATGTTAGCCCCAACCCGTGTGGCTTCTGATTTCTTTACCTGAATTTTAGTAATGAAAGCCTTTTTAAAAAAAATTTATTAGAATATAGCTGATTTAAAATGCCATGTTAGTTTCAACTATACAGCCAAGTGTATCAGTTATGCATATACATATATCCACCCTTTTTTTAGATTCTTTTCCCATATAGGTCATTACAGAGTATTGAGAAAAGTTCCCTGTGCTAAAGCCTTTTTAAAAACTCTTCACAATTACAGAAAGATCCAAGACATTTATTCACGAATGTGAATATTTTACTTAAACATATACTTTTTTTGCCCATCAATTTCTTTATGGAAGTTTGTGGTTGCTTCATAAATCACACACACACATGAGCCAGGTCCACCACCCTGGGCCACAGAGGACCTGGGCTCTGTCAGCCACAAGCCTCAGAACTTTCTGGCAAGTGGTCTTGCTCTCTTGCCCAGAGCTTCTCGGCTGGAAGCAGAGAGGATGAAATGTCGGCCACTTCATACGGACGCCTTCAAAGACTCCCCTTGGTCTCCCATGGAGATAGTAGGTCCCACCAGAGGAAATAAGCTAAGTGTCACTGCCTGCAGCGTGTGTCCTGAGAGAGGCCATTCCTTGGGGTGTGTCATTCAACAGAGCCCTGAATATAGAGCTCACAAAAGACCCGAGGACAGCCCAGTGAGGCAGGGACCAGCATGTCTGCACCTGCAGTTCCAGGGAATTAAATAGCTGTACATTCTACAAAAAAAGAGCTGGGTGGGCAAAACACATACTGTGGGCAAAACCAGGCCTTCTCAGACTCCTTATGTCTCAGGTTTTCTCCCCCTACGGAGATAAGAAGCTGGGAATGAGATGAAGTTAATACTGAATCTAAGGGTCCGATTTTAAGGGTTGTTTTTTGTTTTTTGTTTTTTTTTACAGCTGACTTGATAAAAATGGCACATACATGTGATATATTTGAGTACAACAGAAAATAAAATGGGAGGAAGTGAGACTTAAAAGTGTGTCCGTCTGTGTTTTTCTCCCCCCCCCCCTAACTGTTATCTTAAAGTGTCCAAAGGGGACAAAGTCCAGTTATTTACCCTGTTCCTGTTGTTATTTCCATCTCAATGTGCAAATAGGAGGTTGGTTGTAAGTTTCTAGCCTAGAGCCCACTTGCCTCCTCCTCAGGAAATGTAAACAGGAGGCTAGTTGTAAATGCCTAGCCTGGAGCCCATCTATCTCCTGCCTCACTATCACATTCTCTCATGATTTTGAGTTCTATATGAATTCTAGAAGATCATCTCACTAAAGGCTTGTAACCAGAATTGAGTGAAAAATTAAAGTTTTATTACTAATGCCCCAGCTTTAAGCAAGACTGCTACTATACTTGGACGTAACAGCCCACAGGCTCTAATTTGAGAGTTAGCAAATTAGTATCTTGGTATCTTTTCCCACCTGTACATCCACTTATTTGGAAATAGACATATGACTCTATTCTCCCCATAGGTGTGGGCTGTAACCCAGGCTAATCTGAGCTGACTATAATATCCCATCACCTTGGCTATAATAATTGGTCCCCAGATGGGCTCTTTAGCCAAGCCAAGCTAATTAGAATCCTCCTCTGGGACATTTTTGTAGGAGTGTCATGGAAATACCTCTTTTCTCTTGGGTCTTGGAATTCCAACTGGCCATATTCCCTGATTTATGGCAAGCCTTTCAGCTTTAACTGCAACTTTAAAGACAATTAAGGCAGCATGAAAGAGAACATAGCTGCCAGTTCATCATGAGAATACAGCAGAAATGAAAAAGCAGGAGAGAGTGAGACAAGAAGAGAACAATAGAAGGAGATAGAGAAAAAGAAAATGAGCTAATAACTTTGATTCCTGGATGAGTTATCCATGAAGTTCCATCACTGCACTTTTTGGTTGTGTTTTTCATTTTTGTAAGAAGTCAATATAATCCCTTGAGGGGCCCATCCTCGTTTAAGAATTCCCTCTGGGTTAGAGAGTACACTATGCCTTTGGTACTCTTGCTTTCAGTGGTGAATTTTCTGCCAGGGCTGAAGCCCCTAAACTCCAGTGCGCAGTTTCTCCTTCACGATGGTTCACTTGTCCTGAGGGAGAATTATTTCTGAACTGCTTGTCGGGGTCGTGTTAACCACTGCTGAGGAAGGGGCTCAAACTCAGCCCCATCTCTCAGGGAACACCGAGCCCTCTGAGGGGCTGCAGCTATGTGGCCCCCACTCTGAGCGTCTTTGGGGTCCCTTTCTGTGACCGGCAGCGATGTCCAGGAGCCTTCAGCTGAAATGCAGATTCCTGAAAATCTCCATAGTAACCCATTGTCCACAGTGAGTGCTAACCTGTAGAAAAGAAATCGAATTGCCATCTCTGGTTTCTAGGACCAAAAAGATATTTGAGCCCTAGACCTGGATCTCTTAGTATATCTCTGGTTAACTTACCCAAAAGCCACATCCACAAGAAAAGTGAACCCTCCTGCGCTGTTGGTGGGAATGTGAATTGATACAGCCACTATGGAGAACAGTATGGAGGTTCCTTAAAAAACTACAAATAGCACTACCATACGACACAGCAATCCCACTACTGGGCATATACCCTGAGAAAACCATAATTCAAAAAGAGTCATGTACCACAATGTTCACTGCAGCTCTATTTACAATAGCCAGGACATGGAAGCAACCTAAATGTCCATCGACAGATGAATGGATAAAGAAGATGTGGCACATATATACAATGGAATATTACTCGGCCATGAAAAGGAACGAAACTGGGTTATTTGTAGTGAGGTGGGTGGACCTAGAGTCTGTCCTACAGAGTGAAGTAAGTCAGAAAGAGAAAAACAAATACCATATGCTAATGCATATGTATGGAATCTTAAAAAAAAATGGTTCTGAAAAACCTAGGGGCAGGACAGGAATAGAGATGCAGACGTAGAGAATGGACTTGAGGACACGGGGAGGGGGAAGGGTAAGCTGGGACGAAGTGAAAGAGTAGCATTGACATATATACACTACCAAATGTAAAATAGATAGCTAGTGGGAAGCAGCCACATAGCACAGGGAGATCAGCTCGGTGCTTTGTGACCACCGAGAGGGGTGGGATAGGGAGGGTGGGAGGGAGATGCAAGAAGGAGGGAATATGGGGATATACACATATGTATAGCTGATTCATTTTGTTATACAGCAGAAACTAACACACCATTGTAAAGGCAATTATACTTCAATAAAGATGTTTAAGAAAAAAAATCACATCCACAGAACAAGGATAAAAGGGGTAGCATTTCTGACTCTTGGTTCTCAAAGTGTGGTCCATGGAGCAGCTGCAGCAGCTTCATCTGGGAGCTGAATAAAAATGCAAATTTTGGACCCCATCCCAGAGCTACTGAATCAGTGTCTGCATTTTAACAAGATCCTTGGGTGTACAGTTATACTTTTTTTTTTTTTTTTTTTTTTTTTTTTTTTGCGGTAAGCAGGCCTCTCACTGTTGTGGCCTCTCCCGTTGCGGAGCACAGGCTCCGGACGCGCAGGCTCAGCGGCCATGGCTCACGGGCCCAGCCGCTCCGCGGCATGTGGGATCTTCCCGGACCGGGGCACGAACCCGTGTCCCCTGCATCGGCAGGCGGACTCTCAACCACTGCGCCACCAGGGGAGCCCCAGTTATACTTTTTTGAAAACACTGGGATTAACTTTCGTTCTTGATTCCGGCTACCTGTGAGAATCACCTGTACAGCTTTTTTGTGTGTGTGTGTGGTACACGGGCCTCTCACTGTTGTAGCCTCTCCCGTTGCAGAGCACAGGCTCCGGACGCGCAGGCTCAGCGGCCATGGCTCACGGGCCCAGCCGCTCCGCGGCATGTGGGATCTTCCCGGACCGGGGCACGAACCCGTGTCCCCTGCATCGGCAGGCGGACTCTCAACCACTGCACCACCAGGGAAGCCCACCTGTACAGCTTTTAAAAAGCAGATTCCTGGTCCTGACCTCAAAGATTTTAAATTAGTTTGCCTGAGTTTGTCTGAGTGGGACCCAAGTATTGGTAATATTTAAAACTCCTCAGGTGACTGCGGTATGCACCCAGTGTTGAAAACACACTGCTCTGGAGCAGCGGTTCTCAAAATATGGTCCCCTGACCAAAGCATCAGCATCACCAGGATCTAGTTAGAAATGCAAATTCTCAGTCCCCACCTCAGACGTACAGAGTCAGAAACCCAGGGGATGGACCCCAGTGATCAGTGACGGTTCTGATGCCACTAAAGTCTGAGACTACTGCTCTAGTCTGGACAACAAAGGAACCAGCACAGGATGAAGTAGGTCTTGAGTAGGTGGGAGTTTGACTGTAATAATATATTATTATATGTTAGATGTTTAATAAGATGTGTATCAATATCAACCTTCTTCTAGGAGACTCATCATTTTCTATCTATTTCAAATATTCCTCTATCTTTTAGAAGAATACTGTTAGACATAGAAAACAAACTTATGGTTACCAAAGGGGGAAGGGGGAGAGGGATAAGTTAGGAGTTTGGGATTAAAATATACACACTACTATGTATAAAATAAATAACCAACAAGGACCTACTGTATAGCACAGGTAACTATATTCAATATCTTATAATAACATAATGGAAAAGAATCTAAAAAGAATAACTGAATCACTTTGCTGTACACCTGAAACTAACACAACATCATAAATCAACTATATTTCAATAAAATTTTTTAAAAGATAGAAAATTTAAAAGAAAAATAAACAAATAAAACCATACTGATAAGACGAACATACCACTTTGTAAATAGAAGGGGCTCACTCCGTCCCCATCTTTTCTATTTCTACAGTTAAGCCTAATGACAGCCTTGTGAAAAATTGTATTCCTAGGATAGCATTGATGCATCTCTGTTTCATAAGGTCTGCCTTAGGAAAAGAATGCTTGTTCACTAGAAGCATGCCCTGGAAGACAGTATGTACCAAGGAAAATCAACCTAATGTCTTTCTTAGTGCTAGTTACAGAGCTTGTTATATATGAAATATATATCAAGCCTTCACATTTCAATACAGAACCAGCTGCATATATAAGCCATAAGAGCAACGTGATGTTATTTTGATCACATTCACAGAAAACAACTAATAATTTATAATCTGTGGAGAGGTTGTACCTACTGACAGGAAACTATCATACACAAAAGAAAGAGAAGGGACTTCCCTGGTGGCACAGTGGTTAAGAATCTGCCTGCCAATGCAGGGGACACGGGTTTGAGCCCTGGTCCGAGAAGATCCTACATGCCGCGGAGCAACTAAGCCCGTGTGCCACAACTACTGAGCCTGCGCTCTAGAGCCCACAAGGCCAAAACTACTGAGCCCGCGTGCCGCAACTACTGAAGCTCTCATGCCTACAGCCCATGCTCCACAACAAGAGAAGCCACCAAAATGAGAAGCCTGTGCACCACAACGAAGAGTAGCCCCTGCTAGCTGCAACTAGAGAGAGTCCATGCGCAGCAACAAAGACCCAACGCAGCCAAAAATAAAATTAAAAAAAAAAAAAAAGAATGAGAAGACAAAGTTTTCTGTTACCAGAAACTTTCTATATTCCTTCTCATGATGTCTGTGTAGCTGCTATGGGAAACCTTTATAGAGATTCACGGGTTTTTTTATGTTTTTTTCAATTGTGGTAGAAGTCACATAATATAAAACACACTATTTTAACCATAGTTAACTGTACAGTTCAGTGGCACTAAGTACATTCGCATTGCTGTGCAACTGTCATCACCATCCATGTCCCGAATTTTTCACCTTCCTAAACTGGAACTCTGTTCCCATTAAACGCTAACTCCCCATTCCCCCTGCCCTCCCTCCCCCCACCTCCTGGCCCCTGGCATCAACCAATATACTTTCTGACTCTATGAATTTGACTATTCTAGGTACCTCGTCTAAGTGGAATCAAACAGTATTTGCACATAATGTATATTGGAATGCATTTTTAAGGTTAACTTAATATATGTCCTGAAAACAGATTGTATCTTCTTTTTTTTCTTTCCCTGTGCCATAGAGTAGGCCCTCACCAGCCACCTACTTCATACATAGTAGTGTACATACGTCAATTCCAATCTCCCAATCCATCCCACCACCCACCTTGGTGTCCATATGTTTGTTCTCTATGCCTGTGTCTCTATTTCTGCTTTGCAAATAGGTTCATCTGTACCATTTTTCTAAATTCCACAGAGATTCACTTTTAACATTAAACATCTAACATATAATAATATATTATTACAGTCAAACTCCCACCTGCTTAAGACCTACTTCATCCTATGCTGGTTCCTTTGTCTTCCAGACTAGAGCAGTAATCTCAGACTTTATTGGCATCAGAACCATCACTGATCACTGGGGTCTACCCTCTGTACCTCTGGGGTGAGGCCTGAGAATTTGCATTTCTAATTAGATCCTGTGATGCTGATGCTTCTGGTCAGGGGACCAAATTTTTGAGAACCACTGTTCCAGAGCAGTGTGTTTTCACTTTTAAACAAGTCAATTTTATTTTTATTTATGGGACACCTGTATTCTAGGGTTTATGTATTTAGATTAGCCTAAGTCTGAACTTATCTAATACCTTTATAGAGATATATGCTGAAGTAAATGTAAATAACAAGACTTGGGCTGAGATGAGCTGAGTTTTGAACTCCTCTACGTGACTATTTGATTTTAGACATGATCATTAAATCCTCAGACTCTTCCTTCCCTCATCTCTGAGATGTGATATATTCATCTGAGTACTAGGAGCCTGTACGGCAAGAAAAAATTTTAGTGAAATAGTTTACTTGGGGGATGACTTCAGGAAACACTGGTAGGGGAGTGGGGAAATTTTATATTGGAGCAGAGTTTATTAACAATGTTGTGTTAGTTTCAGGTATACAGCAATTTCAGTTATACATATACATGTATCTATTCTTTTTCAATAACCATTTAGGTTATTACAGAATATTGAGCAGAGTGTCCAGTATGTCCTTGTTGGTTATTTATTTTATTTTATTTATTTTTTATGCTATATTAATTTTTTTTCTTAACATCTTTATTAGAGTATAATTGCTTTACATTGTTGTGTTACTTGCTGCTGTATAACAAAGTGAATCAATTATGCATATACATATATCCCCATATATCTTCCCTCTTGTGTCTCCCTCCCTCCCACCCTCCCTATCCCACCCCTCTAGGTGGTCACAAAGCACCGAGCTGATCTACCTGTGTTATGCGGCTGCTTCCCACTAGCTATCCATTTTACATTTCGTAGTGTATATATGCCCATGCCACTCTCTCACTTCATCCCAGCTAACCCTTCCCCTTTCCCATGTCCTCAAGTCCATTCTCTATGTCTGCATCTTTATTCCTGTCCTGCCCCTAGGTTCATCAGAACCTTTTTTCTTTTTTTTTAGATTCCATATATATATATATGTGTGTGTGTGTGTGTGTGTGTGTTAGCATACGATATTTATTTTTCTCTTTCTGATTTACTTCACTCTGTATGACACACTCTAGGTCCATCCACATCATTACAAACAACTCAATTTTGTTTCTTTTTATGGATGAGTAGTATTCCATTGTATACATGTGCCACATCTTCTTTATCCATTCATCTGTTGATGGACACTTAGGTTGCTTCCATGTCCTGGCTATAGTAAATACAGCTGCAATGAACATTGTGGTACATGACTCTTTTTGAATTATGGTTTTCTCAGGGTATATGTCCAGTAGTGGGATTGCTGGGTCGTATGGTATTTTTAGTTTTTTAAGGAACCTCCACACTGTTCTCCATAGTGGCTGTATCAATATACATTCCCACCAGCAGTGCAGAGGGTTCCCTTTTTTCCACACCCTCTCCAGCATTTACTGTTTGTAGATTTTTTGATGATGGCCATTCTGACCAGTGTGAGGTGATACCTCATTGTAGTTTTGATTTGCATTTCTCTAATAATTAGTGATGATAAGCATCCTTTCACGTGTTTTTGTAAGCTATATATCTTCTTTGGAGAAATATCTGTTTAGGTCTTCTGCCTATTTTTGGATTGGGTTGTTTGTTTTTTGGATATTGAGCTCCATGGGCTGCTTGTAAATTTTGAAGATTAATCCTTTGTCAGTTGCTACATTTACAAATATTTTCTCCCATTCTGAGGGTTGTCTTTTCGTCGTGTTTATGGTTTCCTTTTCTGAGCAAAAGCTTTTAAGTTTAATTAGGTCTCATTTGTTTATTTTTGTTTTTATTTCCATATCTCTAGGAGGTGGGTCAAAAAGGATCTTGCTGTGATTTATGTCATAGAGTGTTCTATGTTTTCCTTTAAGCATTTGATAGTATCTGGCCTTACATTTAGGTCTTTAATCCATTTTGAGTTTATTTTTGTGTATGATGTTAGGTAGTGTTCAAATTTCATTCTTTTACATGTAGCTGTCCAGTTTTCCCAGCACCACTTAGTGAAGAGGCTGTCTTTTCTCCATTGTATGTTTTTGCCTCTAAGGTGACCATATGTGCATGGGTTTATCTCTGTGTTTTCTATCCTGTTCCATTGATCTCTATTTCTGTTTTTGTGCCAGTACCATACTGTCTTGATTACTGTAGCTTTGTAGTATAGTCTGAAGTTAGGGAGCCTGATTCCTCCAGCTCCGTTTTTCTTTCTCAAGATTGCTTTGGCTATTCGGGGTCTTTTGTTTTTCCATACAAATTATGAATTTTTTTTTCTAGTTCTGTGAAAAATGCCATTGGGAGTTTGATAGAGATAGCATTGAATCTGTAGATAGCTTTGGGTATTATAGTTATTTTCAATGTTGATTGTTCCAATCCAGGAACATGGTATATCTCTCCATCTCTTTGTATCATCTTTAATTTCTTTCATCAGTGTCTTATAGTTTTCTGCATACAGGTCTTTTGTCTCCTTAGGTAGGTTTATTCCTAGGCATTTTATTCTTTTTGTTGAAATGGTAAATAGGAGTGTTTCCTTAATTTCTCTTTCAGATTTTTCATCATTAGTGTAGAGGAATGCAAGAGATTTCTGTGCATTAATTTTGTATCCTCTAACTTTACCAAATTCATTAGCTAAATGAATCATTTGGCTAGAGCTAAATTCATTAGCTCTAGCAGTTTTCTGGCAACATCTTTAGGATTCTCTATGTATAGTATCGTGTCATCTGCAAACAGTGACAGTGTTACTTCTTCATTTCCAATTTGGATTACATTTATTCCTTTTTCGTCCCTGATTGCTGTGGCTAAAAATTCCAAAAGTATGTTGAATAATAGTGTTGAGAGTGGGCAACCTTGTCTTGTTCCTGATCTTAGTGGAAATGGTTACAGTTTTTCACCATTGAGAACAATGTTGGTTGTGGGTTTGTCTTATATGGCCTTTATTATGTTGAGGTTAGCTTCCTCTATGCCTACTTTCTGGAGAGTTTTTATCATAAATGGATGTTGAATTTTGTCAAAAGCTTTTTCTATATCTATTGAGATTACCATATGGTTTTTATCCTTCTATTTGTTAATATGGTGTATCATGTTGATTGATTTGCGTATGTTGAAGAATCCTTGCATTCCTGAGGTAAACCCCATTTGATCATGGTGTATGATCCTTTTAATGTGCTGTTGGATTCTGTTTGCTAGTATTTTGTTGAGGATTTTTGTATCTATGTTTATCAGTGATATTGGCCTATAGTTTTCTTTTTTTGTGACATCTTTGTCTGGTTTTGGTGTCAGGGTGATGGTGGCCTAATAGAATGAGTTTGGGAGTGTTCCTCCCTCTGCTATATTTTGGAAGGGTTTGAGAAGGATAGGTGTTAGCTCTTCTCTAAATGTTTGTTAGAATCCAGCTGTGAAGCCATCTGGTCCTGGGCTTTTTTTTGTTGGAAGATTTTTAATCACAGTTTCAATTTTAGTGCTTGTGATTGGTCTATTTATATTTTCTGTTTCTTCCTGGTTCAGTCTTGGAAGGTTGTGCTTTTCTAAGAATTTGTCCATTTCTTCTATGTTGTCCATATTATTGGCATATAGTTGCTTGTAATAATCTTTCATGTTCCTTTGTATTTCTGCAGTGTCAGTTGTTACTTCTTCTTTTTCTTTTCTAATTCTGTTGATATGAGTCTTCTCTCTTTTTTTCCTTGATGAGTTTGGGTAATGGTTTATCAATTTTGTTTATCTTCTCAAAGAACCAGCTTTCAGTTTTATTGATCTTTGCTATTGTTACCTTCATTTCTTTTTCATTTATTTCTGATCTGATCTTTATCATGTCTTTCCTTTTGCTAAATTTGGGAGGTTTTTGTTCTTCTTTCTCTAATTGCTTTAGGTGTAAGGTTAGGTTGTTTATTTGAGATGTTTCTTGTTTCTTTTTTTTTTTTCTTTTTTTTTGGGGTACATGGGCCTCTCACTGTTGTGGCCTCTCCCGTTGTGGAGCACAAGCTCCGGACGTGCAGGCTCAGCAGCCATGGCTCACGGGCCCAACCACTCCACGGCATGTGGGATCTTCCCGGACCAGGCCATGAACCCATGTCCCCTGCATCAGCAGGCGGACTCTCAACCACTGTGCCACCAGGGAAGCCTTGTTTCTTCTTTCTTGAAGTAGGATTGTATTCCTATAAACTTCTCTCTTAGAAACTGGTTTTGCTGCATCCCATAGGTTTTTTGTCATCGTGTTTTCATTGTCATTTGTTTCTAGGTATTTTTTGATTTTGTCTTTGATTTCTTCAGTGATCTCTTGGTTAATTAGTAGTGTATAGTTTAGCCTCCATGCGTTTGTATTTTTTACAGGTTTTTTTCCTGTAATTGATATCTAGTCTCATAGCATTGTGGTCACAAAAGATACTTGATACGATTTCAACTTTCTTAAATTTACAAGGCTTGATTTGTGACCCAAGATATGATCTATCCAGGAGAATGTTCCATGAGCACTTGAGAAGAGAATGTATTCAGTTGTTTTTGGATGGAATGTCCTATAAATATCAATTAAGTCCATCTTGTTTAATATGTCATTTAAAGCTTGTGTTTCCTTATTTATCTTCTTTTTTGTTGATCTGTCCAATGTTGAAAGTGGAGTGTTAAAGTCCCCTACTACAATTGTGTTACTGTCTATTTCCCCTTTTGTGGCTGTTAGGACCTGCCTTATGTATTGAGGTGCTCCTATGTTGGGTGCATAAATATTTACAATTGTTATATCTTCTTCTTGGATTGATCCCTTGATCATTATTTAGTGTCCCTCTTTGTCTCTTGTAATAGTATTTATCTTAAAATCTATATTTTCTGATATGAGAATTGCTACTCAAGCTTTCTTTTGATTTCCATTTGCATGGAATATCCTTTTACATCCTCTCACTTTCAGTCTGTATGTATCCCTAGGTCTGAAGTGGTTCTCTTGTAGACAGCATATATACGGGTCTTGTTTTTGTATCCATTGGTCCCATCTATGTCTTTTGGTTGGAGCATTTAATCCATTTACATTTAAGGTAATTATCAATATGTATGTTCCTAATACCATTTTCTTATTTGTTTTGGGTTTGTTATTGTAGGTCTTTTCCTTCTCTTGTGTTTCCTGCCTAGAGAACTTCCTTTAGCATTTGTTATAAAGCTGGTTTGGTGGTGTTGAATTCTCTTAGCTTTTGCTTGTCTGTAAAGGCTTTAATTTCTCAGTCAAATCTGAATGAGATCCTTACTAGGTAGAGTAATCTTCATTGTAGGTTTTCCCCTTTTATCCCTTTAAATATGTCCTGCCACTCCCTCCTGGCTTGCAGAGTTTCTGCTGAAAGATCAGCTGTTAACCTTATGGGGATTCCCTTGTATGTTATTTGTTGTTTTTCCCTTGTTGCTTTTAATATTTTTTCTTTGTGTTTAATTTTTGATAGTTTGATTAATATGTGTCTTGGCGTATTTCTCCTTGGATTTATCCTGTATGGGACCCTCTGTGCTTCCTGGACTTGATTAACTATTTCCTTTCCCATATTAGGGAAGTTTTCAACTATAATCTCTTCAAATATTTTCTCAGTCCCTTTCTTTTTCTCTTCTTCTTCTGGGACCCCTATAATTCGAACGTTGATGTGTTTAATGTTGTCCCAGAGGTCTCTGAAACTGTCCTCAATTCTTTTCATTCTTCTTTCTTTATTCTGCTCTGCAGTAGTTATTTATACCAGTTTATCTTCCAAGTCACTTATCCGTCTGCTGCCTCAGTTATTCTGCTATTGATTCCTTCTAGAGAAATTTTAATTTCATTTATTGTATTGTTCATCATTGTTTGCCCCTTAGGTCTTCTAGGTTTTGTTAAACTTTTCTTGTATTTTCTCCATTCTATTTCCAAGATTTTGGATCATCTTTATTATCATTACTCTGAATTCTTTTTCAGGTAGACTGCCTATTTCCTCTTCATTTGTTTAGTCTGGTGGGTTTTTACCTTGCTCCTTCATCTGCTGCATATTTCTCTGTCTTCTCATTTTGCTTAACTTACTCTGTTTGGGGGTCCCCTTTTCGCAGACCGCAGGTTCATAGTTCCCGTCGTTTTTGGTGTGCCCCCAGTGGGTAAGTTTGGTTCAGTGGGTTGTGTAGGCTTCCTGGTGGAGGGGACCTGTGCCTGTGTTCTGGTGGATGAGGCTGGATCTTGTGTTTCTGGTGGACACGACTGCATCTGGTGGTGTGTTTTGGGGTGTCTGTGAACTTAGTATGAGTTTAAGCAACCTCTCTGCTAATGGGTGGGTGGGTGGTGTTGTGTTCCTGTCTTGCTAGTTGTTTGGCATGGGGTGTCCAGCACGGGAGTTTGCTGGTCATTGAGTGGAGCTGGGTCTTAGTGTTGAGACGGAAATCTCTGGGTGAGCTCTCGCCCATTTATATTACGTGGGACCAGGAGGTCTCTGGTGGTCCAATGTCCTGAACTCCCCTCTCCCACCTCAGATGTTCAGGCCTGACACCTGGCCAGAGCACCAAGACCCTTTCAGCCACACAGTGTTGGCATTTACCATCAGGAAAAGGGGGTGCTCATGCATTGCTGATCCACTTGTGAATTGTTCAAATTTTTGTTGGTTATCTATTTTAAATATAGCAGTGTGTACATGTCAATCCCAAACTTCCAATCTATCCCTTCCCCTCCACCGTTCCCCCAGTCTGAGTCTGTGCTGTAAATAAATTCATTTTTATCATTTTTTTAGATTCCACATATAAGTGATATCAGGTGATATTTGATACAATATTTGTCTTTCTCTGTCTGACTTACTTCACTTAGTATGATAATCTCCAGGTCCATCCATTTTGCTGCAAATGGCTTTATTTCATTCTTTTTAATGGCTAAGTAATATCCCACTGTTTATATGTACCACATCTTCTTTATCCATTCATCTTTCAGTGGACATTTAGGTTGCTTCCATGTCTTGGCTATTGTTAACAACACTGCCATAAACATTGGGGTGCATGTATCCTTTCAAACCATGTTTTTCTCTCCATATAAAAAATGTATTATCGAGCAGATAATCACTGTGAGCAACTGAGGCTCAATGGCCCAAAGGAGCTCTGGAGACATTGTATACATGGCGGCAAGTTTCCCCATCTGAGGAGGAAGAAGATGGTGCCTTGATCTTCCAGCTCTCACCTGCCAATAGCTGAGGGAGGCTCCCAGACATGCTACCTCCACAGCATGCTCAGCTTGCCCCGTGCAAAGGCCAAAACAAAGGCTTAGCATCAAAGTGCTTGCAGTAGGCCTCCTGGGGCATGGAGTGGAATGGTGTGGGACAGCAGATACAGGCAGGGCACCAGAAGCGTCTGCTCCCTGGGGTATGTATCACATCCAGCCAAGAGACAGAAACTGGTGATTGGACCGGGAAATACTTGACAGAAAGAATTAGTAATTATTTACGGAGAATTAGCTCCTAAGAAGAGATGAAAGAGAATGCTAAGGAATACCCTATGGTCGAGGAAGAGTTGTCAAGGAAAGAAAAAATTTGGAAGACACATTCCCAAAGGTAGGACCCAGACTTGGCTGGAGAAGGTATAGATGTAGCCTACTGAATAGCAAAGAAGTTTGCTCAGTTGCCAGGACCAGAAATGTCCACAGTTGCTGGACTGAGGCTAGAGGGCAATGAAATGCATGCAGGGCCAACAGAAAACCCCCTCCTTGAGTGCAGGTGGACCAAGGCGAAGTGGCAAGCTTGAACGTGAGTGGCACTTGGTGTCCAGCATACTACAGGTCACCTTGTACTGCAGGAACCACCCAAGAAGCAGCCCACAGAACCAGGAGGAGAAGCCCATTTTTCCCTGCATGTCTCTCCAGCACCCCCTACTGGCATAGGGGAAATACAAGATCCAGTCCAGTAACAGCTGTGAAGGAGGGCAGTGTGGGGGGGATTTCCAGGTGAAAGGCAATTACAGAAGATAACACTACTCACATAAGATCATTGTATATGAAGTAAATTGAATAACAAGTATTAAACTTACTTTTTATACAATAAATTTCTCCTTGATAGTGTGTTTAAAATGAGTGTTTTTATTCAAAAACATCATCAGAATGACTGTTTACAATAAAAAGGTGTTTTTCATTGACACCACTGATTTATTATTTTCTCTAAAAAACCTTTAGCATATGGACTTCTTAACAGGATTTGTATCTGTGTAAGAGTGTTGTGAATTGACTCCTGGGTCCATACACACCTTCTTTGGTTGCCTAAAATTCCTTTAATGGAGACCAAGTCTTTCTTCTATAATTAACAAGTGCAATAGATCCATTTTAATCCACAGAAGAGAAGGGCTCTACCATATCTTTATTTCTTTTACTGCAAATGTTGATAAGTAGCAGTGACAAACTTATCCTCCTCACTAGTGTGAGGATCTGACTTTCAATTAAAATATCACCTTTCAATACCTTTATCATATATACATCCAATTAATTAACCTTTCCACAAAATGAATTAATCTCTTGACCCATCAATATGCTTCTGGCTATTAATTTATTGTTTTCTTTCAATTACCATCCATATTCATAGTCACTCATAACTCTTAAACATAGAAAAAATAACCTGTCTTAGGGTCTGCTCGTAGGTCACAGCATCCTTCTTTCTTCCTCCCCCTTCTTGCTTCATGAAACTTCAAAAACCATCAAAGGGATACATCATAACTCACAGACACAGAAACCAAAAAACAACATGGATGGGCACACACACTCTTTTGAGAGTTGGGCGCATGGCAGAGCAATTGGCATTTTGAAGGAAAATATAACACAAGTGGTCAAAGAGTTGCTAGATGACAACTGGTCAAGCCCAGTGTTGAACTAAATTGGACCAGTGGCTGCTGAACCATTTTCTGCTTAGATCCTCCAATCAGGGGGAAAGGAGAGAAGAGTAAGGCTAAGGAAAAAATTCCTTGGGTCACTTGGACTCTAGTCATATTGACCCAAACTAAAATTGATAGTCCGTAGAGGCATGGAAGTGGGTAGTCAAAGGTGAGAAATAATTCCGTAGAACCACCAGAGAGGACTGCATCCCTCCTTCCTTTGAAGCTAGGAGTGTTTCTGGCCAATTCATTGAACTCTGGTGTTCAGCAGAGAGGCTGGAGCAAGAGACAGCAGTGAGATATAAAGTGAATAGAGATGAAGAGTAGCAGAAATGGGGACTGTGCCCCAGCACATGCACCCAGGCGTCCTCAGCTCTGGGGTTTGTGTCAGTGGGTCTCCACATTGGGATTCACTGCCCTTCTTCCAAGGTCTGCCTTCCATTTTTACGTTTCTCTTTTCATATCAAGCTAAGATGGCTTTATTGACCCTCTGCTATGTGCCAGGTACTTTAAACATGTGTGCTCCTTTAATCTTCCCTACAACTGCATAAAATATGCTTCCTTCTCCCTTTATCACAAAGAAGAAAGCAGAGGCTGAGAAGGCAGCAAATAGGAAATATAGTCCTTTCCCTCAGAGTTCTCTCAGACTCCACCCTGGACATTTATAAGCACATACTTAACCCTTTCATGAACCTGAACTTGGAAAACAAATCTTATTAATAAGCACCTATAATTGTATCATCCTTAAACTTGTAAGTGCTCTCTTGATAAGCCTGTTAATATTGTCAGGGCATATGATATTAAGCTTATTTTATAGATGAGGATATCGTAAGGTTGAGGTAAGGTTGAACAAGGAGTCTAAACCTGAAAGAAATGGAAATAGCTGATATTTAATGGACATTTACAGGGTAACAAGCACTCTACTCAGAGTTTTAGATATCAATTCGTTTTGTCCTAACAATAATCCAATCAGGGGGTGACTGCTGTTATCTTTATCTCATATCTGGGGAAAACGAGGATAAAAGAAGTTAAATAATCTATCCAAAGCCACACTTCTAGTGTGTGGCTGAACTAGGATTTAAACCTACTTATCTTGGTTGCAGAATCTTTGCTCTTAACTACATCATATTCCACTTTTGTGCTTATTACCTAGGTGCCTCTTTAGGTTGTAAGGCATTCCAGGACAGCCAAAGTCTTTCAGTAGATGTCTATTCCCAACACAGCAACCAGGTCAGAGCCTGGCACAAAAAGGCTGCTGTGAAAATGTGACTAAAAGACCACATAATCTAGACAATGATCATGATTTGCATGGGAATTAATAAAGGACTGGTCATTTCAAGGCTTCACCTGACACACTTAGCATTCAAAGCAAATAACTGAAATGGCATTTAAATCAGCCATTGCTTCTGGATCTCCATCAACTATGCAGCAAAGGCAGGATGTAGACAGGATATTTTTGGGGGGGCTGCAGGGTGTGGGATCTCAGTTCCCTGACCAGGGATTGAACTCAGACCCGCAGCAGTGAAAGCACTGAGTGCTAACCACTGGACTACCAGGGAATTCCCATAAACAGGATGTAATATGGTGCAGTGTCTGTGCTCCAAACTGGAACCCAGAGATGGGCAGGATCTCCACACATTCCGTACAATCTTCTTAACCATTAACAACCTCTTTCCTTAGGAAAAATCTGAAGTCTCCCCTACTCTGTCAAATTTCCTCTCTATAAATAAAAGATTTAGCTGGTGTTTTTTTTTTTCCAGTAAATGAATCTCAGCCAGTGAAACATCCCTTCTGATATTATTTAGGGCAATAAAAGAGCAGCCACACTGTGGCCTCCCTCTTTGAGGGAACTTGTGAGGACTTGGATACCTTAGGGTATTAATTACCCTGCCAGTCATTAACCGAAGTACTTAGCACTACTATCCTTATTTTCCAAAAAATGGAAGTCAAAGGTAATGGCACCTTTTCTTAAGGTTTAAGGTCTCTGAATTGCTGAAGTCAATAGCTCAGACACCACTAGTGATAAAGAGAACAGAAAGATACACAAAGGGTTTTATTCCTCTATGGAAACCAAAATGGCAAGGCATTCACACACAGGCATTCAAGACGGGTAGATACCTTTCTCCTCAGTCTCTCATTGAAACAGGGACAAGTTCACTGGGACTCTTGCCCCACTTGAACTCTTCTGGGTTAAACATAATTTTTTTATTGAGGCCCCCAAATTCTTACGCTTGATGCTAAAGCTTTCTTTCAGAACCAAGCCCTTATTATTTATAAAGCTTGAGACTTAACAAAAAATGTCTCTGCCCTTCTTTCCTTCCTCTCCTGCATCCCTTCCTTGGTGCCCCTCCTCCCCTTAATTCATCCCCATACACTAAGTTGAAATATCAACACAGGGGAGTTGGCTTAAATGCGAGATAAAATATTTCCATCACCTGCTCAGAGCCCTCTGCCAAATATCAAGGTATTGACCCACATGAAGTGTAAACATACTTTGAAAACCATATGTCAAGGGACCTCGGCTTACATGATTCACTTGGGCCTGCTCAGAAGTACACTGCTCAAAGAGAGGGCTATGCCAGAGGCCACGGTGTGGCTGCTCTTTTATTGCTCTAAATAATATCAGAAGGGACGATTCACTTGCTGTGATTCATTTATTGAAAACAAACAGCTAAAGCTTTTATTTGTAGAGAGGAAATCTGACAGAATAAGGGGGATTTCGGATTTTTCCTAAGGTAACATCCACATTAGTTTTCAGTAGTCATGTGGACTCCTATCTTTTCTACATCAGTCTATGGATAGATGAGTGTGGAAGGCAGCCTCTGACATGGCCCAGTGGTCCCTATCTCCTGGTGCTCATGCCTTGTGTGATCTCCTCCCCTTGAGGGTGTGCTGGACCTAGTGATTTTCTTCTAACAAATGGAATACAGTCAAAGGAATGTGCCATCCCTACCATTACTGGCTAACAAAAGACTCTGACTCCTGTCTTGCTGGTATTATATTTTCTCTTCCAGGCCTTCTCACTTACTTATAGTGATGGAAGCTCCACAAGGCAAGGAACTTAGGGCAGCCTCTGGGCAACATCCGTTGAGGAGCTGAGGCCTTCAGCCCAACAGCCCACAGAGAACTGAATCTTGCCAACAACTGCCGAGTGAGCTTGGAAGGTGATCCTGCCCCTGTTGAACTTGGAGTTGAACCTTGCAGCCTCTGCCTATACCTTGATTGCAGCCTTGTAAGAGAGCTTGCGGCGGAGGACCCAGCTGAGTCATGCTCAGATTCTTGACCCACACAACCTGTGATATAATACACGTGTGCTGTTTTATGCCAATAATTTTAGAGATAATTCTCTATACAGCAATAGATAAGTAATACAATAAGAATGGTGGAGTCTGCCCTTACATTGAGCAGAAGCTCTAACATCCTTTCTCCAGTATAAAAGTAGCTACCAAAAAAGCCCAAACATTTCATGGTCATGGGGCTGCTTGGTGACCCTCCTGGATGTCTTGATACCATGACCTAAGGTGGAAAAGGACTCATTAGCTTTAAAAGCTCTTTCATCCAGAGTTGAATAGCTCTGATTCTAAAGATTAAAAAGC
The DNA here is from genome assembly GCF_005190385.1 of Monodon monoceros. Lineage (NCBI taxonomy): Eukaryota > Metazoa > Chordata > Mammalia > Artiodactyla > Monodontidae > Monodon > Monodon monoceros. The sequence continues at coordinate 136,126,471 of NW_021703767.1, forward strand.
AATGTCTTCTTCTTTGGACAGGACAGGAAAGCACTTGTGAATTTTGGCCCCTTCATTCTCCATGGCCCTTCTCCAGAACGTCCAGTTACAGTAGAGCTGATTAGGTTTCTGTCTCCTGTACTGATCACCAATTCACGACCCTCTGACCACACTGATCAGCTTGCATGGTTTCCAAGTCTCAGGCAGGTGGTTCTACTGTCCGGCTAATAACACTGATTGTTACCAACTTCCATCTCAATCTTGTCCCAGTAGCTACAGTATTCTTAGCTCCAGCTTACCATCAGGGAATCTGAGAAAGGTCACACGACACGTAAGTGGAAGAGCCAAGGATAGAATCCAGTCTCAAGGGCTCGTCTCTTGGATTATCCAGCTTCTCAATACCATGGCTTCTTGATTCTTTGTGGAAATATAAATTTCAACCTCCTGTTCCTGATGACAGCTTCTTGCCTTTCGGGGTTGTATAGTCCCTCCCCCAGCTTTGTGCTTTCCAAAGTTCATTCTGACCTCTTCCTCAGAGTCTTAGACTCTTCCCCAAATATTCTTATTTGCTTCCTTGAAAGGCTTAGAAGAGGCATGAGTTTTGAAATCTTACTTTCCTGGATTCCGATTCTGGTTCTACCATTTACTACCTATGTGATTTTTGAGAAGATTGCATTAATATCTCTGGTCCTCAGTTTCCTAACAGTTTCTGGGGAAAAAAAATTGAAAGAATCATGTGTGTTTTAATAATTAAATTAGATGCTAGATACAAAACATCAGCACAGTGGCTGCCACATTGTAAGTGCTCAACAACTCAATTCTCTCCTACCTGTCTCTTCTATTATCTCCCCCATAGTCTTTGCTATATAAATGGAAAGGAGTGGGCTATTTTTCTTGGCTAACCGGTTCTTTGTCTACTTTGGCAAACCCAACATCAACTGAGTACATAATTAAAAATTTTAAAACATACGCATTCTTTCAGGGGTTGATTCTTCCTGTTGTGCTGTTTCTTGCTTAGTGTTAAAGTTTCATTCAACACCACCATAACACTAATACCACACAGTATGTTAGGTATCAGGCATCGTTTCAAGGTTGGGGTCGGGGGCTGTTGGTGATGATGTTATTAAATCCCAAGTTAATGTGAATGTTGGTCCCCAGATAAATCTGCAAATGATCCCATGACTTCATCTGCTTTTAAGAAGTGTTGTAACCCCTGACAAAATCCCCAAAGTCCAGAGACACTCAGTGTCAGATCATGAATCAGATAATTTGTGACAGACTTTGTTTCTTGGTGTGTGCCCTCTTCAGAGTCCATTCCTCCCAGCTGAGATGTCACATTGTATGGAGTCAGAAAGGCACTTCACAGACCTTCCCTGATCTCAGTCTTTCCACTTCAAGCCATGTGATAATCAGCCTATGTTTATTTCCAAAAAACAATTTGTCCTTGATTGTGCTTACTAATTTTTCTGATTAGTTTCTGCTTTTCTTCTGTACCAGGGGAAAATGGCTTCCAGTTTTTGCACAAAACTGTATTCTGAGCATTAAAGTTTGGATGTCTTTCCATTTTACTGATGCCTTTAGCCTGGGGTGTACAACAGGTACTGGGCTCACTTGAGAACTGGAAAGGAGCCTCCTACGTAGTCTGTTGATGATTTACCACTTCATGGACAGGTTTACTGCCCAGACCAGGGCAAACTTTCATCCTTTATCTTCAAGATCTCCAACTCCCTTTTCAATGATTTCTTACCCAGATGAAATAAATTTATTTCTTATATTCAGTAAAGATTTCAAGTTAAGGAATGTAAGAACTGCTGGGATTCCATCTTAACAAAATTTATGCGTAAAAATGCAGGTGCTGTCATCTTTCTTTATTCTCCTCCCCATTAAATCATTATTGTATTTTACAGCCTGTGTGCAGTGGCTGGACTAGATTCTACTACAATTTTAATGTGAAACTGGAAATTTACATGAGATACATATGACAATTCATCCTTCAGGTTCAAGCTCAAATGCCACTTTTTTAGGTTTATACTCTTAGAGTGCTATGAGATTTTCTTTTCGTTTTTAAAAATTTATTCTATTTTAATAATTAAATTCATAATATGTTTAATACCTTAAATGCCAAAGTCTTAACATATGAATTATTGTAAACCATCCTAGCAAATGTGCTTAATGCTCATGGCTACTTTATTTCCATAAATAATTGTAAGAAACTTAAAAGTCGACATCTTTTTAAATTTTCCAGTCCACTGTAATGTGTTTTAGGCATGAAGAGCTAGCTTGGCATAGTGAAAAAAGAAAGAAAAGAATTAAAGATAACTGACTTTTTTTTTCCTCTTCTAAATCTTTATGAGATTTTCTACAGGATTTAAATTTTAAATGTGTGCTATTTATTTAATTACTGTCTTCTACTCAGACTGTAAACTCTTTGAGAGTGGGCACCTTGTCTATTTTGCTCATCAGTATACCTGCAAAGAACATAGAAATTAATACACGTGTGTTTAATGAGTGAATAAATGAAGGAATGAATGCATAAATGAAAAGGACCTGGAATCAGATTTTTGTGTGATAAATTGTGTCCTTAAGAAATCTTGTTGACACCCAGCCAATCCCTAACTTGTGTCCTCTATGTGTGTCATGTTTACCACTTCATAAGGTAGTGGATCTTCCAGAAGAAGAACTTAGGGCTAACTCTGAAGTATTTGAGTCCCCTTGAAATCCCTAACAGTGTAGCTGCTCTGCTAGGTCCAAGCACACCCAATCTCTAGCTTCCTCAGACTCTCCAGGTACTGACTAAGAGACAACTATCAACATCCAGAACTTCTAAGCTTCTTATCCAAAGAGCATGAAGTTATATGCATTGGGTCAGAGTGTCCCCAAAACCTGGAAGAAATCTTGGACCTAGAATTCATCCATACTTGAATACAGGGGAAAGCAGTGAAGGAGGGGGAAAAGGTGGGATGTGAAAACAGAAAGAAAACAGCATTGATTTTTTTAACACAACCATTGGAAATAAGAAAAATAATAATTCTTATGTAACTAGTTATATCATTTATAATTAACAAAGAATTATAGCACATTTCTCAAAGCCAAGGTGTTTAAAAGTGATAGATTGTTATGACAGTGGTATTTCCTCTTACAGTTCAATATGTTGCTATTGGGAGCATGGTAAGATACCTGGTGTTTATATGTAATATAAGTTTCTATCTTTTATCTATCAGGGGAAATATGAATAAGGACACTGTGGTTTAGAATGCCTCAAAATCTCTCAGCTGTAGCTTGGTATGCAGGTCTAATTAGTGGTGGGAATGGAAATTCCCTGCACTGGGAATTCTGGCTTTATTCCTATTAAATCTTCTGCACCGAGGTTGGTCCAGAAGGTCTTGGAACCACATGTTCCACTTCCCCCTCCGTTTCTGTTCCCATTTCTTCTTCTGAGTAGATTTCCTCCAAGAAAAAACCATAAGATGTAAATGGTCCCTGTTGCCATAGCAGCTAAAATGTTCAGTTCCACTTTCCTCCTCTCAAAGAGACCTTAATGCATTCAGTACTTTTCTTGGGGTTAGAACGTAAGTTAGAAGTTAGGCTAGGATTAGCCTTAGATATTTTCTCAACCACTGAGATAAAGCATCATGCGAGAATTCATTGACTGTTGATATTCCAAATCATCATCACACCACTAGCAGTATGAGAAAGAATCAACCATATGATTGCTTGATGGTTCCAGAGTAATACCATCTGTCTAGGGGCTCTTCTAAGAGTTTTATGGCAAGAGATAACAAAGAATGCTAATTGAACCTGAACTTTCTGTGGCTTAGAAAGTTGCTTACCTCTCAAGTTAGATTTACATGTTTGATTCCCTGCAGTTTAGTTTAACAAGCAATAACCCATTAAGGTTGCTTATACTTCCAAGCTCTCACATCCATTCCAATTTCTTTTGTTTCCTCAATGCAACTACTGTCTTGTTGATTAGGTAAAAAGATTAAATCCTAACTAAAAAAGCAGTAGGATTCTTTCCTTGAAGTGACTATTCCCTGTGTCTCCAAAATAGAAGCAGAAAAGGCAGGAAGTTCTACAAACACTGTCACATTTATTGCTAAGTTTGTCCATTTCAAGGCATGGCTTTCTGGAGCTGTAGAAAATCAAATAGAAAGATAGAGTGTGCAAAAGGAAGACATAAACAGACAAGCTTATGTCTACACAAAGACATACACAAAAAAGTTCACAGCAGCTTAATTCATAATAGTTTTGAATTGGAAACAACCCAAATGTCCATCAACAAGGAATGGACAAAATGCTACTCAGCAGTAAAAAGAAATGATCTGTTAGATGTATATACAATGGAATATTACTCAGCCAGAAAAAAGGATGAAATAATGCCATTTGCAGCAACATGGATGGACCTAGAGATTATCATACTAAGTGAAGTCAGACAAAGAAAGATAAATATCATATGATATCACTTACATGTGGAATGTATAAAAATGATACAAATGAACTTATTTACAAAACAGAAATAGACTCATAGACATAGAGAACAGACTTAGGGTTACCAAAAGGGAAAGAGGTGAGAGGGATAAAATTGGGAGTTTGGGATTAACATATATACAGTACTATATATAAAATAGATAAACAACAAGGACCTGCTGTATAGCACAGGGAACTATATTCAAGATCTAGTAATAACCTACAATGGAAAAGAATCTGAAAAAGAACATATATATGTGTATATATATATGAATCACTTTGCTCTATATCTGAAACACAACATTGTAAATCAACTACACTTCAGTAAAAAAATAAATTAAAAGGAATGAGCTAATGCATGCAACAACATGGATGAATCTCAAAAGCATTACTCTAAACAGAAGAAGCATACTGTATGATTATATTTATATGAAACACTAGAAAAGAGAAATTGAATTTATAATGACAAAAAGCAGATCCTAATGAAAAGAACACAAGGAACATTTGTGGGACGATAAAAATGTTCTGTATATTGATAGTAGGTGTGATTATGTGGGAGTATAAATTTATCAAAACTCATTAGAAAACTTTTTAAATGGTAGCATTTTATTGAATGTAAATTATATTCAATAAATATGACACATATATATTCTTCATTTCTTACTACTAAACCCTTGTCAACACAAACACTGTCTTTTACCTTGACATTCACTTTCAAATAGAGAAACAGATTCAACATTTTTAAATTGTTGTATTTTCTTGAATTAGATGCTATATATCTGTAGTACACTGGGTAATATCCCCCAAAGATACCAAGTCCTAACCCTGGGAACTTGTAAATGAAAAAAGAGTCTTTGTGGATGTGATTAAGTTAAGGGTCTTGTCCTGGACTATTCAGGTAGGATCTAAAATGCTACCATAAGAGCTCTGAAAAGAGAGAGGCAAAGGGAGATTTCACATACAGAGAAGGCAATGTAAAGACACAGACAGAGATTGGAGTGATAGAACCATATGCCAAGGAATGCCAGCAGCCACCAGAAGCTGGAAGAGGCAAGAAAAAGATTCTCCCTTAGAGCCTCCAAAAAGAACATGGCCCAACTTGATTTTGTTCCAGTGACACTGATTTTGGACTTCTGGTTCCAGAACTATGAGAGAATGAATTTCTTTTTTTTTAAGCCACCAAATATGTGGTAATTTATTACAGCAGCCACAGGAAAACTAATATAATCATTTTTATAGAATCCTCAACATTTAGTTTTGAAATTCCATTCAATCAGAAAAGGATTTTAATTAGTGAATATTATAAACAAGACCTCAGGGATAACTGAGCTCAAGTCACTCATAATCAAAGGCAGGAAACAGATGCTAGAACACAGGGTAGAAGATAGAAGAACTGTCACAGAGGCTTCATGGGTGATGGGAAAACAGAGGAAGGAATGATATCTGACCCAAGGATTATAATATGATTCTGGGAAAAGCCACCTTCAAATTTGGCCTTGAAAATTAATAAGATTTCAACAAAAGTTGACAGGGAACCTGAGTGCATTTGAGAATCACCTGCACAAGTTCATTCATTATTAATCTTCCTTGGGACTCTTGATATCAGCTATCTTGTAGTTCACCTAATGTCCTGTGAAATCATACTGCCACTCTCACTCAAAATAGAAAACGTATAAAATTGATGTTATCCTTATATCTTGACATTAGCCCTAACCAGTATGTTCTCCTCTGTAGGAAAAGTTCTAATGCTCAGATGAATGTTAAAAATATAGCTTCTTTTGGCACTAGCCTTTTAAATCTATGTCTATGAGCAGAAGTCTCAGGTTTTATAGTTGTTCTATAGCAGTCCCAATATCTCATTTGTCCAGAAGGTGTAATCCACACACAGTGTTTTAAGAACAAATGAAGAAACACAACAATGCCTGAAGTGTGCTGTCACAAAAGATGTTTAGGGACTAGTGACCAACAGCAGCATTTTTCAAAAATAAAAACTAGGTTCCAGGATTTATAGCTTAGTAAACTCTAAAATTCTCCTCACTTTTCACCAAGTCCCTACACTCTCCTTCCGTATACACGCATATTATCAATAATGAATAGAAATGAGTCCTACCAACTAAGAAAGCACGTTACAGTAATGAAAGAAGCTTGCTGCTGGAGATGGATTATTGAGCTCAATGATAAAAAAAAAATAGAGAAACCAGAATTATACACAAATATGGAAGAAGTCTAGTATATGATAAAATTAGTATTTCAAATCAACAGGCAATAAACGATATGAAAACAACTAGCATTAAAAACATTAGCTGGATTCTAATTCACCTCTTGCACTAAAACATAAAGTCCAGAAGATCAAAGATTTAGGTACTGAAAAAAATGAAATAATAAAAGTGCCAGAAGAACAAATGTACAAACACACACACATACATGAAAATCTTTGAGTACAGAATTCCTTTCCAATCAGGACACAAAACCTAGTGCCATAAAGACAAAATGATTGAAAACAAATAAAAAAGACTGATAAATCTGATTACATAAAAATAAAAACTTTTTTACCAGAAAAAAATACTATGAACAATGTCAACAGCCTGGAGAAAATATATGCAACCAACAACAAAATCATAATTTTCTTAGTATTGATATATGAAAAAAACTATAAATATTAATTAAATAAAAGATCAGTTATCCCATGGGAAAATTGATAAAGGTCATGGATAAATGGTTTTCATGGTTAATAAAACATCTATAGATGGTAGGTTAAACTGGTATCACCTTCTCAAAGGGCAATTTGGCAACATCTGTCAATTTTTAAAGTGTGCATACAATTTGATGGAGGTTTACACTTCTAGAAAATTATTCTACAAATATTCTCAACCAACTGTCCACAAATATTTATGTGTAAGAATATGTTTTATAGGTGGCAGCATTTTGATATCCTAATGGCATATAAAATTGTTTAATCAAATTTGCCCATTAAGATGAGAGCCGCAACTATTTTATAATAGGTAAGTATCACCACCACTCTATGGAAAGAGGTATCAATTTATGAAAAGATTTTTGTTATTATTATCATATGTTGAAAAGATTTTTATTGGAGAAAAGGCACCAAGGGTATGTTAGGGAGAGGGAGAAGCAATGTATGGTTACAAAATTATCTTGTATTATTTTATGTCAAAGAGAAGGGCAATAGAATTTCAAAAAATATATGATACTTGGAGTATAGATATCTTCGAGGACTACACTTATGCTGAAACCCATTAAAGATGGTCATCCTCATTTCCTAAGGTTTCCAATTAATCATTTAAAGAATATCTCTCACTCCACTATCAAACAAGTGAGAAAAAGTCATGTAGCATCAGTTTTTGGGTGAAGGTTCTTCCTCAAATGATGTTTCAGTCACTCATAACAGAACACTTATCTTCCAAGTTATTAACAACAAAGGAGGTAACAAGAGTAGTCTAAACCGGATATGAAAGCAAATAACACAGGGAACATTTCATAACACTAAAAAGAAATGCCACTCCCAATTGTACAAAATATAGTTTTTATAAATTTTCAGAATTAAAACTATATGATACATTCCAGACAAGAACTAGAGCAGATTGCTGAAGTTTTTCTAAGCATACAGAGTCGCCTATGAAAAGCTACATGAGAAAAGAAAAATCTTTGTTAGCTTTCACTTATGGTCTAAACCTTTGGTAACTCAGGGATGAACGCTTTTGTTCTACCAACTCTCTAGCTGGATATCTTGTTAAAATAACCACCGAGGGCTTTAAAATTCAGCAGCAAGCACATGAACCCCTTGTCAATAAATGGAAAGATTTATTCCCTAGGAATTCTAATCCAGTCCCATAGAAGAGTCAAGAAGAGGTTATTTCAACATAACCATCTATCCTCACGGTGAAGACACAACTTTAAGAGTTAATCTCAGGTGACTGCAGGGACAATTCCATAAATATAAAGAGGCATCAGTTTCTCGGATTTGCTGCTGATCTTTCTCTGGTCTTTACCCCGGTTCCTGTAATAACAGAGCCAACCCTCGTCCCTCTTTTCAGAGAAATCAATTTGCCCAAACATACAGAGCTTTAAAGATGCAAAAATGCTAAATATAAAACACCATTTTAATGTGCCACTATGACCACTTTCTTTCGATATAGTTTCTGTTTAATCATACCCTTTGCTCTGCAGCAACTTTATACATGCTAATGTAGATTTCACATGAAGCTATAGCCCAGTCTCTCAACTGGACCAAAATATTTGATATACTTATTGGTCATTTACAAATATATTTTTAAATAATTAAACTCTCAGAGAAGTTGTATTTTTGAGATGTAGAAAATACCTATTGTCAACCCAGTTACTTTTATTGTAAATCAAGCTGTAGCAACTTAAAATACATATCAATTCTACCCCAACTTGTTATCAACTTTTTAAAAATTTTCTATTCAATTTTGCTATATTTTACATTTTTAACAGTAGAAAGTATGAACAATTTCTCATATTTTGTTTTCCAATTGTATTTCTTTCTTAATTGAAATATAGTTGATGTAAAATATTATATTTGCTTCAGGTGTACTACATAGAGATTTGACGTTTGCATACATTATGAAATGTTTACCATGATAAGTCTAGTAACCATCTGTCCCCACACAAAGTTATCACAATATTATTGACCATACTCCTTAAGCTGTATAATAAATCCTCATGACTTATTACATTACTGGAGTTTTATACTTCTTAATCTCCTACACCTATTTGCTCACTCCCCTCACCCCTCATCCTCTGGCAACTATCCATTTGTTCTCTGTATCTGTAAATCTGTTTTCATTTTGTTTTGTAGATTCCACATAGAAGTGAAATATGCAGTATTTGTCCTTCTCTGACTCATTTCACTTAGCATAATACCCTCTAGATCCACCTATGTTGTCAATGGCAATATTTCTTTTTTTAACGGCTTAGTAATATTCTATTATATATTACATAAGATGATGTGATATTATTTAATATCATGTATATTACATGATATTGTATATTACATATTACAATGTTCCATTGTATATCCACATCTTCTTTATCCATTCATCTATGGATGGACACTTAGGTTGCTTTTATATCTTGGCTATTTTAAATAATGCTGCTATGAACATTAGAGTTCATATATCCATTCAAATTAGCAGGGTTTTTTTCTTCGAGTAAATATCCAGAAGTGAAATTGCTGGATCATATGGCAGCTTTATTTTAAATTTTTTGAGGAGCTTCCACATTGTTTTCCATAGGGGCTACACCAATTTACATTCTCACCAACAGTGCACAAGAGTCCCATTTTCTCCACATCTTCACCAACACTTGTTATTTGGTGTCTTTTTGATGATAGTCATTCTGACAGGTGTGAGGTGGTATCTCATTGTGGTTCTGATTTGCATTTTCCTGATGATTAGTGACTTTAAGCATCTTTTCATGTGTCTGTTGACTCTATGTCATCTTCGAAAAAATGTCTATTCAGGTCTCCTGCCCATTTTCATTTGGGTTATTTGGTTTTTTTATGTTGAATTCTTTTAGTTCTTTGTTTATTTTGGATATTAACCCCTTATCGAATATATCATTAGCAAATATCTTTTCGTGTTCAGTAGGCGGCCTTTTCATATTGTTGGTAGTTTTCTTCAATGTACAAAATCTTTTTAGTTTGATGTAGTCTTTTTTTTTTTTTTGCTGTAGTTTCCCTTGCCTGAGGAGACATATCTAAAAAAATATTGCTAATACCAATGTCAAAGAATATAGTGACCATGCGTCTTCTAGAAGATTTTTGGTTTCAGGCCTTACATTTAAGTCTTTACTCCATTTTGAGCTTATTTTTGTACATGGTGTGAGAACACAGTCCAATTTGATTCTTTTGCATGTTGCTGCTCAGTTTTCCCAAAACATTTATTAAAGACATTGTATTTTCCCCATTGCATATTCTTGTCTCCTTTGTCATAGACTAATTGACTACATGTGTGGGGGTTTATTTATGGGATCTCTACTCTGTTCTATTTATCTTTGTATCTGTTTTTGTTTGTTTGCTTGTTTGTTTTCTTGCCAGTACATATTATTTTGATTACTGTAGCTTTGTAGTATAATTTGAATCAGGGAGCATAATCCCTTCCCTCCAGCTTTGTTACTCTTTCTCAAGATTGTTTTGACTATTTAGGGTCTTTTGTGTTTCTATACATATTTTCAAATTATTTCTTCTAGTAGTGTGAAAATGATACTGGTATTTATTTTCATAAGGATTGCACAAAATCTGTAGATTGCCTTGGAGAGTATAATTATTTTAACAATATTAAATCATTCAGTACATGATCATGGTGTATCTTTCCATCTGCTTGTGTCATCTTCAATTTCTTTCATCAGCATCTTATAGTTTTTGGAGTACTGGTCTTCTGCTTCCTTAGGTTGATTTATTCCTAGGTATTTTATTCTTTTTGATGCAATTATAAATGAGATTGTTTTCTTAATTTCTCTTTCTGATATTTTGTTTTTAGTATAAAAATGAAGCAGATTTCTTTTCTTTGTTTTTAATTGGGTTATAGTTGATTTACAATGTTGTGTTAGTTTCCGGTATATAGCAAAGTGAATCTGTTATACATATACATATATCCACTCTTTTTTAGATTATTTTCCTATATAGGCCATTACAGAGTATTAAGTAGAGTTCCCTGTGCTATACAGTAGGTCCTTATTAGTTATTTATTTTATATATAGTAGTGTGTATGTGTCAATCCCAATCTCCCAATTTATCCCTCTCCCCCTTTCTTGAAGCAGATTTCTGTATATTAATTTTGTATCCTTCAACTTTACTGAATTGACTTACTAGTTCTAATAGTTTTGGGGTAGCATCTTAGAATTTTATATAAATAATACCATGGCATCTGCAAACAGTGACAATTTTACTTCTTCCTTTTCAATTGGGATCATTTTAATTTATTTTTCTTACCTGATTTCTGTGGCTAGGACTTCCAGTACTATGTTGAATAAAAGTAGCAAGAGTGGGCATCCTTGTCTTGTTCCTGATCTTAGAGAAAAGGTTTTAGTTTTTCACCACTGAGTATGTTAGCTGTGAGCTTGTCATACATGGCCTTTTTTATATTGAAGTGTGTACTCTTTATACCCAATTATTGAGTGTTTTTTTTTTTATCATAAATGGATGTTGACTTCTGTCAAAAGCTTTTTCTGGTTCTATTGAGATGATTATATGACTATTATTCTTCAACTTGTTAATGTGGTAATGTGATGCTGGTTAATTTGTGGATATTGAACCACCTTCCATCCCTGGGTAAATCCCACTTGATCATAGTGTATGATTCTTTTAATGTAAAGTTGAATTTGGTTTGGTATATTTTGTGGAGAATTTTTGCATCTATGCTTACCAGTGATGTTGGCCTGTAATTTTCTTTTTTTTGTGGTGGTGTTCTCTGGTTTTGGTATCAGGGTAATGCTGGCCTCATAAAATGATTTTAGAAGCATTCCTTCCTCTTTAATTTTTTGGAAGAATTTGAGAAATATAGGTGTTAATTTCTCTAAATATTTGGTAGAATTCAACCGTACAGCCATCTGGTCCTGGACTTTTGTTTGTTGGGAGTTTTTCGATTACTGATTCAAATTCATTACCTGTAACTTGTCTGTTTATATTTTCTATTTCTTCATGGTTCAGCCTTGAGAGATTGTACATTTCTAGAAATTTGTCCATTCTAGGTTTTCCATGTTATTGGCATGTAATTATTCATAATAATCTCTTATCATCTTTTATATTTCTGTGGTGTTGGTTGTAACTTCTCCTCTTTAATTTTAAAATTTATTTGGGTCCTCGCTCTCTTTTTTCTTGATTAGTCTGGTTAAAGGTTTATCAATTTTCTTTATCTTTTCGAAGAACCAGGTGTTATTTTCATTGCTCTTTTCTTTTTTTCTTTTCTTTTTTGGTCTCACCTCATGGCATGTGGGATCTTAGTTTCCTGACTAGGGATCAAACCCATGCCCCCTGCAGTGGAAGCACAGTCTTAACCACTGGACTGCCAGGGAAGTCACCTTCTCTTCTATTTTTTTAGTCTCTATTTCATTTATTTCCACTTAGATCTTTATTCTTTCTTGCCTTCTGCTGACTTTGGATTTTGTTTGTTCTTCTTTTTCTAGTTCCTCTTGGTGTGAGGTTAGGTTATTTGAGTTTTTGTTTGTTTGTTTGTCTCTTGAAGTAGGAACTTCCCTCTTAAAACTGCTTTTGTTGTGTTGCATAGATTTTAGATCATTATCTTTCCATTTTGATTTGTCTCCAGGTATTTCTTGCTTTCCTGTTTGATTTCTTCAATGACCCACTGGTTTTTTAGTAGCATATTGCTTAGCCTCCATGTTTGTGGGTTTTGCAAGTTTTTTCTTATAATTGATTTCTATTCTCATGCCATTGTGGTCAGAAAAGATGATTGATATGGTTTCAATTTTCTTAAGTTTATTGAGACTTGTTTTGTGGCCTAGCATGTGATCTATCCTGGAGAATGTTTGAAGTGCACTTGAAAAGAATATGTATTCTGCTTCCTTGGGATGCAGTGTTCCATATATAACTACTAAGTTCACCTGCTATAATGTGTCATTCAAAGCCAGTATTTCCTTGTTGATTTTCTGTCTGGATGATCTGTTGATTGATGTAAGTGGGGTGTTAAAGTTCTCAACTATTATTGTGTTACTGTCAGTTTCTTCCTTTACATCTGTTAATATTTTCTTTGTGTATTTAGATGTTCCTGTGTTGGGTGTATATTTATTTTTGACTGTTATATCTTCTTGTTGGATCAATTTCTTTATCATTATGTAATGTCCTTCTTTATCTCTTGTTACAGTCTTTGCTTTAAAGTCTATTTTGCCTGATATAAGTATTGCTACCTCAGCTCTCTTTTGTTTCCACTTGCATGGAATACCTTTTTCTATCTGTTCACTTTCAGTTTGTTTATGTCTAGAGCTGCAGTGAGTCTCTTGTAGGCAGAAAATAGATGGGTCTTGTTTTTTTATCCATTCAGCCACTCTATTTCTTTTGATTGGAGCATTTAGTCCATGGACATTTAAAGAAATTATTGATAAGTATGTACTTATTGCCATTTTGTTAAGTGTTTTGGGGTTGTTTTTGTAGTTCTTTTTTCTTTCTTTCTTCTTCTTTTGCTCTCATTCCTTGTGATTTGATGACTATCTTTAGTGTTATGTTTGGATTCCTTTCTCTTTTTTGTGACTCTATTATAGGTTTTTTGTTTGTGGTTACCATGAGGTTCATATATAACAACCTATATATACATAATTATTTTAAATTCTTGATTTCTGAAGTTCAAAATCACCGTAACCATCTTACAATTTTATCACTATCACCCCATGTTTAATGTCCCCCATGTTTAATGTTTTTGAAGTCATGTTTTATTTTTGTTTTGTATATCCCTTAACTACTATTGTGGACATAGATAATTTTACTACTTTGTCTCTTAACCTTCCTATTAGTTTTATAAGTGATTGACCTAATATCTTTACTGTATATTTGCCTGTACCAATGAGATTTTTCCTTTTGTAATTTTCATATTTATAGTGTTTTTTTTTTTTACTGCTTAGAGAAGCTGGTTTAGTGGTGTTGAAGTCTTAGCTTTTGCTTGTCTATAAAACTCATTATCTCTCCTTCAAATTTGAATAAAAGCCTTGCTGAGTAGAGTAGTCTTGGTTGTAGGGTTTTCCTATCATTGCTTTGAATATATTATGCCACTCCCCTCTGGCCTGCAAAGTTTCTGCTAAAAGGTCTGCTCACAGCATTATGGGAGTCCCCTTGTACATAACAAGTTGATTTTTTCTTGCTATTTTTAAGATTCTCTATCTTCAATTTTTGCCATTTTAATTACAATGTGTCCTGGTGTGGACCTCTTTGGATTGATCCTGTTTGGGATTCTCTGTGCTTCCTGGACCTGGATGCCTGTTTTTTTCCCCCAGGTTAGTGAATTTTTCAGTTATTATTTCTTCAAATAAGTTCTCTGTGCCCCCTTCTCCTCTGGGACCCCTAGTGCAAATATTCATATGCTTGATATTGTCCCAGAGGTCTCTTAAACTATCAGCATTTTTAAAAATTCTCTTTTTCTATTCAGCTTGAGTGATTTTCACTATCTTCCAGTTCACTGATCTGTTGTTCTGTATTATCTAATCTACTGTTGATTCATCCAAATGTATTTTTAAAATTTCAGTTACTATATTCTTTAGCTCTGTTTTGTTCTTCTTTATAATTTCTAAGTCTTTGTTGAAATTCTTACTGTGTACATCCTTTCTTCTCCCATGTTCATTGAGCTCCTTTGTGATCATTACCTTGAACTCTTTATTGTGTAAATTGTTTATCTCCACTTTGCTTAGTTCTTCTCCTTAGGGTTTCACGTTGTTTCTTTGTTTGGGACATATTTCTGTCTCCTCATTTTGCTTAATTCTCTGTGTTGATTTCTGTGTATTAGGTAAGTCAGTTACATTTTCTGATCTCGGAGAAGCGGCCTTATGTAAGAGACATCCTATGGGGCCCAGAAACCCACTCACCACAGGTCACCAGAGGTATGTGTTCTAGGGGACCAACTTCTATGGATGCACTGGTTCACAGGGGTGACCACCAGCCCAGTTGGCTGCCAGGCTTTGTCTTGTGTGGAGACTGCTGGCTGCTGGTTGCTGGGGCTGTGTGGTCCCTAGGCTGCTGCCAGCTTACTTGTGGGTGGGATCAGGTCCCTGGTTGGCTGATTGAGGGAGGACTTCAAAATGGCATTTTCCAGTACCAATGTCCTTGTGATAGAAAAAGCTCCCCCAAAATGGCTGCCACGAACATCTACACCCCCAGGTGGAGTCCCAGTTACCTCCTGCTTCTCCAAGACCAACAAGTAGGTCTGACCCAGGCTCCTTTGGTATTACTACTTCTGCCCAGGTCTCCCATATGCAATTCCCACTGGCCTTCAAAACCAGATGTTCTAGGGCTCATCTGCACTGGGGTCCAGTGCAGGACCCCCAGGCTGGGGAGCTCAATGTGGTGCTTGGACCTATTCCTTCTTGGGGAGAACCTCTGCAATTGTGATTATCTTCCTGTTTGTGAGTCTCCTACCCTGGAGTGTCGGTCTTGACTATACTATGTTTCCACTCCTCCTACCTGTTTCATTGTGGTTCCTTCTTTTTGTCCTTACTTGTGGAAAAATATTTTCTGCTAGTCTTCAGGTGATTCTCATTGATAGTTGCTCTGTAAATAGTTGTAATTTTGGAGTGCCCATCGGAGGAAGTGAACTCAGGGTCTTCCTACTTCACCATCTTGGCCACACTCTCCCCAACTGTATTTCCTCTTTTGAATTGTCAGCCCATATTTCTTGCCTGCTTATCTTTCATAGTCTTCATACTTTTCTCATAAACTTTGTGTGCATCCTTAATATTTTATAGATATTAAATTGTGTCATATCTGATGTAAATATTTTGTGGTACATTTTATTTCTTTACTACTTTTAAATCTTAAGAATACTTTAAACTTTTATATATTAATATATCTCCATTTTTCTTATTGTTATTTAGAAGTTTAAAAAGTTATTATTCCTCTATAGATATGGCAAATAAACGATTCTATTTTCTGCAACTTCTTCTCTAATTTGATGTTTTATATTTAGCTCTCTAATTTGACGTCTCTAGACCTTTTGTTTTTCTTTAGCACAAAAGCAGAAACAGACAAATTAAAATTCCGACTCTCAATTCCGACTCTCAAAAGGAGTAAAGCTACTCCTTTTTCTTACACCCAGCAAAGAATGAAGCATGATTCTGTAAAGTGCATTTATTCATTCCACACCTCACCATCCATTCCCCAGCTCCCCAGCCCCATGACAATCAGTGCCCTTATTCAAATAGAGTATATTTTGGTGATTAGTATAATTTCGAAAATATATTTCAAAATGCTAATGAATTATTTTAACATGACATTTAATAATTTATCTTTCACTACCCATTTACATTTTTTTAACTTAAAGACTTCATTATTTTAGAGTAGCTTTAGGTTCAAAGCAAAATTGAGAGGAAAGTACAGAGATTCCCCATATGCCCACTTCCCTCACACATGCATAACTTCCCCTAGTTTCATCATCCTCACCAGAGTGATATGACATGTGATATGTCACATTTGTTACAACTGATGAACCTGCAATGAGACATCATAATCACCCAAAGTCACCAAAAATGTAATTTACATCCCTACCCATTTTGCATAAATTTACTCATCTTTCTGAGGTTTATGTATACATACTTGGTTCTACCCCATTATTTTGTATTTTTATATAATATCAAAATTCCTTAAATATTATTATAATACTTTATTATAGATTTTAATATCTGATAGGTATTTATCTCCCTGTTGCTGCTCTTTAATACACTTGTCTTGATTTTATTTTACCTGTTCATTTTTCAAATGATTTACATTTTAATGAATTTTTAAAACTCCTTTTCAGATTTTGATAGAAATGCCATCAAATATAATTTTAAACACTTGTAGAACTTATAATTGATATGATGCATTGAATTATTATGGAAAATTGACTGTTGTGCCTCAAACATTCAGAAAGGCTGGACAAAATATACAAATAATACTAAAATATTTAAATGCTTAACCAAATGCAAACCAAAAAAAAGGAGAACAGATAGGGTAACAAAATTTGTAAAAATAAATCTAATTGAAGATACAAAAAATATTTAACAATTGGACCATATTACCTCATTTATATGTGAAATCTAATATTAATTTTTAAATTAAAAAAAAATGTCTCCTAGAAACAAGGAACTGATTGGTGGTTGCCAAAGGTGGGGGTAGGGATGGATAAAATGGATAAAGAAAGTCAACAGGTACAAACCTCTAGTTATAAAATAAATAAATCCTGGGGACGTAATTTACAGCATGGTGACTATAGTTAATAACACTGTAGTGCATATTTGAAAGTTGCTAAGAGAGTAGATCTTAAAAGTTCTCATCACAACAAAAAATAATTTTTGTTATTATGTGTGATGACGAATGTTAACCAGACTTCTGGGGTAATCATTTTGCAATACATACAAATATTGAATCACTACATTGTATACCTGAAACTAATATAATGTGGGTATTTTTCACTTTTTTTTTATACAGCACGTTCTTATTTTTATCCATTTTATTCATATTAGTGTATATATGAAAATCCCAATCTCCCAGTGCATCACACCAACACACCCTGCCACTTTCCCCCTTTGATATCTATACATTTGTTCTCTACATCTGTTTTCTGGTGGCATCTTTAGGATTCTCTATGTATAGTATCATGTCATTGGCAAACAGTGACAGTTTTACTTCTTCTTTTCCAATTTGTATTCCTTTTATTTCCTTTTCTTCTCTGATTGCCATGGCTAGGACTTCCAAAACTATGTTGAATAATAGTGGTGAGAGTGGACATCCTTGTCTTCTTCCTGATCTTAGAGGAAATGCTTTCAGTTTTTCACCATTGAGAATGATATTTGCTGTGGGTTTGTTGTATATGGCCTTTACTATGTTGAGGTAGGTTCCCTCTATGCCCACTTTCTGGAGAGTTTTTACCATAAATGGGTGTTAAATTTTGTCAAAAGATTTTTCTGCATCTATTGAGATGCTCATATGGTTTTTATTCTTTACTTTGTTAATATGGTGTATCACATTTATTGAGTTGCGTATATTGAAGAATCCTTGCATCCCTGGGATAAATCCCACTTGATCATGGTGTATGATACTTTGAATGTGTTGTTGGTTTCTGTTTGCTAGTACTTTGTTAAGGATTTTTGAATCTATATTCATTAGTGACATTTGTCTGTAATTTTCTTTTTTTGTAGTATCTTTGTCTGGTTTGGGTATCAGGGTGATGGTGGCCTCGTAGAATGAGTTTGGGAGTGTTCCTTCCTCCACAATATTTTGGAAGAGTTTGAGAAGGATGGGTGTTAGCTCTTCTCTAAATGTTTGATAGAATTCACCTTGGAAACCATCTGGTCCTGGACTTTTGTTTGTTGGAAAGTTTTTAATCACAGTTTCAATTTCAGTGCTTGTGATTGGTCTGTTTATATTTTCTATTTCTTCCTGGTTCAGTCTTGGAAGGTTATACTTTTGTAAGAATTTGTCCAATTCTTCCAGGTTTTCCATTTTATTGGCAGAGAGTTGCTTGTAGTAGTCTCTTAGGATGCTTTGTATTTCTGCGGTGTCTGTTGTAACTTCTCCTTTTTCGTTTCTAATTTTATTGATTTGAGTTCTCACCCTCTATTTCTTGATCAGTCTGGCTAATGGTTTATCAATTTTGTTTATCTTCTCAAAGAACCAGCTTTTAGTTTTATTGATCTTTGCTATTGTTTTCTTTGTTTCTATTTCACTTATTTCTGCTCTGGTCTTTATGATTTCTTTCCTTCTGCTAACTTTCGGTTTTGTTTGCTCTTCTTTCTCTAGTTCCTTTAGGTGTAAGGTTAGGTTGTTTATTTGAGATTTTTCTTGTTTCTTGAGGTAGGCTTGTAGAGCTATAAACGGCCCTCTTAGAACTGCTTTTGCTGCATCCCATAGATTTTGGATCTTCGTGTTTTCATTGTCATTTGTCTCTAGGTATTTTTTATTTCCTCTTTGATTTCTTCAGTGATCTCTTGGTTATTTAGTAAAATATTGTTTAGCCTCCATGTGTTTGTGTTTTTTACATTTTTTTCCCTGGAATTGATTTCTAATCTGATAGCATTGTGGTCAGAAAAGATGCTTGATATGATTTCAATTTTCTTAAATTTACGGAGGCTTGATTTGTGATCCAAGATGTGATCTATCCTGGAGAATGTTCCATGCGCACTTGAGAAGAAAGTGTAATCTGCTGTTTTTGGAAGGAATGTCCTATAAATATCAATTAAATCTATCTGGTCTATTGTGTCATTTAAAGCTTCTGTTTCCTTATTTATTTTCATTTTGGATGACCTGTCCATTGGTGTAAGTGAGGTGTTAAAGTCCTCCACTATTATTGTGTTACTGTTGATTTTCCTCTTTCATAGTGGTTAGCAGTTGCCTTATGTATTGAGGTGCTCCTATGTGGGGTGCATATATATTTATAATTGTTATATCTTCTTCTTGGATTGATCCTTTGATCATTATTTAGTGTGTCTCCTTGGCTCTTGTACCATTCTTTATTTTAAAGTCTATTTTATCGGATATGAGTATTGCTACTCCAGCTTTCTTTTGATTTCCATTTGCATGGAATATCTTTTCCATCCCCTCACTTTCAGTCTGTGCGTGTCCCTAGGTCTGAAGTGGGTCTCTTGTAGACAGCATATACATGGGTCTTGTTTTTGTATCCATTCAGCAAGCCTGTGTCTTTTGTTTGGAGCATTTAATCCATTCACATTGAAGGTAATTATCGATATATATGTTCCTATGACCATTTTCTTAATTGCTTTGGGGTTGTTTTTGTAGGTCCTTTTCTTCTCTTGTGTTTCCCACTTAGAGAAGTTCCTTTAGCATTTGTTGTAGAGCTGGTTTGGTGGTGCTGAATTCTGTTAGCTTTTGCTTGTCTGTAAAGCTTTTGATTTCTCCATGGAATCTGAATGAGATCCTTGCTGGGTAGAGTAATCTTGGTTGTAGGTTCTTCCCTTTCATCACTTTAAGTATATCATGCCACTCCCTTCTGGCGTGTAGAGTTTCTGCTGAGAAATCAGCTCTTACCCTTATGGGAGTTCACTTTTATGTTATTTGTCGTTTTTCCCTTGCTGCTTTCAATAATTTTTCTTTGTCTTTAATTTTTGCCAGTCTGATTACTATGTGTCTTGGCGTGTTTCTCCTTGGGTTTATCCTGTATGGGACTGTCGGCACTTCCTGGACTTGGGTGGCTATTTCATTTCCCACGTTAGGGAAGTTTTCGACTATAATCTCTTCAAATCTTTTCTCTGACCCTTTCTCTCTCTCTTGTCCTTCTGGGACCCCTATAATGCAAATGTTGTGGCATTTAATCTTGTCCCAGAGGTCTCTTAGGCTGTCTTCATTTCTTTTCATTCTTTTTTCTTTACTCTGTTCCGCAGCAGTGAATTCCACCATTCTGTCTTCCAGGTCACTTATCCGTTCTTCTGCCTCAGTTATTCTGCTATTGATTCCTTCTAGTGTAGTTTTCATTTCAGTTTTCGTATTGTTCATCTGTTTGTTCTTTAATTCTTCTAGGTGTTTGTTAAACATTTCTTGCATCTTCTCAATCTTTGCCTCCATTCTTTTTCCGAGGTCCTGGATAATCTTCACTATCATTATTCTGAATTCTTTTTCTGGAAGGTTGCCTATCTCCACTTCGTTTAGTTGTTTTTCTGGGGTTTTATCTTGTTCCTTCATCTGGTACTTAGCCCTCTGCCTTTTCATCTTGTCTGTCTTTCTGTGAATGTGGTTTTTGTTCCACAGGCTGCAGGATTATAGTTCTTCTTGCTTCTGCTGTCTACCCTCTGGTGGATGAGGGTATCTGAGAGGCTTGTGCAAGTTTCCTGATGGGAGCGACTGGTGGTGGGTAGAGCTGACTGTTGCTCCTGTGGGCAGAGCTCAGTAAAACTTTAATCTGCTTGACTGCTAATGGATGGGACTGGGTTCCCTCCCTTTTAGTTTTCTGGCCTGAGGCAACCCAACACTGGAGCCTACCTGGGCTCTTTGGTGGGGCTAATGGCAGACTCTGGGAGGGCTCACACCAAAGAGCACTTCCCAGAACCTCTGCTGCCAGCGTCTCTGTCCCCACGGTGAGCCATAGTCACCCCCCGCCTCTGCAGGACACCCTCCAACACTAGCAGGTAGGTCTGGTTCAGTCTCCCCTGGGGTCACTGCTCCTTCCCCTGGGTCCCGATGCACACACTACTTTTTGTGTGCCGTCCAAGAGTGGAGTCTCTGTTTCCCCCAGTCCTGTCGAAGTCCTGCAATCCAATCCCACTAGGCTTCAAAGTCTGATTCTCTAGGAATTCCTCCTCCTATTGCCGGACCCCAAGTTGGGAAATCTGACGTTGGGCTCAG
This sequence comes from Monodon monoceros, assembly GCF_005190385.1. Taxonomy (NCBI): domain Eukaryota; kingdom Metazoa; phylum Chordata; class Mammalia; order Artiodactyla; family Monodontidae; genus Monodon; species Monodon monoceros. The sequence continues at coordinate 136,147,943 of NW_021703767.1, forward strand.
AACCTTCACTCCGGTGGATGGACTTCTGTGGTATAAGTGTACTCCAGTCTGTGAGTCACCCACACAGCAGTTATGGGATTTGATTTTACTGTGATTGCGCCCCTCCTACCGTCTCATTGTGGCTTCGCCTTTGTCTATGGATGTGGGGTATCTTTTGTGGTGAGTTCTAGTGCCTCCTGTCGATGATTGCCCAGCAGCTAGTTGTGATTCTGGTGTTCTCACAAGAGGGAGTGAGAGCACGTCCTTCTACCTAATATAATGTTATATTTCAGTTATACATCAATAAAAGTTTTAACATTGGGGAAAATTATAGCGCCGTATAGAAGTACATAAAAAATAAATGGAGTAATTTATAAATACTTCTTTGCAAATAATTACATCTCCATTGTTCTTTCCTATATTTATTATTCCTTTTGTGTTTTGTTTTAATTAATGGACTTTATTTTTCAGAGCAGTTTTAAGTTTGCAGAAAAGTTGAGCAAAAAGTACAGGGAGTTCCCATAATACTCCCCTGATCCCTCTTCCCTTATTATTAACATCTTACATTACTGTGGTACACTTGGTACAATTAATGAACCAATATGGATGCAATATGATTAACTTAAGTTCATAGTTAACATTAGGGTTCACTCTTTGTTTTCTGCAGTTCTACAGGTGTTGACAAAGACATAATGTCATGCATGCACCATTACAGTATCATACAGAATAGTTTCACTGTCCTAAAAATCCCCTATGTTCCACCTATTCACCTCTCCTTCCTTCCCTCTCCCAGAACCCCTGACAACCATTGATTATTTTATTATCTCTATATCTACAATTTTGTCTTTTGCAGAATGTGATATAGTTGAAATTATACATTATGTAGCTATTTCAGATTGGTTTCTTTTAATTTGTTTTATGCAGTTAAGATTCTTCCATGCCTTTCAATGGCTTGATAGCTCATTGCTTTTTATTTATTATTTCACTGTACAGATATGCCATAGTGTTCATCCACTTACCTGTTAAAGGACAATTAATTAGTTGTTTCCAATATTTGGAAGGTTTCTCATTTCTTTTTTCTGTCTTTCAGTGTGAATTTCATTAGTAAATAGGAAAGATGACAGTGGGCATCACTGTCATATTGTCCTTGAATTTAAAAGAATGCCTATACTTCATTCAAGTACTATGGTGGCTTTGTGCTTACAAAAGTTCATCATTCTTCTGGATTCTTAAAACTGCATATGGTTTTAAAATATATTTGTTGTAAAAGGTCAAGAAGGGAGATTCTTCCAAGAATCAGTTTTATCTTTATTCAAATCTGCTTTAAATATGTCAATAATGTTTTATACTTTTTAAAAAAATCTACATAGTTAACTTTTTAAACAATATACATTTTCACCTATTTGAAATTTATGTTTCCTTGAACAATTTTACATATTTGTTTTAAAAAACTTTAAATGCTTGGAAGAATTAATATCATTAAAATGGCCATACAGGGCTTCCCTGGTGGCACAGTGGTTGAGAGTCCGCCTGCCGATGCAGGGGACATGGGTTCGTGCCCCGGTCAGGGAAGATCCCACATGCCGCAGAGCGGCTAGGCCCGTGAGCCATGGCTGCTGAGCCTGCGCGTCCGGAGCCTGTGCTCCACAACGGGAGAGGCCACAACAGTGAGAAGCCCGCGTACTGCAAAAAAAACAAAAACAAAAACAAAACAAAAACCAAAAATGGCCATACAACCCAAAGCAGTCTACAGATTTAATGCAATACCTATCAAAATATCCATGACATCTGGAAGAATTGTATAGATGATCTTATTGGCAAAGCAGAAATTGAGGCACAGATGTAGAGAACAAACGTATGGATACCAAGGGGGAAAGGGTGGGTGGGATGAACTGTGAGTTTGGGATTGACACATATACACTACTATGTATAAAACAGATAACTGATGAAAACCTACTGTATAACACAGGGAACTCTACTCAGTGCTCTGTGGTGACCTAAATGGGAAGGAAATCCAAAAAAGAGGGGATATATGTATACATAAAACTGATTCACTTTGCTGTATAGAGAAACTAATACAACACTGTAAAGCAACTATATTCCAATAAAAATTAATTTAAAAAAATACCCATGACATTTTCCACAGAACTAGGACACATAATTCTAAAATTTATGTGGAAACATAAAAGACCCAGAATTACCAAAGCAGTCCTGAGGAAAAAGAACAAAGCAGGAGGCATAACCCTCCCAGACTTCAGACAATGCTACAAATCTTCAGTAATCAAAACGTGTGGTATTGGCATAAAAACAGACATATGGATCAATGGAACCAAGTAGAGAGCCCAGAAACAAACCCACACACCTGTGGACAATTAATCTTCGACAAAGGAGGCAAGAATATACAATGAGGAAAAGAAAGTCTCTTCAGCAAGTGGTGTTGGAAAGTTGGACAGCTGCATGTAAATCAATGAAGCTAGAACATACCCTCACACCATACACACAAATTAACTCAAAATGGCTTGAAGACTTAAATATAAGTAAGACACCATAAAACTCCTAGAAGAGAACATAGGTAAAACATTCTCTGACATAAATCATACCAATATTCTTAGGTCAGTCTCCCAAGGTGATAGAAATAAAAGCAAAAATAAACAAATAGGGGGACTTCTGCAGTGGTCCAGTGGTTAAGACTCCATGCTTCCACTGCAGGGGGTGCAGGTTCAATCCCTGGTCAGGGAACTAAGATCCCATATGCCGCACGACATGGCCAAAAAATAGAATAAAATAAACTTTTTTAAAAAGAGTAGGAAATTTCAGCATATGTAGACATTTAAAAACAATGGGACCTAATCAAACTTATAACCTTTTGAATAGCAAAGGAAACCTAAACAACATGAAAAGACAACCTACAGACTGGGAGAAAATATTTGCAAATGATGAAACAAACAAGGGCTTCATTTCCAAAATATACAAACAGCTCCTATAATTCAATTACAAAAAATCCAAACAACCCAACTGAAAAATGGCAGAAGAACTAAATAGACATTTCTCCAAAGAAGAGATACAGATGGCCAATAGGCACATGAATAGATGCTCATCATTGCCACTTATTAGGGAAATGCAAATCGAAACAACAATGAGGTACCACCTCACACTAGTCAGAATGGCCATCATCAAAAAGTCTACAAATAATGAATGTTGGAGAGGGCGTGGAGAAAATGGAACCCTCCTACACTGTTGGTGGGAATGCAAATTGGGGCAGGCACTATGGAAAACAGTATGGAGTTTCCTCAAAACACTAAAAATAGAGTTGTCATACGATCCAGCAATCTCACTTCTCGGCATATACCCAGACAAAACTATAATTTGAAAAGATACATGCACCCCGATGTTCGTAGTAGCACTATTTACAATAGCCAAGACATGGAAGCAACCTAAATTTCCATTGACAGATGAATGGAAAAAGAAGATGTGGTATATATATACAATGGAATACTACTCAGGCATTAAAAAAAATGAAATTATGCCTTTTGCAGCAACATGGATGGACCTAGAGATTATCATACTAAGTGAAGTCAGACAGAGAAAGACAAATATCATGTGATATCACTTATATGTGGAATCTAAAATACAACACAAATGAACATATCTACAAAACAAAAACAGACTCACAGATATAGAGAACAGACTTGTGGTTGCCAAGGGGGAATGTGAGTGGGAGAGGGAAGGATCGGGAGTTTGAGGTTAGCAGATGCAAACTATTATATACAGGTTGAATAAACAACAAGATCCTATTGTTTGGCACACGGAACTATATCAATATCCTGTGATAAACCATAATGCAAAAGAATATGAAAAAGAATAAATATATGTATAACTGAGTCACTTTGCTGTACAGCAGAAGTTAAACACAACATTGTAAATCAACTCTACTTCAATAATTTTTTTTAATTTAAATGTTTATCAGAGCAAGGTGATATATAATCAATTCATATTTTCTATCATGACTTTGAAACTTTCTAGTTTTTATTGTTAGTAAAATTCAATTTGTGTGTCTGTATATGTATATATATGTGTGTGTATTCATACATTATATTCTTACAAAATTTTTCTAGTTACTTTCTCAAGTATTTCCATTAACTCTATGGGGTTTTTTTTTCCCTTTAATTCTTACACTGTGATGTTTTATCAGGTTTGGGACGTAAGATTACATTTCCTCTATAGAAAATACTTTTGGAAGCTTCCAGCTTCCAAAATGAGCTGTGTAACATACCTTTTACTTTGCTGAGTGTGCTTTGTTTTTCCATGTATTTAATTTTTTCTCATTAGATCTGTAGTAGATTACAATGAATTAAAATCCTCTCCTTTTCCTTTTATTTCACATAATTTTGCTGCTGTTATTTTGTGCATACATCAGTGTTTTATTTGTGCATGTGTTAGTGCATTAGTGTTACACACTCATTATCATTTATACCTTATATGGTCATGATTATCTTTCATTTACAATATCTTTTCTTTGCATTTTACTGTGCCATTTTTGCTACCCTTTTTTACCTTTGGTCTATTTGTTTCCAGCACATATCTCAGAGCAACCAATCACTGGGACTATACTCACCATAGTAGTCACATCTCAGCCAGGCATGGCATTCTTGCATCACATCCTTTCCCTGAGAATATTTAAATACTACTCTATAACCTTCTGACTTTGATAGTATGATAGAGAAGTAAAAGCTATACAAATTTTAATTCCTTTGGTCTTTAATTTTAAGATGGGAAGGGGACACGAATTTTATACTCTGAAAGATATGAAACAGCCAGAATGGGTCTTGTAGATTATTTTTCCTTTTTTTCACCTAAGATAGAGTAAGACACTACTGTCTCCTACTTCAGTTATTTTTTTAACATTTGTATTCCTCATGTATACTATTGACTATCAATATATTCTCTTATTCTGACTTTTCATTAAGGAACTCCTATTTTCTCTCATATTTATCTTTTAGTTAATTTCTTATGTTTCACCACATTATACTCCACTAGTCCAACTTTCTGAATCATTGTTTCTGCTGTGTATTGTTTTTAGAGATGATGTGAATTGATTAACAAGAGAATTCCTGCCTTTTCTTCCATATCCTCTTCTATCATTGCAAATAGATAACTACCTTCTTCTAAAATTCTATACAAAATGCATTTCAAGTATTATTATCTGAGTATTCAGAAAATTATCTTAGGAAATTTGAGGGAAAAAGTCAATTACCTGGTCTCAGTCATAAGTGAGTTCTACACTACAAATGAGAAAGGAAAAGGGAAAGTGGAAAAATTTTTAAAGGACATCATTGTAGGGTTCATAATCTTAATTCAATTAAATTTAGTTCAGTGGGTATATCATTGAAAGATAGGCACACTCTCAGTGTTGAAAGTCAAACCTAAGTCCTAACCACTTCTGGATGTTACCTACAGACTAGATATTGGAATGATTTATCCCATATCATCATGCCACACTGGTTTTGTACACTAAAGTTTGGGGCCAGAGTTTTGAAAGACCTTGCATCAACTCTTGCCTGGAGAAGAGAGCAACCTGGAGCCATGAGGTCTGGGGGCGGTTTGCTACCAAAGCAAAGCTGACTAACACTGTTAGGTTTGGGGTTGTATCTGTTTGCTAGGACTACCATGACAAATTACCCCAAACTGGGTGGCTTAATCAACAGAAACATTCTTTCACAGTTCTGAAGGCTAGAAGGCCAAGATCAAGGTAATGGCAGGGTTCGCTCCTTCTGAGGGCTGTGAGGGACAATCTGTTCCATGTCTCTCCCCTAACTTCTGGTGGTGTGCTAGAAATCTTTGGCATCCCTTGGCTTGTAGATGTATGACCCTGATCTTTGTCTCCATTTCATGTTCTCCCTGTGTGTGTGTCTGTCTCTGGGTCCAAATTTCCCTTTTTTATAAGGACACCGGTCATATTGGATTAGGGTCCACACTATTGACCTCAACTTAACTTGATCATCTGCAAAGAGACTATTTCCAAATAAGGTCACAGTACAGGGGGTTAAGACTTCAACATCCTTTTGTTGAATATAATTCAACCCACAACAGAAGGGGACATCAGATTAGCAAAGTTAAGTGAGGGTTTCAGTTTTGATCAGTAGCAACCTTCCCATACTGTGTTTAGTCAGTGGTCACCAAGATAGGGACTAAATCAAGTTAGCTATTGCAGGTGATTTTCATCCTGCTTCTTCAGTATGAAGTGTATAGAAATCCCTTCTGTGATTTTAAATATTCTTCAATATTTTTATTTAGGCCAATGAAAACATTTTCCTTCTAGATTAAATGATCTCCTATGCTTTTTTGAGAAATTAGGAGAGGAGGCCTACTGGTGTTTTTCCCTAACTCAGCCATCTTCCTAGACATTATTCATTGGAGATTATTGTCAGGAAGAACAGTTCTCTGCCAATGTAAATCAAATTAAAACCGCAAACACATGGTATAATTTCTACTTTCAAAAATCCAATAGGAATGCTTAAGACAACATCAATGGTGATTATATAATGATTTTCATCGACTCATCTAACATTTTATTATGCCCTGCATTCAGTAAGGTGCACACACACACACACACACACACGCACACACTCAATTGGTAGTAGCCAATCCAAATTAAGTGGAAAAGGTCTGTATTCACCTGTAGCCTTCAAGCCAATTAAAGATAATAATAATGGAAACCCTCAAAGATACTCATTTTCTTTCTTTTTCTTTTATACTTTTATTTTGGCATGGATACTTTCACGCAGATACTTTCTTCCATGCCTGTATTTCCACAGTTTCATCACATTAGACTCCAGTATTTAGGACTTAGGTTTTAGTGGTTGTGCAAGGAAATGGTTGTGAAGTAATAAGTGAATAAATGAATGAATACAAGATTAGTTTTACTGAAGAATATGGTTTTCAGCCAACACCATCAGTTCCCATTATTCCCTGTGATAGCACTAATTTCTAGGGCCCTCTATCATTAAAATATTCCTGATTAAATAAATTGAACTGATACTTATAAAAATACTAGTTTTGATTTAGGTTAAATTTATAAATCTTTCTACTAAGTTAACACATACTATATTATATGGAATATTATACCATCAAATTTGTATTCTGCCATCACATTTACTCTATATTAAAATATTTATTATTGGCCTGAAATCATAGGAACCCTTACCTCCACCATGGTTAAGTGAAGTGTATCATATCAGTTACTGGGTTTCCAAAGCTCTAGGACCTAGAAGATAATTGGATGCTGGAAAAAGCAGTCTTAGTTCCAAGGTTTTCCCTCTACTGTGCAGAAAGATTGGCAGTTCCAATTCCATCACCCAGAGGTCACACTGAGTCTGGAATTTCAAATGCAGTCAGAGTGGCTCTGTCTCTGGTAGTTGGAAATGATCATTGACATTCAGACAGATAGTCATCCTTTTAGCATTTCTTTTCTTTTCTTTAGTGTTTACCTTCAATATGACTGTCATTGCTGAAACGACCTAGGAAAATAAAAAGGATGAGGATAAAGAATGACAATGCAGTAGCAAGAATAAGGGCTGAGCAGTCAGAGCATGACTTTACATAATGTATGAAAGGTTATAATGCAGTTATCTTCCAGAATTATTTTCTGTACATACCTAATTGACTGCCATGTCATTAAGTAGAAGTCTCATTTATTTTATTGTTTTTTTCTCAAGCTGCTACATGATTTCAATATTTCATATTCATCATATAACATAGAGACGCTTTCATTTGTCATGGATAGTACAAGGAATGAAAGAGGGGTAAAGATTCAGAGGCAAATAAAAGAAAGGAGAAAAACTCAGGATTCAGAGAATTCTAACTGTACAATCCAATACAGAAGAGGGTGTGGAGGTGGCTGGGAAGTAAACTCTAGAACCCAATCTGAGACAAAACTTCCTCCTGTGCTTTCTGGGAATCGAAATCCTACCTGTCAGAATTATATTATTGAAATGGGATAAATGCCTTGTGTAAACAGGTTAGAAGTGGCTCCTAGGAGTGATGAATGTGAAGCAGAGGATGGTGTGCAGAATCTTGGTCAGGGTCCATTGCCCTCAGATGATGTCATGGCTGTGAAATACAATTTATTGTGATACTGTTTCAATTGATTAAGGAGTCTACAGTGAGCTCAGAGCTCCCGCTAGCCCATTACACTTGTCCGTTACACTGCCTAGGAGTCATGAAATTGAAGTGCTGGAGATGTCATGTTGGTGTGAGCAGCAAAGGTTTCTGTGGGTTATATTAATGTTGCACAGACAGACATACCCCTTTGGGGTGGTGGTGACAAAGCTATAGCAGTGAAGGAAGAAGCCTTTCCATACGCATATCTTCTATTCTAAGGTCATCTCTGTATGTCTCTGACTCTTAGGCACTGGTGCTCATGGACACTAGGGCTGAATATCCCTGAAGAGACCTTCTTGGGGTGAGAATGCCTCACTTGTCCCCAAATAATACAGCCTAGACAACAAGACACCAACCTGGTGATTTCAGGTGTCCATCAAATATGCAGTAGAGGACACTCAAGCATGGCCAATCGCTTCTTCGCATCATGTAGACTTCTTGGCTGGACTGAACATAGATATTCCATTTCTGGGAATTCAAATGTTATTTCTTCAGATGGGTTCGCTGGTGATTCTACCACGGTTGCTACAGAAACACTCAAACCAGAGTTCCACATGAGGATATATTTATCAAGTAAACCCAGCAGGAGACCTGCAGTGGAAGCCCTCATAGAGGTAGGATTTGAACATGGTGGGCAGCCAGGTGGACATACTAATTAATGCTCCTCCTTTTATCACAGGCTGTACTTAGTTGGTACAACTACCCTGCATGCAAACCTAAAGAAATTGTTCCAGGTTGAGGAACAACGGGATAGCAGAACTAGACCAGACCAGTTCCTTTCCACTAGTAGATTGGGTGGATTTCCCTGTGGTGAGGGTAGTGTCTCTTGAACCATGCAATCTGCCTCACCACAAATTTCACCTCAGCACCCTCCCATATTTGCCATCACTTGCAATGGACCTACTTTAGAGATGCCAAGAGCAAGGAGGAATGAACAGATACACTCATGGGATTTTCTCTCTTCCTTGGACAGGGACCTGCCACACCTTCATGCTCCTGCAACTGAACCACCATCTCTGGCTGCCCTTCAGAGGAGGTGAGAGGAGATCCCTATTCTGGCTACTGCCTAGCTTCTCAAATGCCTATCAGTTCAGAAAATGCAGAGGTTAACAATAATAGCAGTAAGATAGTACTGTAAAATAATGAAAACAATAATAAATGTTACTAAAAGTTTATTATATTCCAAGAATGTGCCAAGTGCTTTACATATATTATCTTTCATATTCCCACAAAAATTCCGTGAAGTAGATACTACTGTAATCTCAGGAATATGAGATGGATAGGCTGAAATCACTTCCCTGAGGTCACATATCTAGTAAGTAGTAGAAGAAAATTGAAATTCAGTTCTGTCAGATACCAAAGTCCACACTCTTAAACATGTTCAGGAAATACACACACACACACACATTTTACATATACATATACATATAATATACAGAAGAGAAAGATTATTCTCTGAAGAGCAATTTTGCAAGGCACTCTAATTACCTACTAAATATCCATTCTCCCCTTCTTTCTTACTAACCAAAAGCCTGATCTAGGGAGTATGTCAGATTTGTCCAACTAAAAATCTTGGTTTCCCAGCCATTTTTGCAACTATGGGTGATCCTATGACTCAGTTCTGGCCAATGACACATAACTGGGAATGTACTGTGAATTTCCAGTTCTGGTCAATGACATAACTGGGAATGTACTGTGAATTTCTTTCGGGCTAGCATATGGATTTGTTGGTTGGAGGTGCAGAGCTATTCAGAGACCAGGAGGGGGGTATTCACACAATAAAAGTGGTAGAGTGGGAAAATGGAAGAAACATGAGACCCTGATGACATCATAGTCCTACTGAATAATTTCTGGACTTTGTGTGAAGAAAACAAAGCCAACCTTATTTGTTTACACCATTGTCTGATGGATTTTCTTCTGCTTTTAGCAGAGTACATTCCTAACCAATATAAATATTAATGAACACTAGTTTCATATCTCATAGCTCAAATTTTAGAATTAAAAACTCTTGTTTCCTAAGTCATGTTGTAGTCGGGTCTTCCTTGGTAGTGGGCATTTCTAGACTGCAGCATTACCCATCCCAAACTACAAAACTTTTCTATATGCCTCTCACCATGGTTAAAACAGCAACACAATTATGAACGAAAAAACACCATGTCGCAGGCACATAACAGCTTTGGTGCTGCCTCCTGATTAGTTAAACTAAATTACCAGAGACTGGTGCGGAAGAAATACTGTGATAGCTCCTGCTGCTCTCCAGCCAATTTGAACTTTTTCCTAGATTTATTTTAGATGTTATTATCACCCAAACACCTGCTGCTATGTAGGCAGGAAAACAAGCCCAAAACAAATGAGGAAGCAAAACATACTAAGTTAAAAACAAATGAGCACAATCCCTAAGTATAGGATACAAATCATAGCCTTCAAATTTGAGGGCCAGTTCTCCTGGTTACGAACCAGTCTCTAAGCTACTGTAAATGCCCAAACTGAAAAAAGGAGAAAAAAATCATCCAGGTAATTTCCATGTTGGCTTCTCTTCTTTTTTCTCTATGCTTTTTGTAGAATGGAAAAAAATATTTCAAAGGGTACATTCTTATCTCCTTTCCTCTTTTTGCAGCAAACTCAGCTGCAACTTTATTTACAGCAGTATTTTTGCCCAAAACATCTTTAAACTTCTCAAAAACCACACACATACAAAATAGTAGGTAGTAGGGGAAAACTGTTGATATTAAACATAACTTTATATGATTTGAACATGGAAAATTGTTGGGGTCTTTTTGAGCTCTGTTGACTCAGTGGACAGGGGCGGGGAGTTGGGAGAACTACTCAGAGCTTCTAAACTGAATAATTTAAGACTGGTTCTTAGAATAAATACTACATTTCCAGAGCCTTTCTTTATTCCTAAGGCTGCCCATGAAAAGGGTTCCTCTTCACTTCCTTCTTAATTGAGTTTGGGAGAAAGGAACCAAAGGAGAAAGAAATCAAGATCCAGGGTCGGATGACCCGACTACAACACGACTTAGGAAACAAGAGTTTTTAATTCTAAAATTTGAGCTATGAAACTAGTGTTCATTAATATTTATATTGGTTAGGAATGTACTCTGCTAAAAGCAGAAGAAAATCCATCAGACAATGGTGTAAACAAATAAGGTTGGTTTTGTTTTCTCCATACAAAGTCCAGGGCTGTTTCTTGATGACAGCCCTTTGTATAGAGATAATTTTGTTCATGACTGTTCCAAAGCAGAGTTGATGCCTGGTTATCATGCGAAAGGCCATCAGAACAGGGTACCAAACTATCTTCTCAAGGGTCACACACAGCTGTTCTGGGAAACTGTATTGCATACCGTGTACAATTGGGGAGGAGAAAGTCAGTGGAACACGGGGAGGTGGTGATGGAATCAAATGAATGACAGAGATGGGGATAGGTTTTTAGTAGTTGCCATAGTAGGAAAAAACTTCAAGGACAGAGAGATCAAAAGAGGATCGTTATAGAAAGCTTTCTGTATTGGATGAAAGTGCTTGTGCTGTCCCTCGAAAACCTGCAGTGATGATAGACATGATCCTTTAAAGTTTCTAGTAATGAACAGTAATTCTTTGAATGTAACGTGAATCCTTAGGTGACCAGGATTACACTGGTTGTATATTGGGGGCCACCAGACAGGTTGTATGAATGTAGGTGCAGAGCTGGCCTATGCTGAAACAAAGCACTAACAAAAATCCAAGCCCCACCAAGCACACCAACTCAACTCCTAGAAAAATAGTGTCAAACAGTGTCAAAGAACAGACGCCAAACATGTACAGTGATGGTTTTTGGAATATCATTGCAAACCCAGACAGACAGTTTGGGAAAGAATACCATTTTAAATTGTGTGTTCTTGGTAGAAAACCAGATGTAGGCAGCATTATATGAATTTTCTAAATTTATGGGAGTCTAAAAATTTGCTTATGAAGTTACCTCCTGAAAATTGGTTTTTAACCTAGACTTGATGATCTTTCTCTTTCTTCAGAAATTAGTCTTTTTTTCCTAGAAGAATTGAGGGGGCAAAGGCAGATATCCTGAGACTGGATCCAGCCTTTTGCTCTTCCTAGCATACTGAGACCTGATAGTTTGGACTTTACTTTTACTCCAGATATTGCAGTTAAGGAGACTTTTGAATTGCTGGTCCTGTCTGCTGTCTTTCTTCAGAAACTGAAGAAAAAGATTTCGAAGCATGGTTAAAAGATGTGGTAGGGCCAATAACAGCCCCATGATCCCTGCTTCCTTCATGCCTTTATATAAGTTACCCCCCTTGAGTGTGGACTGAACCTAGTGACTCACTAGTGAATAAAATATGGCAAGAGCCACGTGATGTCATTTTCGAAGCTAGGTTATGAAAAGACTATGGCCTCTGTCTTGGGAAGCCTCTCTTTTTCTAACTTGCTGTGAAGGAATCCAGTTGCCATGTTGTGAACTGCTCTCTGCTGAGACCTACATGGCGAGGAGCTGACGGCTCCAGTCAGCATCCAGGGGAGACCAAGGCCTGCCAGGAGACATGTGAGAAAAGCTGGAAGCAGTGTCTCCCTCAGTTGAGCCATGAGGTGACTGCAGCCTTGGCTGACACTTGACTGCAGCTTAAAAACAGTCACTGAGCTAGAGGCACCCAGCTAAGCTACACCTGGTTTCCAGCCCATGGAAACTGTGAGTTAAATACATGCTGTTTCAAGTGGCTAAATTTGGGGGTAAGTTGTCATGCAGCAATAGATAACTAATACCACTATCATGAATGTAAATCCTCAAAGGCTGAGAAGTGCTACAGACTAGATAACAATACAGTTGACCCTTCAACAACGTGGGAGTGAGGGGTGTTGAACCTCCACGCAGTTGAAAATTCACATATATAGTCAACCTTCTGCCCTCTGTACACATGGATCCTCTGTAAACACGGTTTCTCGTCCACAGATTCAAGCAACTGCAGATTGTATAATACTGTAGTATTTACTATTTAAAAAAACTCTCATGTAAGTGAACCCATGCAAGTTCAAACCTGTGTTGTTCAAGGGTCGGCTGTACACAGAATTCAAATTTCAGTGTTAGTTATGGACTCAGGTCTACCCACTAGGACTTCTAGTTTATTGGCAAGTTTTCTCTCCACCCTGGAGGATGTACCCTACAAAGTAGCAAATAGAGATTCAGGTCAAGCAGCCAAGGGGAGGTGTCTTGTGTTTGGTTCCTACTGAACTTCTATAGCGAGCTCTCCACCAGGACTGTGGATCATGCTTACAGAACCAGAGAATCATAGTTCAAGTCCAGGCCCAGGTGATTTATGACCAGTGGTGTAGGGTAGCTGGCTACAACTGGTCTGGGAGGACCTATGGTGCACATTTCTTCCCACTCCCACATCAGTGTCATGAAATGGATAGTTGGAGATTGAGTATGGTGGCAGTATTTATACCAAAAAAATTTTTAAATGCTACAAATCAAGGTTTTGTCCAAAAAGTCAACTATTAAACATTTACCAAGCAAACCACTGTTTGTAACCAAGAGCTGCTAATCCTCACAGACCCAAGGAACCACCTGAATTCCATTTCTAGTGAAGTTAATCAAGGCTGAGGGAGAGAAGAAGGTGATCACAGCTGCCCTCAGGGAGGAAGACAAAATAGAAAGTTGAGCTGGGACTGGAAACATCACTGCAGACTTGGGAAGCCTAAATTGATGCAAGATGCCCCAGTCTCTTGAATTTGGATTCGTATAAGCAAGATCCTGGTAGCTACTCTTATCACCATTTAGAAGATACCGATACTAAGAAGTAGAGGCTTTTTTTTTTTTTCTCTTTCAGCCATCTTTTTATTTATAGTTTGTGTTTAATGCAAATCAATTCCATAACAAGAGAAGTTACTATGAATCAAAACATAAATACACAATATACAATCCAAAATACATGTACAGCATTCAGGTATGAAACAAAAGAGAATGTTCATTCACACACACAGTAGCTTGAGATCTGTTGGATATGGTTGTTCCAGTGTAGATTTCTAAAGATGGAAAAAAAATGACTTTGGTTATCAAGACTATTGTGGCCATATTAGATTTCAGAACATCTAAGCATCAGTGTGTGACCATGCGAACAAAAGACTTTAGGGAGTGTCTATTTTTAAAAAGGTTTCTGTGCATCAAGGCAGTTGTGAAAAGATTTACTTTCCAAAATCAAGCCCACTTTAGGCTTTGGACCAGGTTCTAACTATCTAAAAATACTGAATGATAACATAAAGTGTTCCAAATGTGGCTATTCTGATTCAGTTTAAAAAGAAGTATTTACAGAAAAGAGTATAAAAGTTTTTCTGAATTTAATGTAAGCAAGCTTCCAGTCTTCTCTTACCAAATATATTTGATTTATAGTTTAGCTCCTTCACATATTTGCCTTTTTAATTTTAAGATTTGTCAATCTTACCTTCAAAACAGATCATTTTTTAAACTGTAAAAAGTATTCGACATATGCAGAAATAAAAAGCATTTTGAAATTAGTTGAGATCAATGTAATTCTACTCTTTGTTATCTGTTTAGCTAAATGAATCTACTGCTCTTTTTGAATAAGAATAGTTGGTAAGTATATAAGCAAACTGTACTCATTATGCTTGGATTTGGGGTAGATTCCAATCCATCATTGCCCTGGTACATATCAATGACTACATAAAAATTCAAATGCAATGTCAAACCCAAACCCTAAGGGAAAGAGTTCAGTTCCCAAGAGAACAGCGATAGCTTAACATAAAATTTTCTCTAGAGTACATCAGCATTAAATTAGTACTGCTGAAACAACACATTGAGCATTTACAGTAACACCTGGAAGTTCCTTCTAATGTACATATAAATAGAATCACAGAAGCTTTGTTTTGCCTCATTGTTTTATGGCCTTATAAATTTAATGAACAAATGAAAACTGAATCTCTGTTCCACATCCCATTCTTTATCTCTAGGTAAGATAAAATCTATTCTCACTTTCAAGGTAGAGTTTTATGTGTCCATACTTCTTAAGCCACACTTAAGGAAATCATCTCTTAACTAATTTTGGATGTTGTCTCTCTTCATCTTGTACAGGAAACTCCAGCAGATTTAATATTGGCATTCATCTAGTCAAACCCTTCACATGCTCTTCAAACCAATCAAATTTGGGATCCTCAACAGTTTCTGTCAATAAAATAAGGTGTGGAACTAGCAGATTCATTCAATGAAGATCTGTTTTGTTTTTTGTTTTTCCCTTGTCACACTGGATGTCTGGATGCCATCTGAATTGGGTTTAGAGGATGGGAAGTATAGATGATAGATGTTTCTTGGCCTGAGTCTCTTAACAGTAGAGATGTAGAAGGGAGACCGAGATCACCAAGAGACTGGCTGTTGACTGCAGAGCACCGTCACTTGCCTTGGTGGTGGCATTTGCTGGATTGGGGGCAGCTGAGGTAGGCTGGGAGGAATTACTTGAAGGTGTTACAACAGTTGTTTGATTTGAATTAACCTGCGTAGGTAAGAGTAGTGCCAGGAGCAGCAGCCCCAGTCCGAGCCTGGCCACCATCGCTCTGCCCATGTCCGCTCCGTCGGTGCACAGCGCGTCTCACTGGATGCGGGGTGCGTGAAGGATTGCTGGCTCCCGGCGGACGCAGGCAAGGTCGAAGTAGAGGTATTAAGTAGTGTTCCAGGGCCACAGAATTAGTAAGGGCAGAGCCTACACCTGAAGCCTGGTCTGTGTGGCACAGCAGCAATATTAACAAGATGCTCTACTTGCCCTCACTCTGCTTTGTCTTCTGGCCCTCTGGCATTTTAAATCACAATAAAAACTGTAGGATCAATGGAAAATGAGAAGTGGTTACAATGAAAGACTCATTATGGAAACCTGGAACATGTCTGGGGACAATACCAAAATTAAAGAATTCCATTCAAGATGTTTTAAAAGAACAGAGCATAAAGCCCACTGTACAGAAACAGCTTTGCAAGATGAGCCAACACAGCATATCCAATGGCTTTAGTTTTCCATGTTCTCAAAACGAGAATGTGGCAATGTGTGGAACTCTCTCTGAAGTCATCAGAATCTGGACCACATTTTCTAAGGTTCATAGTTCCATCATTTGGAGTCCTCACTAGTGAATTTCATGAACTACACAAACATAAAGCTAATTTTTTAAAATTCAAAGTTCAGAAAAAAATTCAAAGCCATATAATAGACAAACATTAAGTAAGACCTGAAAGTCATACTAGCTTGAAGGCAAAACAAAATGAAATCAGATAGTATCTGGCCTTTTTGGTTGCATTAGAACTATAAATGAAGCAGAATTCTCTAATCCCAACCTTAATGACAAGAGAAACATGCATATATATGAACATGAATCAAGATTTCCATGGACAGCTACTGAGAAAGTGTGCTGCCTGGGTGACTTGAAGAGATAAAAGCTAAAGGTAGGATATCTAGGTGCTATATTTGTACAGAAAACACTAGAGATACCATAAGCAGTTTTTCTGATACTACAACATTTTTAAAAGGAGATTATAGAAAAAAGTATTTGCTAAAACACAGAAAATCAGATATCGTAGGAAGATACAAAAAACAAAATTAAAAAAATTAACCCAATCAGATAAAACATAGCAGAATGCTTTGCTTTCCATTGAGCCACCACTAGCCCCAATAAGAGGCCAGAAAATTACTTAGTCTGTGTGCAAGCCCATTCCAGGAACTAGATGATCCATACATCTTTAATATCCTTTCACGAGAGCATTCTTGGCTGAACACTTCATTAGGTTTTTACTCCTTGCTAGATTCTGCCGTGTAGCACAGCCTTAGATGCTTGTGAAGCAAAGTGTCAAAAGCTTACATCATGGGGGTCTTTTGAGCACACTGATGTAGGGATTTCATACCGTTAGAGAGCACATATTAAAAGATACGATACCTTTGTCAGACATTATTTAAAACAATAGCATCTTATAATGGTTGCTTCTAGAAGGAGTAGTGATTACAAAAGGGCTTCAGGGGGTACTGCTATGTTGTTTTTTGATCTAGGTGGCTTACATGGGTATTTTCCAAATTGTGAGACTACATCAAGCTATATACCTATGATTTGTGCACCTCTCTGTATGCACATCATACTTCAATAAACATGTCACTAAAAGCAAACAAATGACAGCTACTTGAAATCACTACCCTACCCATTTTGGGAAGACTGATATTCAAATATTTATGAAGCACTAAATAAGATCGGGGGCTATTCCAGGTGCTATGTGACAGGGCTTCTCTTCCTCCAGGAGCTTTCTATTCAATAAAAGAGAAATAACCCACCATTAATCCATGCAGTGTCAATAAATAACATGGAATAATAAGCAACAAGTTTTATAGAAGTGATGTAGTTGCAGCAACTGGGTTATACAAGTTGGAAGAAGGAAAGATCACTTTTGGTGGTGAAAACCATGTTATGAAATATTCTATTGCCTCTCTCCCCACCCAGTGTCCTGAAACAAATTACATGTTGATGGGCATTAACTAGATCAATGGAGGCTGATAGGGAAACAGCAAAGGCTTTAGGACAAAGACAGAGCAGACTAGTTCTATTTCCCAATATTTACAGATTGTGTAAGACCATGGGTGAGTTATTCAGAGTAATCTATTATTGGTTTTGTTTTCCCAGCCCTTCTTTCCTCTTCAAATCAAAATCATTACGGAGAAGTGGGTGGACCCTTTCTTTCCTGACTCAAACTTGAGGCTATAGTGGAAGCAACCAGTCTTAGTGCCCAAACCCCTGCCATGGTCCAAGAATGGGCACATGGCTCAGCTACTCAGAGTTATCACCTATGTCTCTTGGGAAGAAAAACTCTGAGATAAAGAGCAGCCATGAGCCATGTTCCCCCATATGCAAATGCCAATGTGAAAGAATGAAGTTGATATGCAGAAAGATGCAGGGGGAGTAAAGAGCCAGCAGGAGGATGGGGCCCAGCAACACTACTCTCCCTTGTTCCAGAAAACTCTGGGACTCAGCGTTGCCCCTGCCCTTTACATAGTTTGGGGTATTTATGCCAATTAATTTCCAATTTTGCCTACACTAGTTCAACTGGGTTTGGTCATCTGCAATCAAGAGCCATGACTAAAACATTCCCCTCACTGAAATCTGTTTTCTGACTGCAAAACTGAGAACACAAATATATAATGCAGAAGTTTGTAATAAAGGTGAAATACTTTACTATGTGTAAAGACAATTGTTCAATATTATTTCCTTATCAATGTCCCATCAATGTGAGAATTTACATCACCCATTCAAGGATTCTCCAAACTAGGATCGACCTACATTGCCTCTGATTTTATACAGCAACTGGGTAATCCATAAACCATACTCCTAGCATCCAATAAAGGCAAAGGGTAGACTGATCTCACATATTTCCTATGACCCTCCTTTCTTTTTCCCTAATCGGCTCTCATTCCAAACCCATTCTCCTCTGGTTCACCAGATTGTTCCCTGTTCCAAATCTGACACGACCTCTGATCTGTTATAGGATTTCATGCTTGTTCTCCACAGCATTTTACTTTCCAATATCCCAAAGAATTTTTTTACTTGATCCACCTCAAACGCCACCCCTCTTCCCAGAGGCAAATTAAGCATATAGTACTTAATTTGGTCCCTTGAATTTCAACCCCTGTCGAAAGCTATGTGGTCAACACATCTCCTGGTTGAGTTACTAAGCCAGTTTTCACCCTTTTCCAAGGAAAGAGTACCAACAGCCTCAAATGACCTCCAAAATACCACAAGATTTAACAATTATAGCTAAAATTCATTGAGCACTTATGTGAGAGGTTCCATGCTAAAGATTCATGTTTTTTTTTTTTTAATGCTGAATCCTCCCCCACCAGGAGATTTTTTTAAATTAATTAATTAAACTTATTTATTTTTGTCTGTGTTAGGTCTTCGTTGCTGTGCATGGGCTTTCTCTAGTTGCAGCGAGTGGAGGCTACTCTTCTTTGCGGTGCGCAGGCTTGTCATTGCAGTGGCTTCTCTTGTTGCGGAGCACGGGCTCTAGGCACACTGGGCTTCGGCAGTCGTGGCACACGGGCTCAGTAATTGTGGCACACGGGCTTAGTTGCTCCACGGCATGTGGGGTCTTCCTGGACCAGGGCTCGAACCCAGGTCCCCTGCATTGGCAGGCGGATTCTTAACCACTACACCACCAGGGAAGCCCTAAACTTCATGTTTATGTTATTTCATTTAATCCTCATTGCAACACTATAATGCAGGTCCCATGATTGATATGGCTAGGATGGCCCTAGACAATGGTAAGGTCATCTGGATAACCTAGAGGATAATGCAAATACCTTGTCACCGACTCAGAAACCATGCCACTGATAAAGTGGTTATTACTATTAACCATGGAAGGAAATGTTATAGGGAAGGCATTTTAATGAGCTCAGACACCTCTGTTTATCCTCAATTTAAAAAAGACAGCATGGTCCTGCTGAAAGAACATGGACTCAGGGAGGCTGGACCTGAGTCATGACTCCATAAATTACCAGAGTTTGATGCTGACAAAGTCACATTGTGACTTTGAAATATAATGATTTCTTTTGTTGATGGAGTAGAATAAGAGAAAAGTAAGAATGAAAAATAAAACCAAAACATAAAACAGAAGTAATAAGTCCAAACATATGTGTATTGTCAAAAGACTCAGATTGTGGAGAAGGGCAGTGCAAAATAAATAAATCAGTATCTGTAAAGTGCTTAGAGCAGTACCTTGTATATATACCAAGCACTCAATCAATGCTACCTATTGTTATTAATTTTTTAGCTGTACAAAAACTTTTCCATTTTTAATTGAAAGTTGGGGCTTCTAACTTATAAGGAAGTCTCAGTATGCATTACCTGAATTAATTAAATATAAATTTGATAGAGTGTTAATCATAAGTGTAGACCTGTGCTACATTTGGTTTATTACTTCGACTTGTATCCAGTCATTAGCATGAATGATATTTGTGAGTATTCAAATAATTTCTCAAGAAAAAGACATTATATTTCCTCCATAACTTGTAGCTTAATGAAATTTCTAATATGTGAGAAATCATTTCAATTGCCAGAAAAGCCATTCTGAGTAGCCTTATTTTAAAATCATTGTCAATGGCTAAAGACACTGTGAAGAGTTTGTATTTTACTCTTATATGTAGATCACTTTGCTTAGTAAAGAAATTTCCAAAGAAAGTTGCCTATCAGTCTAATTATTTTAAATCAAATATTATCTTCTTGACTTACGTTATAATTTTAGAAACATGCAACCATTTCTAATGGGCTCATTAATTGACTATGACTACTATTCGTTAGATTTAAGATTCTCTACCTAGTGATTGAGCAGTAAGCAAACATTTACCTGCCCAGAAAAATCTGCATATTAAAGGAAATCTGTATACATTCATTTTAAATGTGGGTCTTCCTAAAGATAACTATCCCTTAATAATTCAAGTTTGAGTTTTCACGTAATTTTTTTTCTTGGTAGCACACATTTATGCCCTATTTTTGGCTTTGTTTTCCATTGCCAGGTTGGTAATCGCTCACACAGCAGGGGCCCAATGTAGGGATATTTTCCCACCACACAGAAGTACAGCCACTGAAGTAAACTATTTCACATCCAAGGGAGGCTGAGAGGACTTTCAATCACACAACCTGTTAATTTCCCAAATGGGATTTAGTCAGGGCAGTGAAGTTCATGGATTTGGAGAAAACTTAGTGAAGCTTTAACAGTCATCAAGACCTCACCTTGGGCATCTTATTTTAAGGCTAGAAGCAAAGCCAAGAAAAGGCTGTGTTAGGGCAAATAGAGTCAATTCTATAAAGAGGGTCCTGATAGAATTGCCATTTTGTAGCCCCCGCATATTCTTAACTTCTTTACACTTGAAATTATGGAGAAAATCCAAAAATTTTCATTTATGTGAGTTACATCCATCAATATTTACAGTATTAGAAATTAAAAGAGAAATATTTTAAATATTTATTAATCGATTTTAAAATACATTTATTACATTATGTTATGGCAAAAATAACATATTTTGTGAAAAATAACTATATTTTCCCAAACAAAAAGATGAAGAAGAGTAGCATCATCTTATATTTTTGCAAATCCCTTTAATGTCCAGCTTAATAAAAGACAGCTGGATACTTACATCAGCTTCTACATTCAGCCAAATACTATGTGCTTTTTGATTGAAGTATATGAAGAAAATCAGGCCTCGCCAAAATATGTAATTGGAAAAAGAGAAGTATTTTAATAGCCTTTTTAGATATTTGTGTACTTTCTTCTTTGATGCTATGTCAGAACTGAACAAGTTGCAATAAAGAATCTGAAAAAATCTCAGTGAACTTTGCATATTCTGTGACATTAAAATCCATTGGTCTTTCTTGCACTCTGAATGGACCTTTTAAACATGAATCATTTGTAACATGAGATGGTCATTTGGAAAATACTGGTTCTCTGAGTTATGCAGATCTCCAAAATATTAACACATTTTATTACAGAATATCAGAAAATAATACTAGTTGTATCACCACTGATTTCATCAGAAAAAACTTTGGGAAAATGTCAAGTTCACGTATCACATGGAAGTTCTCTAAAATTCTGATTTTCATATGAAAATTTGAGTGACAGCTCACTTCACTTACTTTTGAAAAAATATCTGCCAAACACCCAAGTCTGAATAACTAAATAGTTTGTTGATCAATAGATCTTTCAAGAAAAAATGGAACTCCCAATTTCCATGAAAACAGCTTTAAACTGAAAATACACAAGTGCTTTATGTTTACTTCCCATTATTTTAAAGTGTACTCTAGGGTGATTTAATAAGATTAACAATTTTACTAGTTCATAATGGATATTCTTTAGTAAAACTGACATTTGTGAGTGTGCAGCAATGAAGCATACAATGACTGCTAACTAATACAGTTTGGTGGAACTGCCTTGATTTGCACTTAGGCATCAGCAGTTTTACATATAACAGCTTCGGCACCATCAGCACAAATGTCAACACAATGCAAAAGGCAAATATAGTCTTATATTATTATAAAAATAGCTTTAACCTCACAGACTTCCTGAAAGTCTTTTGAGTACCCCAGGGGCCTGTGGACCATATTTTGAGAACTGCTGTTCTAGAGAATTCCAGTCCTGTTTACTGGGACCAGTTTTAAAAAGCCTCTTTAGAAGGGCCTGATGCCTTTGGTTTCAGCTTTCCTTTCAGGATCTAACTGAGGACCAGAAAACTGGGGTTCCTAGTTGCCTGATGATATGAGGATACTCAAATATTCTCAAATTAGAGAAAAAAACAAAAACTTAGCTCATCTTTAAAAACAAAACAACTGAGTCATTATATCATCTAAAACTTTTTAGCCTCATTAATGTTCTACCAACAAATTTTACGTCACTCGGTATAAAATTCTATAAACACTGAAATAATTAAATGAGAACAAAAATTAAAATGACACCATAATTTAGGAAATCTTTAGTGTAATAAATCAGGTATCTTGCTCTACCATTTTGAACTTGCCTAAACACGTCCACTGTTTATGCACAAAATTTTATGTAGATATACATTATCTGTTCTGAAAACTCTCTTATTTTACAGACAACAAAAACTGAAGCTCAAGGAATTTCCTTTTAAATCTTAGAAACTTCGAATTTAAACATTCTTTCAGATCACCAAGTTCAACCTTCCTTCTAAGTGAATTTCATCCGTCTTAGATGAACTTGCAGGCTTGCTTTCAACCCTACCAGTGACAGCTCACTGCCTCAGGAGGCATTACTGCATTTCAGACTGGCTATCAACAGCAATTCAGGTGTTTTTCTTTAGATTGAGACAAACAATTCTTAGATATACTTCATAATGTAACGCAATATTTCTCTTTCCGAAGACCATATTAGCTTTTTCAGCAGTCAAAACATAACGTTAGTTTATGGTGGCCAGGCGGATTGTGAAACCTAGAAGTCTTACATGATTTGTTATCAAGTCTATTTAAGCCCATCTTTGGATTATACTGTTGATATTTTCCCCTAGTGGTTAGGTTTTTTTTTTTTTAAACATCTTTACTGGAGTATAATTGCTTTACAATGGTGTGACAGTTTCTGCTTTATAACAAAGTGAATCAGTTATACATATACATATGTCCCCATATCTCTTCCCTCTTGTGTCTCACTCCCTCCCACCCTCCCTATCCCACCCCTCTATGTGGTCACAAAACACTGAGCTGATCTCCCTGTGCTATGCAGCTGCTTCCCACTAGCTATCTACTTTACATTTTGCAGTGTATATGTGTCCATACCACTCTCTCGCTTTGTCCGTGCTTACCCTTCCCCCTCCCCGTATCCTCAAGTCCATTCTCTAGTAGGTCTGTGTCTTTATTCCCATCTTGCCCCTAGGTTCTTCATGACCCTTTTTTTTAGATTCCATATATATGTGTTAGCATACAGTATTTGTTTTTCTCTTTCTGACTTACTTCACTCTGTATGACAGACTCTAGGTCCATCCACCTCACTACAAATAACTAAATTTCGGTTCTTTTTATGGCTGAGTAATATTCCATTGTATATATGTGCCACATCTTTATCCATTCATCTGTTCATAGACACTTAGGTTGCTTCCATGTCCTGGCTATTGTAAATACAGCTGCAATGAACATTTTGGTACATGACTCTTTATGACCTATGGTTTTCTCAGGGTATATGCCCAGTAGTGGGATTGCTGGGTCATGTGGTAGTTCTATTTTTAGTTTTTTACGGAACCCTCATACTGTTCTCCATAGTGGGTGTATCAATTTACATTCCCACCAACAGTGCAAAAGGGTTCTCTTTTCTCCACCCGCTTTCCAGCATTTATTGTTTGTACATTTTTTGATCATGGCCATTCTGACCGGTGTGAGATGATATCTCATTGTAGTTTTGATTTGCATTTTTCTAATGATTAATGATGTTAAGCATTCTTTCATGTGTTTGTTGGCAATCTGTATACCTTCTTTGGAGAAATGTCTGATTAGGTCTTCTGCCCACTTTTGGATTGGGTTGTTTGTTTTTTGGATATTTAGCTGCATGAGCTGCTTGTAAATTTTGGAGGCTAAATCTTTGTCAGTTGCTTCATTTGCAAATATTTTCTCCCATTCTGAGGGTTGTCTCTTGGTCTTGTTTATGGTTTCCTTTGCTGTGCAAAAGCTTTTAAGTTCATTAGGTCCCATTTGTTTATTTTTGTTTTTATTTCCATTTCTATAGGAGGTGGGTCAAAAAGGATCTTGCTGTGATTTATGTCAAAGAGTATTCTGCCTATGTTTTCCTCTAAGAGTTTTATAGTGTCTGACCTTAAATTTAGGTCTTTAATCCATTTTGAGTTTATTTTTGTGTATGGTGTTAGGGAGTATTCTAATTTCATTCTTTTACATGTGGCTGCCCAGTTTTCCCAGAACCAATTATTGAAGAGGCTGTCTCTTCTCCACCGTATATTCTTGCCTCCTTTATCAAAGATAAGGTGACCATACGTGCGTGGGTTTCTCTCTAGGTTTCTATCCTGTTCCATTGATCTGTCTTTCTGTTTTGTGCCAGTACCATACTGTCTTGATTACTGTAGCTTCGTAGTACAGTCTGAAGTCAAGGAGCCTGATTCCTCCAGCTCCATTTTTCGTTCTCATGATTGCTTTGGCTATTCGGGGTCTTTTGTGTTTCCACACAAATTGTGAAATTTTTTGTTCTAGTTCTGTGGTAGTTTGATAGGGATTGCATTGAATCTGTAGATTGCTTTGGGTAGTACAGTCATTTTCAAAATGTTGATTCTTCCAATCCAAGAACGTGGTATACCTGTCCATCTATTTGTATCACCTTTAACTTCTTTCATCAGTGTCTTTTAATTTTCTGCATACAGGTCTTTTGTCTCCTTAGGTAGGTTTATTCCTAGGTATTTTATTCTTTTTGTTGCCATGGTAAATGGGAGTGTTTTCTTAATTTCTCTTTCAGACCTTTCATCATTAGTGTATAGGAATGCAAGAGATTTCTGTGCATTAATTTTGTATCCTGCTACTTTACCAAATTCATTGATTACCTCTAGTAGTTTTCTGGTAGTATCTTTAGGATTCTCTATGTATAGTACCATGTCATCTGCAAACAGTGACAGTTTTACTTCTTCTTTCCAATTTGGATTCCTTTTATTTATTTTTCTTCTCTGATTGCTGTGGCTAAAACTTCCAAGACTATGTTGAATAATAGTGGTATGAGTGGGCAACCTTGTCTTGTTCCTGATCTCAGTGGAAATGGTTTCAGTTTTTCACCATTGAGGACGATGTTGGCTGTGGGTTTGTCATATATGGCCTTTATTATGTTGAGGAAAGTTCCCTCTCTGCCTATTTTCTGGAGGGTTTTTATCATAAATGGTGTTGAATTTTGTCAAAAGCTCTCTCTGTATCTATTGAGATGATCATATGGTTTTTCTCTTTCAATTTGTTAATATGGTGTATCACACTGATTGATTGATTTGCGTATATTGAAGAATCCTTGCATTCCTGGGATAAACCCCACTTGATCATGGTGTATGATCCTTTTAATGTGCTGTTGGATTCTGTTTGCTAGTATTTTGTTGAGGATTTTTGCATCTATGTTCATCAGTGCTATTGGCCTGCAGTTTTCTTTCTTTGTGACATCTTTGTCTGGTTTTGGTATCAGGGTGATGGTGGCCTTGTAGGATGAGTTTGGGAGTGTTCCTCCCTCTGCTATATTTTGGAAGAGTTTGAGAAGGATAGGTGTTAGCTCTTCTCTAAATGTTTGATAGAATTCACCTGTGAAGCCATCTGGTCCTGGGCTTTTGTTTGTTCGAGATTTTTAATCAGAGTTTCAATTTCAGTGTTTGTGATTGGTCTGTTCATAATTTCTGTTTCTTTCTGGTTCAGTCTTGGAAGGTTGCATCTTTCTAAGCATTTGTCCATTTCTTCCATGTTGCCAATTTTATTGGCATAGAGTTGCTTGTAGTAATCTCTCATGATCCTTTGTATTTCTGCAGTGTCAGTTGTTACTTCTCCTTTTTCATTTCTTATTCTATTGATTTGAGTCTTCTCCCTTTTTTTCTTGATGAGTCTGGCTAATGGTTTATAAACTTTTTTTATCTTCTCCAGGAACCAGCCTTTAGGTTTATTGATCTGTGCTATTGTTTCCTTCATTTCTTTTTCATTTATTTCTGATCTGATCTTTATGATATCTTTCCTTCTGCTAACTTTGGGCTTTTTTTGTTCTTCTTACTCTAATTGCTTTAGGTGTAAGGTTAGGTGGTTTATTTGAGATGTTTCTTGTTTCTTAAGATAGGATTGTATTGCTGTAAACTTCCCTCTTAGAACTGCTTTTGCTGCATCCCAAAGGTTTTGGGTCTTCGTGTTTTCATTGTCATTTGTTTCTAGGTATTTTTTGATTTCCTCTTTGATTTCTTCAGTGATCTCTTGGTTATTAAGTAGTGTATTGTTTAGCCTCCATGTGTTTGTATTTTTTACAGATCTCTTCCTGTAATTGACATCTAGTCTCATAGCGTTGTGGTCAGAAAAGATACTTGATATGATATTAATTTTCTTAAACTTACCAAGGCTTGATTTGTGACCCAAGATATGATCTAGCCTGGAGAATGTTCCATGAGCACTTGAGAAGAATGTGTATTCTGTTGTTTTTGTATGGAATATCCTATAAACATCAATTAAGTCCATCTTGTTTAATGTATCATTTAAAGCCTGTGTTTCCTTATTTATTTTCATTTTGGGTGATCTGTCCATTGGTGAAAGTGGGGTGTTAAAGTTTCCTACTATGATTGTGTTACTGTTGATTTCTCCTTTTATGGCTGTTAGTATTTGCCTTATGTATTGAGCTGCTCCTATGTTGGATGTATAAATATTTACAATTGTTATATCTTCTTCTTGGATTGATGCCTTGATCATTATGTAGTGCCCTTCTTTGTCTCTCGTAATAGTTTTTGTTTTAAAGTCTATTTTGTCTGATATGAGAATTGCTACTCCAGCTTTCTGTTGATTTCCATTGGCATGGAATATCTTTTTCCATCCCCTCACTTTCAGTTTGTATGTGTCCCTAGGTCTGACGTGGGTCTCTTGTAGACCGCATAGATACGGGTCTTGTTTTTGTATCCATTCAGCCAGTCTATGAGTTTTCATTGGAGCATTTAATCCATTTACATTTAAGGTAATTATCGATATGTATGTGCCTATTACCATTTTCTTAATTGTTTTGGGTTTGTTATTGTAGGTCTTTTCCTTCTCTTGTGTTTCCTGCCGAGAGAAGTTCCTTTTAGCATTTGTTGTAAAGCTGGTTTGGTGGTGCTGAATTCTCTTAGCTTTTGCTTGTCTGTAAACGTTTTAATTTCTCTGTCAAATCTCAATGAGATCCTTGCTGGGTAGAGTAATGTTGGTTGTAGGTTTTTCTCCTTCATCACTTTAAATATGTCCTGCCACTCCCTTCTGGCTTGCAGAGTTTCTGCTGAAACATCAGCTGTTAACCTTATGGGGATTCCCTTGTGTGTTATTTGTTGTCTTTCCCTTGCTGCTTTTAATATTTTTTCTTCATATTTAATTTTTGATAGTTTGATTAATATGTGTCTTGGCGTGTTTCTCCTTGGATTTATCCTGCATGGGACTCTCTGTGCTTCCTGGACTTGATTAACTATTTCCTTTCCCATATTAGGGAAGTTTTCAACTATAATCTCTTCAAATATATTCTCAGTCCCTTTCTTTTTTTCTTCTTCTTTTGGGACCCCTATAACTCGAATGTTGGTGCATTTAATGTTGTCCCAGAAGTCTCTGAGAATGTCCTCAATTCTTTTCATTCTTTTTCTTTATTCTGCATTGCAGCAGTTATTTCCACTATTTTATCTTCCAGATCACTTTTCCATTCTTCTCCCTCAGTTATTTTGCTATTGATCCTTTATGGAGAATTTTTAATTTCATTTATTGTGTTGTTCATCATTGTTTGTTTGCTCTTTAGTTCTCCTACGTCCTTGTTAAATGTTTCTTGTATTTTGTCCATTCTATTTCCAAGATTTTGGATCATCTTTACTATCATTATTCTGAATTCTTTTTCAGGTAGACTGCCTATTTCCTCTTCATTTGTTAGGTCTGGTGGGTTTTTATCTTGCTCCTTCATCTGCTGTGTGTTTCTCTGTCTTCTCATTTTGCTTATCTTACTGTGTTTGGGGTCTCCTTTTCACAGGCTGCAGGTCGTAGTTCCCATTGTTTTTGGTGTCTGTCCCCAGTGGGTAAGTTTGGTTCAGTGGGTTGTGTAGGCTTCCTGGTGGAGGGGACTAGTTTCTGTGTTCTAGTGGATGAGGCTGGATCTTGTGTTTCTGGTTGGCAGGTTCACATCTGGTGGTGTGTTTTGGGGTGTCTGTTGCCTTATTATGATTTTAGGTAGCCTCTCTGCTAATGGACGGTGTTGTTTTCCTGTCTTGCTAGTTGTTTGGCATAGGGTGTTCAGCACTGTAGCTTTCTGGTCGTTGACTGGAGCTGGGTCTTGGCATTAAGATGGAGATCTCTGGGAAATTTTCACTGCTTGATATTGTGTGGAGCTTGGAGGACTCCTGTGTACCAGTGTCCTGAACTTGGCACAGCCCTGATGCCTTGCTGGAGCACCAAAAGCCTGTCATCCACATGGTTCAGAATAAAAGGGAGAAAAAAAAAGAAAGAAGACAATAAAATTAAATTAAATCAAATTAAAAAGTTAATAAAATAAAAATAATTATTAAAAATAATTTTTTACGTAATTAAAAAAAAAGAAAGAAGAGAGCAAACAAACCAAAAAAAACAAATCTACCAATGATAAAAAGTGCTAAAAACTATACTAAAATATAAAACGATGGACAGCCCGAACCCTAGGACAAATGGTAAAAGCAAAGCTATACAGACAAAATCACACACAGAAGCATACACATGCACACTCACAAAAAGAAAAAAATGGAAAAAAATATATATATATTGTTGCTCCCAAAGTCTGCCTCCTCAATTTGGGATGACTCGTTTTCTATTCAGGTATTCCACAGATGCAGGGTACATGAAGTTGATTGTGGAGATTTAATCCACTGCTCCTGAGGCTGCTGGGAGAAATTTCCCTTTCTCTTCTTTGTTCGCACAGCTCCTGGGGTTCAACTTTGTATTTGGAACTGCTTCTGTGTGTAGGTCGCCTGAGGGTGACAGTTCTTCCCTCAGACAGGACAGAGTTAAAGGAGCAGCTGCTTCGGGTCCTCTGGCTCACTCAGGTGGGGGGAGGGAGGGGCACAGAGTGCGGGGTGAGCCTGCGGTGGCAGAGGCCAGCGTGACGTTGCAGCAGCCTGCGGTGCGCCGTGCATTCTACCGGGGAAGTTGTCCCTGGATCACGGGACCCTGGCAGTGGCGGGCTGCACAGGCTCCTGGAAGGGGAGGTGTGGAGAGTGGCCTGTGCTTGCACACAGGCTTCTTGTTGGTTGCAGCAGCAGCCTTAGCGTCTCACGCCCACCTCTGGAGCTCCTTTAAGCGGCGTTCTTAATCCCCTCTCCTCACGCACCAGGAAACAAAGAGGCAAGAAAAATCTCTTGCCTCTTCGGTTGCTCCAGAATTTTTCCCAGACTCCCTACCGGCTGGCTGTGGGGCACTAGCCCCTTCAGGCTGTGTTCACCCCGCCAACCCCAGTCCTCTCCCTGGGGTCTGACCTCCGAAGCCCGAGCCTCAGGTCCCCCCTTCCCTGCCCGCCCCGGTGGGTGAGCAGACAAGCCTCCTGGGCTGGTGAGTGCCAGTCGGCACCGATCCTCTGTGCGGGAATCTCTCCCCTTTGCCCTCCGCACCCCTGTTGCTGTGCTCTCCTCCGCAGCTCCGAAGCTTCCCCCCTCCGCCACCCGCAGTCTCCGCCCACAAAGGGGCTTCTAGTGTGCGGAAACCTTTCCTCCTTCACAGCTCTCTCCCAGAGGTGCAGGTCCCGTCCCTATTCTTTTGTCTCTGCTTTTTCTCTTTTCTTTTGCCCTACCCAGGTACGTGGGGAGTTTCTTGCCTTTTGGGAGGTCTGAGGTCTTCTGCCAGTGTTCAGTAGGTGTTCTGTAGGAGTTGTTCCACGTGTAGATGTATTTCTGGTGTATCTGTGGGGAGGAAGGTGATCTCCACGTCTTACACTTCCGCCATCTTGAAGCTCCTCATAGTGGTTAGGTTTTAAAATTAAATTTCGTATGGATCACTTTGATCCATAGTCCAACTTCCCATGATCAATTTCAATTTAGATTTATTCAAATGTGATATTACTTACAGGCAGTTTGTGTCATCATCAGTTTTTGTGTAGGGGTTAATCATGTCTTCATCTACCTTTGTTTCTAACAGAAGAATAACAGAAAGGAGGACAGAGGGCTATGGCATGACTTTAAAGCTACTCATTTATTCAATCACATTTGTTTTATAGTGTCCGGTCCTACATTTAGGTCTTTAATCCATTTGGAGTTTATTTTTGTGTATGGTGTTAAGTAGTTTTCTAATTTCATTCTTTTTTGGGTAGCTGTCCCGTTTTCCCAGCACCACTTATTGAAGAGGCTGTCTTTTCTCCATTGTATGTTCTTGCTTCCTTTGTCATAAATTAGGTGACCATATGTGTGTGGGTTTACCTCTGGGCTTTCTATCCTGTTCCATTGATTTATATTTCTGTTTTTGTGCTAGTACCATTCTGCCTTGATTACTGTAGCTTTGTAGTATAGTCTGAAGTCAGGGATCCTGATTCCTCCAGCTCTGTTTTTCTTTCTCAAGATTGCTTTCGCTATTCGGGGTCTTTTGTGTTTCCATACAAACTGTAAAATTTTTGCTCTAATTCTCTGAAGAATGCCATTGGTAGTTTGGTAGGGGTTGCATTGAATCTGTAGATTGCTTTGAGTAGTATAGTTATTTTCACAATATTGATTCTTCCAA
Source organism: Monodon monoceros (assembly GCF_005190385.1). NCBI lineage: Eukaryota > Metazoa > Chordata > Mammalia > Artiodactyla > Monodontidae > Monodon > Monodon monoceros. Next base: position 136,178,990 of record NW_021703767.1, read on the forward strand.
TCCAAGAACATGGTATATCTCTCCATCTGTTTGCATCATCTTTAATTTCTTTCGTCAGTGTCTTATAATTTTCTGAGTACAGGTGTTTTACCTCCTTGGGTAGGTTTATTCCTAGGTATTTTATTCTTTTTGTTGAGATGGTAAATGGGATTGTTTCCTTAATTTCTCTTTCTGATCTTTTGTTGTTAGTGTATAGGGATGCCAGAGATTTCTGTGCATTAATTTTGTATCCTGCAAACTTACCAAGTTCATTCACTAGTTCTAGTAGTTTTCTGGTGGCATCTTTAGGGTTTTCTATATATAGTATCATGTCATCTGCAAACAGTGACAGTTTTACTTCTTCTTTTCAAATTTGTATTCTTTTTATTTCTTTTTCTTCTCTGATTACCATGGCTAGGACTTCCAAAGCCATGTTGAATAAGAGTGGTGAGAGTAGAAATCCTCATCTTGTTCCTGATCTTAGTGGAAATGCTTTCAGTTTTTCACCACTGAGTATGATGTTTGCTATGGGTTTGTCATATGTGGCCTTTATTATGTTGAGGTAGGTTCCCTCTATGCCCATTTCCTGGAGTTTTTAATCGTAAATGGGTGTTGAATTTTGTCAAAAGCTTTTTCTGCCTCTATTGAGGTGATCATAGGGGTTTTATTCCTTAATATGTTAATATGGTGTATAACATTGCTTGATTTGTGTATATTGAAGAATCCTTGCATTCCTAAGATAAATCCCACTTGATTATGGTGTATTATCTTTTTAATATGTTGGATTCTGTTTGCTAGTATTTTGTTCAGGATTTTTGTATCTATGTTCATCAGTGATATTGGTCTGTAATTTTCTTTTTTTTTTCGTAGCATCTTTGGTTTTGCTATCAGGGTGATGGTGGCCTCATAGAATGAGTTTGGGAATATTCCTTCCTCTGGAATTTCCTGGAAGAGTTTGAGAAGGATCAGTGTTAGCTCTTCTCTAAATGTTTGATAGAATTAGCCCATGAAGCCATCTGGTTCTGGACTTTTGTTTGTTGGAAGATTTTTAATTACAGTTTCAGTTTCATTACTTGTGATAGGTCTGTATATATTTTCTTTTTTTTTTTTTTTGTGCGGTACACGGGCCTCTCACTGCTGTGGCCTCTCCCATCGTGGAGCACAGGCTCTGGACGCGCAGGCCCAGCAGCCATGGCTCACGGGCCCAGCCACTCCGTGGAATGTGGGATCCCCCTGGACCGGGGCACGAACCCGTGTCTCCTGCATCAGCAGGTGGACTCTCAACAACTGCGCCACCAGGGAAGCCCTGTATATATTTTCTAATTCTTCCTGGTTCATTTTGGAAAACTGTACCTTTCCAAGAATTTGTCCACTTCTTCTTGGTTTTCCATTTTATTGGTGTCTAGCTCTTTGTAGTAGTCTCTTTTAATCCTTTGTATTTTGGTGGTGTCAGTTTGGGATTTCTCCTTTTTCATTTCGAATTTTATTGATTTGCGACCTCTCCCTTTTTTTCTTGTTGAGTCTGGCTAAGGGTTTATCAATTTTGTTTATCTTCTCAAAGAACCAACTTTTAATTTTATTGATCTTTGCTACTGTTTTCTTCATTTCTAGTTCATTTATTTGTGCTCTCATCTTTATGATTTCTTTCCTTCTACTGACTCTGGGTTTTCTTTGCTCTTCTTTCTCTAGTTGCCTTAGGTGTAGGATTAGATTTTTTATTTGAGCTTTTTCTTGTTTCTTGAGGTGAGATTGAATTGCTATAAACTTTCCTCTTAGAACTGCTTTTGCTGTGTCCCATAGGGTTTGAGTCATTGTGTTTTCATTGTCATTTGTTTCTATGTAATTTTTATTTCTTCTTTGATTTCTTCAGTGATCTCTTGGTTATTAAGTAGTGTATTGTTTAACTTCCATGTGTTTGTAATTTTTACAGTCTTTTTCCTGTAACTGATTTCCAATCTCATAGCACTGTGGTCAGAAAAGATGCTTGATACAACTTCAGTTTTCTTAAATTTTCCAAGGCTTGATTTGTGATGCACGATGTGATCTATCCTGGAGAATGTTCTCTGTGCACTTGAGAAGAAAGTGTATTCTGCCACTTTTGGATGGAATGTTCTATAAATATTAATTAAATATATCTGGTCTATTGTGTCATTTAAAGTCTTGTGTTTCCTTATTTTGTTTGATCTGTCCATTGGTGTAAGTGGGATGTTAAAGTCCCCTACTATGATTGTGTTACTGTCGATTTCCCCTTTCACGGTTGTTAGCATTTGCCTTACGCATTGAGATGCTCCTATGTTGGGTGCATAACCATTTATCACTGTTATATCTTCTTCTTGGATTGATCCCTTGATCATTATGTAGTGTCCTTCCTTATCTTTTGTAACAGTCTTTATTTTAAAGTCTATTTTATCTGATATGAGTATTGTTACTCCAGCTTTCTTCTGTTGCCCATTTGCATGGAATATCTTTTTCCATCCCTTCACTTTCAGTCTGTATGTGTCCCTAGGTCTGAAGTGGGTCTCCTGTAGACAGCATATATATGGGTCTTGTTTTTGTATCCATTCAGCCAGTCTGTGTCTTTTGGTTGGGGGCATTTAATCCACTTACATCCAAGTTCATTATTGATATGTATGTACCTATTACCATTTTCTTAATTGTTTTGGGTTTTTGTGGGTCTTTTTCTTCTCTTGTGTTTCCCGCCTAGAGAAGTTTCTTTAGCATTTGTTGTAAAGTTGGTTTGGTGGTGCTGAATTCTCTTAGCTTCTGCTTGCCTGAAAAGCTTTTGATTTTTCTGTCTCAATCTGAATGAGATTCTTACTGGGTAGAGTAATCTTTGTTGTAGGTTTTTCTCCTCCATCACTTTAAGTATATCCTGCCACTCCCTTCTGGCTTGCAGAGTTTCTGCTGAAAAATCAGCTAATAACCTTATGGAGATTATTTTGTATGTTAATTTTTGTTTTTTCCCTGCTGCTTTTAATTTTTTCTTTGAATTTAATTTTTGTTAGTTTGATTAGTATGTGTCTTGGTGTGTTTCTCTTAGGGTTTACCCTGTATGGGACTCTCTGTGCTTCCTGGACTTGGGTGACTATTTCCTTCCCATGTTAGGGAAGTTTTCCACTATAATCTCAGACACCTTTTTTTTTCTCTTCTTCTTCTGGGACCCTTATAATTCAAACGTTGGTGTGTTAAGTGTTGCCCCAGAGGTCTCTAAGACGTCTTCAGTTCTGTTCATTTTTTTTTCTTTATTCTGCTCCTCAGCAGTTATTTCCACCATTCTGTCTTCCAGCTCACTTTTCGTTCTTCTGCCTCTGTTATTGATTCCTTCTCGTGTATTTTTCATTTCAGTTATTGTATTGTTCATTTCTGTTTGTTTGTTCTTTAGTTCTTCTAGATCTTTGTTAAACATTTTTTATATTTTCTCAATCTGTGCCTCCATTCTATTTCTGAGATTCTGGATCAACTTCATTATCATCACTCTGAATTCTTTTTCAGGTAGATTGCCTATTTCCTCTTCATTTATTTGGTCTTGTAGGTTTTTACCTTGCTTGTTTATCTGTGACATATTTTTTTGCTGTCTCTTTTTTTTTTTTTTTTTTTGATGGGTGGGATTGTGTTCCTGTCTTACTGGTTGTTTGGCCTGAGGCTTCCAGCACTGGAGTTTGTAGGCTGTTGGGTAGATCTGGGTTTTGGTACTGAGAGGCGGGCCTCCATTTATTGGAGCTCACTCCAATAAATATTCCCTGGGGTCTGAGGTTCTCTGTGGTTTGGACTCAGAGCTCCCACTGCAGAAGCTTCGGCCCAACCCACAGCTCATACACCAAGATGCCAGGAGCCGCTGTGGGGTGGCAAAAAAAGAAAAAAGAAAAAGAAACGGAGAACAATAACAAAGAGTAAAAAATAAAATTAGACTAGGAAACTAACAGATATGTTAGAAAGAATATAAAAATAAAAATACAGATGAAACAGCAACTGGAAGGTGAAACAGAACCACAATTGTAAAACAGAGGAGAAAAAAAAGGCAGAAAAGACCTTGATTGTGGGGGCGGGGCTTAGGGGTGGTGTTTAGACAGTGGGCAGTGCCTTTGCTTAGGACCCACAGGGCTGGAAAAGGCCTTGTGGGGGTGGGGGGGGTGGGGGCTTAGGCTCAATGGAACAGAAGGGGCCAGGCATGCCTCTAATCTCAGCAGGCTTCCCGGGCTGAGTGGGCGGGGCAAATGCCCTGCATGCCTCTCCTGCTCCTCTGGTCCTGGAGGGCTTCCCCCCACACCTGCCTGCCTCTCCTGCTCTCCCCCAGCCTACCTATGCCCCCAGGGTCAGTGCAGCCTGGAGGGTGCGTTGGAGGGTGGGGTGCCTGGCCTGGGAGCGGAAAAACACTCTTTGACATAAACCACAGCAAGATCTTTTTTGGCCCACCTCCTAGAGTAATGAAAATAAAAACAAAAATAAACAAATGGGACCTAATTAACCTTAAATCTTTTGCACAGCAAAGGAAACCATAAACAAGACAAAAAGACAACTCTCAGAATGGGAGAAAATATTTGCAAATGAAACAATGGACAAAGGATTAATCTCCAAAATATACAAACAGCTCATGGAGCTCAACATCAAAAAAACAAACAACCCAATAAAAAAACGGACAGAAGACCTAAATAGACATTTCACCAAAGAAGACATGCAGATGGCCAAGAGGCACATGAAAAGCTGCTCAACGTCACTAATTATTAGAGAAATGCAAATCAAAACTACAGTGAGGTATCACCTCACACTGGTCAGAATGGCCATTATCAAAAAATCTAGAAACAATAAATGCTGGAGAGGGTGTGGTGAAAAGGGAACCCTCCTGCGCTGTTGGTGGGAATGTAAATTGATACAGCGACTATGGAGAACAGTATGGAGGTTCCTTAGAAAACTAAAAATAGAACTACCATATGATCCAGCAATCCCACTACTGGGCATATACCCTGAGAAAACCATAATTCAAAAAGAGACACATACCACAATGTTCATTGCAGCACTATTTACAATAGCCTGGACATGGACACGACCTAAGTGTCCATTGACAGACGAATGGATCAAGAAGATGTGGCACATATATACAACAGAATATTACTCAGCCATAAAAAGAAACGAAATTGAGTTATTTGTAGTGAGGTGGATGGACCTAGAGTCTGTCATACAGAGCGAAGGAAGTCAGAAAGAGAAAAACAAATACCGTATGCTAACGCATATATATGGAATCTAAGGGAAAAAAATGGTACTGATGAACCTAGTGGCAAGGCAGGAATAAAAACACAGACATAGAGAATGGTCTTGAGGACACAGGGTGGAGAGGGGGAAGCTGGGGTGAAGTGAGAGAAGCATGGACATATATACACTACCAAATGTAAAATAGATAGCTACTGGAAAGCAGCAGCACAGCACAGGGAGATCAACTCTGTGCTTTGTGATGATCTAGAGGGGTGGGATAGGGTGGATGGGAGGGAAGCTAAAGAGGGAGAGGATAGGGCATATATGTATGCATATGGCTGATTCACGTTGTTGTACAACAGAAACTAACACAGCATCGTGAAGCAATTATACTCCAATAAAGATGTATTAAAAAACAAATCACTGTTGTTAAGATTTCACAGTATTGTTCTAGGACCTTAGCTAACTACCTAAAGGAGAAGCGAAGGAAAGAGACAGAAAGTCTATTAAAGCAATAATAGCTGAAAACTTCCCAAACATGGGGAAAGAAATGGACATCCACATTCACGAGGCCCAAAAGATCCCAAATAGGTTGAGCCCAAAATGGAGTACACTAAGAAACATAATTAAGTTGTCAGAACTCAAAGACAATTATGAAAGCAGCAAGAGAAAAGTGACTCATTACATATAAGGGACTCCTCATATGACTATGGATTTCTTAACAGAAACTTTGCAGGCCAGGAGAGACTGGGATAATATAGTCAAAATATTAAAAGAGAAAAAGGCTATCAACCAAGAATACTATGCCCAACAAAACTTCTTCAGAAATAAAGGAGAAATAAAGACTTTCCTGAACAAAGAAAAGCTGAGGGAGTTCATCACCACTAGACCTGTCTTCCAAGAAATGCTAAAGGCTGATCTTCAAGTGGAAATAAAAGGATGCTAATTAACATCATAAAACATGAATGTATAAAACACATTAGGAACGGTAAACATATAGGCAAACTCAGATTCTCTAATATTGAATGGTTTTATGGAAATCACTTTCAACTCTAGTTGAGAAGTTAAAAAACAAACATGTTAATGTTCACCATAACTACAATAATTTTGGTATTGGATACACAACACAAAAAAGATGTAAACTGTAACATCAATAATCTAGTATGTGAGGGAAGAGGAAGTATAATGTTTCTGTATGCTATCCAAGTTCAGTTGTTACCACCTTAAAATAGAGTGTTATATATAAATGTAAGCTATATTACCTAAGCCTCATGGTAACCACAAAGGAAAAACCTGTAGTAAATATACAAAAGATTATGATAAAGTATTCAAAGCATACCACTGCAGAAGGTAATCAAATCACAAAATAAGACAGCAAGAGAGGACACAAGGTAAAAAGTCAGAAAACAAATACTAAAATGACAATAGTTAAGTCCTTACTTATCAATAATTACTTTAAACATAAACGGATTACATTATCTAATAAAAAGACATAGAATTGCTGAATGGATAAAAAGAACAAGATCCAACAATAAGCTGCCTATAAGGAACTCACTCTAGCTTTAAGGAAACTCATAGACTGAAAGTGAAGGGATGAAAAAAGAGAATTCAAGCAAATAGTAATCAAAAGAAAGCAGAGACAACTATGCTTACATCTTTAGACTTTAAGCTAAAAATGGTTGAAAGGGACAAAAAAAGGTCTTACATAATGATAGAGAGGTCAATCCACCAAGAAGAAATAACAATTATAAATATTTATACACCCCACATTGGAGCATGTAAATATATAAAACAAATATCAACAAAACTAAAAGGAAAAACAAACAGCAATATAATAATAGTTGGGGACTTTAATATCACACTCTCAACAATGGACAGATCATCCAGACAGACAATCAATAAGGAAACAGTGGATTTAAACTACAGACCAAATGAACATAAAAGGCATATATAGAACATTCTATCCAACATCAGCAGAATACACATTTTCCCTGAGCACACACAGAACATTTGCTAGGATAGATTATATATAAAGCAACAAAATAAGTCTGAACATATTCAAGGAGATGGAAATTACATAAAGTATCTGTTCTGAACATAATGGTAAAAAACTAGAAATAAATAACAGGAGAAGAGTCAGAAAATTCACGAATACATGGATTTAAGGAAATTAAACAGTACATTCCTGAACAACCAATGGACCAAAGAAAAATATCAATAGTAAGTTTTTAAGAAATATCTTGACAAATGAAAACACAATATACCAAAACTTATGGGATGTATCACAGGCAGTACTAAGAGGAAAGTTTATAGTAAGAAATCAATACATCAAAAAAGAAAATCTCAAATAATAACCTAACTTTTCACCCCATGGAACTAGAAAAAAAAGAACAAACTAAGCCCAAAGTTAGCAGAAGAAAGGAAATAATAAAGATTAGAGCAGAAATAAATAAAATAGAAAATAGGAAAATAATAGAAAAGATTAAAAAAACTACGAGTTGGTTCTTTGAGAAGATTATTTTAAATAACAAATCTTTACCTAATCTATTCAAGGAAAAAAGAGAGAGGAGAAAATATTTGCAAAGCACATATCAGATAAGGGTTTAATATCCATATTATAAAAGGAATATATGCAACTCAATATCAAAAAAAGTTCATTTTAAAAATGGGTAAAGGGGTGGGATAGGGAGTGTGAGAGGGAGACACAAAAGGGAGGGGATATGGAGATATATGTATATGTATAGCTGATTCACTTTGTTATACAGCAGAAACTAACACACCATTGTAAAGCAATTATACTCCAATAAAGACGTTAAAAAAAAAAAGGAACACTGGGCTAGGTGCCAACTTAATGAAAAAATTGATTCTGTTAATTTAAGAATTTAATAAATATATGAGTCATATATAAAATAAATAAATAAATAAAAATGGGTAAAGGACCTAAAACAACATTATTCCAAAGAAGATTTTCAAAATGCCAAAAGGTACATGAAAAGGTACTCAACAACATTAATCATCAGAGAGATGCAAATAAAAACCACAATGAGTTATCACCTCACACTTATTAGAATGGCTGCCATTCAAAAGACAAGAGATAAGTGCTGGCTAAGTGTATAAAAGGGAACTCTTGTGCACTGCGAGTAGGAATGTAAATTGTTAGAGCCACTACAGAAAACAATATGGAGGTTTCTCAAAATAATGAAAATAGAACTACCATATGATCCAGCAATCCCACTTCTTAGTATATATTCAGTGGAAATGAAATCACTATCTTGAAGAATTATCTGCACCCCCATGTTCATTGCAGCATTACTTACAATAGCCAAGACATGGGAACAACTTAAGGGTCCGTCAATGGATGAGTGGATAAAGAAGATACGTTTTAGGGTGTGTGTGTGTGTGTGTGTGTGTGTGTGTGTGTGTGTGTGTAAAATGGAATTGTATTCGGTTATAAAAAGAAGAAATCCTGCCATTTGCAACAACATGGATGAACCTTCAGAGTTTTATGCTATGTGAAACAAGACAGAGAGAGAAACATACTGTATGAATTCACTTATATGTGGAATCTAAAAAACCAAACTCATAGAAACAGAGAGCAGACTGGTGGTTGCCAGGCCTGGGGAGTAGGGATGGGGCAGAAATGGGTGAAGGTGGTCAAAGGGTACAAACTTCCTGTTATGAGATGAATAAGTTCTGGGGATGTAAGGTACAGCCTGGTGACTATAGTTAAGAATACTATATTGTATACTTGAAAATGCTAAAGAGTAGATGTTAAAAGTTCTCACTACACACATACAAATGTAAATATGTGAGGTGATGATATATAAACTAAATTTACTGTGCTAATCATTTCACAATATACACATATTTCAGGCTTCCCTGGTGGCGCAGTGGTTAAGAATCTGCCTGCCAATGCAGGGGACATGGGTTCAAGCCTTGGTCCAGGAAGATCCCACATGCCGCGGAGAAACTAAGCCCATGCGCCACAACTGCTGAGCCTGCGCTCTAGAGCCCACGAGCCACAACTACTGAAGCCTGCTCACCTAGAGCTCGTGCTCTACAACAAGAGAAGCCACCGCAATGAGAAGCCCGTGCACTGCAACGAAGAGTAGCCCCTGCTCACTGCAACTAGAGAAAGCCCGCACGCAGCAGCAAAGACCCAACACAGCCCAAAATAAATAAGTTTAAAAAAACCAATTCGCACATATTTCAAATCATTATGTTGCACATCTTAAACGTACACAATGTTTTATGTCAGTTAGCTCTCAGTGAAGCTTGGGGGAAATAAAATGAGAAGCCCAGCTTAACTCAAGTGTCCTTTATATTATGTATAATGGTGTCATTTTATAATATAAAGTGAACAATAATTGCACAGAATAGAGAAACTCCCCAATTATAGCTATATTTGTTGGCATGTGTTGTTTGTAATTCCACAGGCTGAGATGCACAAAGATGACATAGATGTCATTAGTAGTCATTTGAAAATCACTCCATTTTTTTCCCCCAAAGTATGAATACTGTACTTGGGATTGACGGCTGTCATTTTTCACAGTAAAACAGACACTGCTATTTCTTAGAATTTATATTACTCCACCCATAACTCCCCTTCATAATGTATTCCCTTTTCATCCTTTGCGCACTAGCGTCTCTGTAATTGAGCCCTGAATTTGAATAAATGGTTTTCCTCCTAATGAATATCATTCACATATATATTCATTTACTCATGACTCCATTCCTTTCATGCATCTATCCAATAATTCATCGAGTGCTTACTATATGCTTGTTTCTAGGGACTCCAAGAATAATGCAGAATGCCACTAAAGATTAAATTTGTTTTTAAGAAAAGGGAGAGCCAACATTTTTTTCAATTACTTAAATAAAAGACTGAAAGAAAAACTATACCAAGATGTTACTAGTAGTTATCTCAAGTAGTATTTTTATTAACTCTTCTGTTCTATCCAGATTTCTCCAAAACATGTTTAATTTTATAATCAGTAAAACATAATGAATTAAAATTTTTCTAGTTTAAAAAGAATATCAATTTTTCAATTAAGTGATATATTAAATAGTATGATGAGATGAAAGTCATATATATGGGTAAATGTATCTCTACAGTACCTAGTACAGTAAGCTGGGAAACCAGTCATACAACAGTTCAATAAGTTTATTGATCATCCAGAAAATTAGGTATGTTTTATCTCTTTCATATTAACAACATAATATACTTTCATTTTCTCCCTGTAGTTTATTTTCTCCCAAATGTCCAATATTGTTCTCTTTTCATCTCTACTAAGAATACATGATTCCATATTCTCATATAGGAACCACTTTTCAGATCATGTGATTTGATTTGGGCTTCAAAGAATATGTCCCACCAGGGGATTAATTTGTGGTGCTTTCGCAGGAACCTGATTGCAGTTCCCAGGGAGAGAGGTGGGAGATGGAAAAGAAAGGCAGATGAAGAAGAATATGTCACTTCCACCAAGTTCTTGAGTCTTAATTTCAGATTCCACTGAGGAGTGAAAACTGACAGTGCATCTCTGAGTAGGATTATGAAGAGATGCTAGAGCATTCTCCCCAGAGACCAGAGTCAAAGGGCTATCAGGATGATTAAGAATATGCTGATATGTGAGATCATGTGATCTTTATTTCTATAGTTTCACAGGCAAAACTGAGAAAGACTTGAAGATGCCACCAGAAGAATCAGTAAATATCATGCTGTAAACTACTCTCTTTTTCTACCATCTTACTTTTCACCTACTTTCTCTTTGGCTGCATTTTGTTGGATTAATAAATGTTTTGGTTACTTCCTTTTTTCCCCCTCTTCTGGAGAAAAATAGAGGTTACTCTTAAATTGTTTAACATACTTATTTGGGTCTTCATTTTCCTAAATTTGAAGCTATTCAAGATTTCTTTCTTCCTCCTGAAAATGACATTGACCTTAACACCCTTTAACTTTCCACAGAACAATGTGCCCACATTGCCATTGCTACCTAGAATATAACTCTTTTCCTTTTTATTCACACACAATATTTGTTCTGCATTATTTTTACATCCAATAGTTAATGAAAACTATAAAAAATTCACACTAAATTTCTGTGTACAAATATTTAATATCTTGTATCTCATTCCCCTCAGGGTTTAACTGTCAACTTCCTGGAGAAAACTATTTAATATTTTTATAGTAAAAGGCTATGGCTGGAAAACACTCGTAGTCACTGTATGTCTTAAATGTTTTTTTTACCCTCTTCTCCCTCTTTCATGATAATCTAGCTAGATATTAAAATATGTCATCAGTTATTTTCCCTCACTACTTTGAAGAAATTCCATTCTTGTTTTTGGCATCTCCCATTAATGATATGAAGTTGGCTGTGTCATTATTTGATATTCTAAATAGTCTTTTCTCTATGGTACTTTTAAGAATGTATTTTTTATTCTTGATATTCTGCCATTTCACTACCAAGTATCAGGTGTGGGGTTTTAATTTTAGTCAGTATTGAGCATGTCCTTCCATTCTCAATACTCATATCTGGGGCTTCCCTGGTGGCGCAGTGGTTAAGAATCTGCCTGCCAATGCAGGGGACATGGGTTCGAGCCCTGGTCCGGGAAGATCCCACATGCTGCGGAGCAACTAGGCCCGTGCAGCACAACTACTGAGCCTGCGCTCTAGAACCCGCAAGCCACAATTATGGAGCCCACATGCCACAACTACTGAAGCCCGTGTGCCTAGAGCCTGTGCTCTGCAACAAGAGAAGCCACCACAATGAGAAGCCCAGGCGCCACAATGAAGAGTAGCCTCCGCTCACCACAACTAGAGAAAGCCTGTGCGCAGCAACGAAGACCCAACACAGCCAAAAATAAATTAATTAAATAAATGAATTTTTAAAAAAACCTCCTATCTGTCTTTCATTCTGCCATTAGTGTTTCAAATCTTATTTCCTCACCTCAACCTTCTCTTCATTTTCTTCCTCCAGAAATATTAGTAGGCATATATTGAAAGTTCTCAATTTATTCTCCATAGCTCTCAAGGTGTAAGATTCAGAGCTCTGGGAATTCCCTGGCGGTCCAGTGGTTCGGCATGGCACGGCCAAAAGAAAAAAAGATTCAGGGCTCTCAGGGAGATCAGAATGAGGCTCGCCTCATCCTCACGTCAGGTGGGTCATCACCTGAAACTACACCCTTGTTCAGCTTCCCCCCTGCCCTGCCCTGTTCCCCCCACTCTCTTTCTCCTGGGAACACGTTCTAATAAAATCACCTGCACACGGTCCTCACCCCAGTGTCTGCTTCTGGGGACTTAACCTAAGACATACTATGCGTAACACTTGGGGCTGGATGCTAAGAATATTTGTGGCAGTGAGCAAATGAGACACAGACACTGCCACTTGGAGCTCATGGTCTAATGAAGAAGATGGGACATTGAACTGAGTTAATGTAGAAGCACAAACAGTGCCTTGGGAAAAGGAGAACTTAATCTTTTAGGGTGGCAGTTGTCAGAGGTGGCTTACCAAATGAAATGGCATTGAAACTGAGACCAAAAGCTAAACAGGAGTTATGCATGCAAAGGGCAATGTGGAATATGGGACGGGAATATCAAGGGCAAAGGCCAGAGGGGAGACAGTGAACAGCTGGATCATTTAGTGAAGAAGTCTATACGGAGCCTGTGTATTGCCATATTGTCCTATAAATCCCAGAAAGATCTATAGGCAGGACTTAATTTAATGAGACTTTCTGGGATGGTCATTCTTGCATTCAACAAACACATTTGTGTACTTCTGTTTCAGTGCTTCGTGTAGTTTACAATAGGACAAGAGAGCCCTGGCAAGAACTACCTTATCAAGTACCTAGGGGGAGCAACAAATCAAGACTGTTAAAAGTTCAAAATCACAAAGGATGTCTTTGAGCTACAGTGGTCTAGCTAGGGCTCAGTTATTCAGCTCAAGACAGGAAGGATGTTGGCTGGTAGAGAGGTGAAGACTAACATTCCAGTTGGTAAGAGGCAGAAGAGGGAACTATACATCCTCAAAGGTATGGAAGAACAGATCCCAATAAAACTTCATCACCTCCCTACAGGCATGGGCCCTGGCTCATCTAGGCAGCTAATCACGCTTTCCTCTATACAAACACTAACGTACACACTTTTCTGCAATCCCTTTCCTTAACTCTTTGGCTTCTTCAATAGATTATGAGCTCTTCACAAAGGAAGTGGTACTTACGTTTAATATGCCCAATGATTAGCATACAGCACATGTTCAAAAATGTCTATTGGATGGAGGAATTAACGAATAAATGAAAAATTATTTCTTTTAGCTTCTGTTCTTTTCAATATGAGCAGGATAGCTTATATCCAAAATCTCTAATGTGTGTTTTACACATGCACACCTCAATTCAGACTAGTCATATCTCAAGTGCTCAATAGCTATATGTAGATAATCAATACTCCCCTGGACTATGCAGTTCTACACACTACCTCAAAATATGAAGCTAACATTTTTCCAATACAAGATATTTTCCAATACAAGACTCCTGAGAAACAAGGGATTCTCAGACACATTATTTAGATCAGGATTTCTCAACAGTGACGCATTGACATTTTGGCTAGATACTTCTTTGTTTTGGGCGGGGGGGCTTTCCCGTGCCTTGTGGGATGTTTGGCAGCATCTTTGGCCTCTACTCACTAACAACCCTCTCCTCAAGTGTGACATCAAAAACATCAAAAACATCTCTTGGCATTGTCAAATGTCAAGTGCCCCATGTGAAAACCACTGAATTAGATTATCCTTTACAGCTCTGGGAACCAGAAGTCTGGGGGCTCCGGCAATCTAGCAGAAAGGTAGGTCTCAAGAAGACGCACATCCGTGAGAACTATCATCCCACAGAGGAAACCCTGCACCACAAAGGGCTCGTTCTGGAATCTCTGGTTGCTGAGGCTTTGCTGATCTGCCAAGAGCACCCACACCTTCCCACCTCTGGCCATGGCAGGACATGGCATTTGGTTTGACTGGTGTTTGTTCAGAAAGTACACCAGAGAGAGACTTTTCCTGGCATTTTCTGTCACATTTCATATGGCAGTCCAACATTTCCTGCTTGTAAGCAATAGGGATTGATTCTGGGTAAGTAGAAAAATAATTTACTGGGAGGTTAACAGGAAGGTTACCTAATAACCTTCTAAAATGCTTTGAGAAATGATCTGCATCCATACTATAAGTTCATTAAGAAGCTGAGTATTATTAACCTTTTAAGTTAAAGACTGGGAGTTAAAACCTCCCCTTAATAACATGCCACAACTAGATACATCAACATGATTTATCACTATTATATCAATAATTCTAGTTCTATTTATTGTATCTCAACTGAAAAATTTCAAAATATACTTATCCTTCAGTTCTAAAACTAAAATCAACTAAAACACCAAAACACTCTGCCCCTTGAGAAACAAAATGAATAAAAATTTATTTGCCTCTTTCATCACCCCAACTATAATGATTACCTATTGCCATTTTAGTCATTATACTTCCAAGCTTTCTATTGCCCACACACAACCAAATGTTTTATAACTGCACAATCTCTATCCAACAGTGACGAGTTCAACTCACATCAAAACAGATAATGGCTATCCACAACTATAAAGGACAAACTTGAACACTAAATCTCATGTCAGTAATCTTATTTATTGGCTCAACAAACTTGCTCGGTCTCTTACCACACTCATTTATGCCCACGAAACAACTTTCAAGAAATTTAGTTATAGCAATTCCTTTATGAGCAGGAGTTGTAATCACCGGCTTCCACCATAAAACAAAAGCATCTCTGGCCCACTTTACCACAAGGAACACCAATTCCCCTTATCCCCATGCCAGTAATTATTGAAACTATTAGCTTACTTATTCAATCAATAGTCCTGGCCATATGGCTAACAGCTAAGATTACAGATGGTCACCTATTAATCCATCTAATCAGAGGAGCAACCCTGGCCCTAATAAGCATTAGTATTACCACAGCCCTCATTGCATTTATTATTCTTATTCTACTCAGCGTTCTTAAAGTTGCAGTAGTCCTTATTCAAGCTTTCATGTTCACCTTATTAATAAGTCACTTCTCACATAACGCAAAGTGACCTAAAAACCCATGCATATCATGTAATAGTAAATCCCAGCCCCAGCAGGAAGACTGAAAAAGCAGACTCAGAAAACAGTTAAGAACCAAGGGCCTCTCCTCTCAGTCCAATACTTTATTACACGAAGACTCTGATTAGGATGCTGTTATTGTGGCCACAACCACGGGACACTCTTGCTGCCCCCGGATACTTGACCCCAATGCTGTCACTATGAATATTTTCCAATTTCACTGTGATTTTGCATCAGTCTCCCATTGCAATCTCTAATAGGTTTTATCCACACTTGGTAGCCCTTGCATACAGAATGTAGGAAATGTTGAGTGTGGTCAGAGAGCCCTGATCCATCCTCACACCACACTTGATCCATTTTCACTGCCTCTGTGAGCCTCTTTCCTGGAGGTTTGCTCTCCAAGCTGCTATAATGGCTTCCTTCTCAAAATCCGTATCAGATATGCAGTGATTCTTGGTGCTTAGAAGCTCTCAACCAGTGGCAGCTAACTATAACTAATCCTATCAGTGGGGAGGAATTCAACTGGTTTCACCAGAACCACTGCACTTTTTTCCTTTGACCCTCTCCCTTTTCCTTATCCTCTCAGGGTTGCTTCTTATGGCCCTTGGGAGTATCCCTACCCCACCAGAAAGATTTCTCTCTCTCTGGGCCCTATTGGCCTGTACCTACTTGCTAAGTTGTTCCCTGCAGTTACTAAATGATAACAAACCAGGATCGTGGCTAAGGTGATTCATTATGATGACATTGCAGTGCTATAGTTCATTCATCCATTTATTCACTCAACAAATATTTATTCAGTGCTCACCATGTGTTAAGTTCACTGCCAAACACTGCAGATGCAAAGTAACAAAAACCAGCCCCTGTATCTGGGGAGCATACAGTCTAGTAAGGGAGACAGACATTAAACAAGTGATAATGGAAGGAAATATTGAATCACAACCTGGACAAATCTATGAAGGAGAGCTTATATCATGTGAAGTCCTATATTTGGAAGGCTATTGTCATGCTCTAGTAGACAGGAAGTCAGTGAAGGTTTCTCTGAGGGAGCAACCCCTGGGGAGAGCTGAGAGCTGAGCAGAAGGGAAGTAGTAAGACAATAAGAAGGAGCATTCAGGAAAAGAAAAGAAAAAAAAAAAAAAGACAGCAGTGGCAGGAAGAAATGTGGGATGTGGGGAATTCAAGGGAATAAAAAAGGCCAGCAGGGCTGAGGCAGAAGGAGTGAGGGACAGCGTATGTGTTTACCTCCCAAATCTCCAGCTTTACTAAGTCAAATGTAAGACAAGGCAAGAGTTTTGTGTGTGTGTGTGCGTGCGTGCGTGTGTGTGCGTGCATACACTTTTTTTTTTTAAGTACAGTTGATTTACAACATTGTATTAGTTTCAGGTATCGAGGAATACGGTTCCGTTTTATAAATATAACATAATATATATTCTTTTTCAGATTCTTTGCCATTATAGGTTACTGTAAGATAATGAATATAGTTTCCTGTGCTATACAGTAGGACCTTGCTGTTTTTCTACTCTATATATAGTAATGTGTATCTGTTAATCCCCAACTCCTAACTTATCCCCCTCCCCTTTCCCCTTTGGTAACCATAAGTTTGTTTTCTATGTCTGTGAGTCTATTTCTGTTTTGTAAATAAGTTCATTTGTATCATTGTTTTAGATTCCACATATAAGTGACATCATATGATATTTGTCTTTCTCTGACTTATTTCGCTTAATATGATAATCTCTAGATCCATACGTGTTGCTGCACATGGCATTTTTCATTCTTTTTTTTACAGCTGAGTAATATTCCACTGTGTGTCTGTGTGTGTGTGTGTGTGTGTGTGTGTGTGTATACACACACATACCACATCTTCTTTATCCATTCATCTGTCAGTGGACATTTAGGTTGCTTTCATGTCTTGACTATTGTAAATAGTGCTGCTATGAACACTGGGATGCATGTATCTTTTCAAGGCAAGAGTTTTGATTAACCAAAGAAAGAAGTCGTTTGGCTGGTTACAAGGAAAGCATTGAGGCCAACTTGAGGCAGTGATCAGATGAAAGACCCTCTTGCAAACTCAATCATGATTTAAACAAGACGTCCCCTAGATGGCCCAGAACTAGTTCCTTTTGTAATTTACAAAACAGCAAAAGACCTTGGTACCTCCTGCAAACACACTTTCTTCCAAGTTCAGTTGCTATGAGTAGCTGATTTGCACCTACCTCACCAGAGAAAGGGGACTCTGGGACCTTTCAATTATTGTCGGCACTGCCAGCCATACATCTGAGCCCAAGCATAAATATGATGACAGAATGATGGGTGTCTAATTGAAAATGAAGAACATTTGCTTCTAAAACATTCTAAATTTTTGAGACAGCCTGAAGAGAAACTAAGTAAGCCTTTTTCTTGAACGCCTGTGGCTGGTCCATGCAACCTGGTCCAGAATAATTCAAAGCAAAGTAGGTTGTGTCAGGTAGGGCAGCTTCTTCACTGCTGAGAATCTGAAAGCAAGGCTGAAAGCAAGCAAGGCATAGCCAGCTTTATTTCCTCATTTACACATCCTCATCCCTACTGTTTTCTCCGGCTGGGCTGGTGGGATGTTACAGCCAGACTCATCTCCCCCGAAGCTTCTTCTGACCCAAGAAGAGTGGACTCCATGGAAACTAAAATAAGCAGCTGTTTGACTCTCATCTGTGGCAGGAAATTCCACCTTGATGAAACTAGCTTGTTTCCTAATATTAAAAAGAGAAAGAATAAGAAGAGGCAAGCTGCCACCAGAGTTTCCTGAGGCTGAAGGTCAGTGACTTTTTTAACGGCCTTACCTTGGTGCTTTGAGAAAGGTTTCTGTATTTGGAAGCACCTGCCACTCATTCTCCAACCTGGATCCACACCTTGGAAAGAGGAAAACCCTGAAAGCATCCGACAAAGAAACAATTGGAAAATTAAGGTTAATGTGTCACAGCTCTTGCTGTCTCAATTTTGTGGATTCGAAAGCCCCAGTGGGGGGAACAGACAATCAAGGGTAGAGCTAGAAATAGTGAGCAGAGTAAAAAGTGAGAAAAAAGTGAAAGAGGGAGATGGAAGCAATTCACAAGGGACGAGGAGATGCTGTGAGAGGAGGAGTGAGGAAAGATAGAAAGATGAAGGAAGAAAGAAAGAGACTGAGAAAGACTCAGAGGCAAACAGGGTCAAAGAGAGGCAAAAACAGAGAGGGGTTGAGAGGGAAAAAAACATGTGGAAGTAGAAAGAAAAAAGACACCTGTAGTTGGAATATGAGAGAAAGAATATTCCTTCAACAAGAATCTACTGAGCAGCTTCTCTGTGAGGGTTCTGTGTTGGCAGGCCCTGGGACTGAAGATAAATCAATTACATAAGCCACTGCAGTGAAGAGCAGTCATGGGCAAAGTCAAGTGCTCTCTGAGAAGAGGATCATAGTAGGAATACCCGGCTAGTATCAGTGGTCTGGCACCCTTTGGGGAAAGATACAGACCTGTCCTCTTAATAAATGTGCAAAAAAAGTAGTTTAGAGTTTATAAACAATGGGCTCATAAAGCTGAATTGTATCTGATTTTCAGCCTTCTTACATATTCTCCTTTGAACTCATACTTCTCCTCATCAGAGTTGCCATTAGCCCAGACAGTATGTAAAAAACAAGCAAAAAACAATTTCTTCAAGGCAATTTACTTCCATCTATTGAAAAGTTGTCATAATGTGCTGGCTTTCTAAGAACAAAATACTTTACTGTTATCTGCCAAAAAACTATCTGAATAAAACATATACATCCTTCATGTGGACCATGTCAATGGGGACTCATGGTATGTGTGTTCTTGGGCAGTGCCCAATCTATACAACCATACTCAACAGCCCTACCTTGAATGCTAATATACACCTCTTCCTTAGGCCAGGGCCTCAGGGTTAAAATAATGCAAACATTTCTGCATCATTTGTTTTCAGGGCTTCTAAACTAGAAGTCTACAGGTTGGTATGCACCAGACCTATGCTTACTTTTATCTGAAACTTTGAGAAATCAGAGTAGTTAAGAATCCAAATTCTCAGCTTCTCTTGAAAATTTATTTCTGAAAATAAGCTTTGTTCCCTCATTGCAATAACCTTCAGGAGCAGGGTAGCCCTGTCCCTTGAGCCAAGGCATACCCTCTGAGGACAATTTTCCTCCCATTCTCCACTAATCCTTGTCAACCTCTGGAACACTGAGGCCAAAGAGTCAGTGTCATTGATCATAATGCTTCCACTGTTGTCTTGTTTATATTTGATCAGCTTCTCATATTTAGATATCCTGGCTGGCAACTGAATTTGCAAATTTTGATCTAAAGCTGTGTTGTCAACTGGACAGCAACATGTAAAAGAATGAAATTAGAACACTCCCTAACACCATACACAAAAATAAATTCAAAATGGATTAAAGACCTAAATGTAAGGCCAGACACTATCAAACCATTAGAGGAAAACATAGGCAGAACACTCTATGACATAAATCACAGCAAGATCCTTTTTGACCCACCTCCTAGAGAAATGGGAATAAAAACAAAAATAAACAAATGGGACCTAATGAAACTTCAACGCTTTTGCACAGCAGAGGAAACCATAAACACGACGAAAAGACAACCCTCAGAATGGGAGAAAATATTTGCAAACAAAGCAACTGACAAAGGATTAATCTTCAAAATTTACAAGCAGCCCATGCAGCTAAATATCCAAAAAACAAACAACCCAATCCAAAAATGGACAGAAGACCTCAACAGACATTTTTCCAAAGAAGATATACAGATTGCAAAGACACATGAAAGGATGCTCAACATCACTAGTCGTTAGAGAAATGCAAATCAAAACTACAATGAGATATCATCTCACACCGGTCAGAATGGCCATCATCAAAAAATCTACAAACAATAAATGCTGGAGAGGGTTTGGAAAAAGGGAACCCTCTTGCACTGTTGGTGGAAATGTAAACTGATACAGCCACTATGGAGAACAGTATGGAGGTTCCTCAAAAAACTAAAAATAGAACTACCATATGACCCAGCAATCCCACTACTGGGCATGTACCCTGAGAAAACCATAATTCAAAAAGAGTCATGTACCACAATGTTCACTGCAGCTTTATTTACAATAGCTAGGACATGGAAGCAACCTAAGTAGTATCCATCGACAGATGAATGGATAAAGAAGATGTGGCACATATATATGACGGAATATTACTCAGCCATAAAAAGAAACGAAATTGAGTTATTTGCAGTGAGGTGGATGGGCCTAGAGACTGTCATACAGAGTGAAGTAAGTCAGAAGGGGAAAAACAAATACTGTATGCTAACACATATATATGGAATCTAAAAAGAAGTGGTTCCGAAGAACCTAGGGGCAGGACGGGAATAAAGATGCAGACGTAGAGAATGAACTTGAGAACATGGGGAGGGGGAAGGGTAAGCTGGGATGAAGTGAGAGAGTGGCATGGACATATATACACTACCAAATGTAAAACAGATAGCTAGTGGGAAGCAGCCGCATAGCACAGGGAGATCAGCTCGGTGCTTTGTGTCCACCTGGAGGGGTGGGATAGGGAAGATAGGAGGGAGACACAAGAGGCAGGAGATATGGGGATATATGTATATGTATAACGGATTCGCTTTGTTATGAAGCAGAAACTAACACACCATTGTAAAGCAATTACACTCCAATAAAGATGTTTAAAATAAATAAATAAATAAAGCTGTGTTGTCCAATATGGTAGCCACTAGCCACATGTACCTATTGAAATATTAAATTAAAATAAAATTTAAATTTCAGTTCCTCAGTTTCACCAGCCACAGTTCAGATGCTCAGTAGCTTTTGGAGAAGGTCATCAAGAGGACGTGACCGCTGGTTGACCTGAGAGCTGGACCCAAACAGTCGGAGGCTCCTGACCCCCTCCCTTGTCCTTGGAAAATACATTCTGCCCACTGTTCCCACAGGGGGAGCTGTTCCAAGGATGAAGCCTTGAGAGAGTAAGGTGCTGCTGAGGCCATCTGGACCGTATATGCAACTGAACCCAGTTAAGGCCTCTGTGTAAACTTTTAAGGTGTAGGCAAGCAGGTAGGGAGATCTACTTCTCTTGTGATGCCCAAGAGAAGCCTCAGATGTTAAGTTTCCTTGCTTATTAATGTGGAGTGTTCCCCTCTTTCTTCAGTCTCTGCTTGCCCTCCGTGTACAGGGGCGGGTTCATATCCAGGAAGCTCCTTGGTTGAGCACTAACAGTAGTTACCTGTAGCTGCGGTTACCTATTGAACAGCACAGAAATAAAACACTTCCATCATTACAGGAAGTTGTGTTGGATGTGGCTAATCTAGAGAAGAATGAAGGTCTGAGACCAGCATTCCCCCCAGATTTTGTCCCAAATTTGCACACAAGACCCAAGACACAACATGATCATATAACTTTGGAAAATACCGTATTAGGATCTTACGGCTGCTGTAACAAACTACTACAAACTTCGTGGGTTAAAACAACATATATTTATTATTTTACAGTTCTGGTGGCCAGAAGTCCAAAGTGGGTTTCTCTGGGTTAAAATCAAAGTGTCAGTGGGGCTGTGTTCCTTTTGGAGGATCTAGGGTAGAGTCATTTTCTTGTCTTTTCTAGCTTCTAGTAGTCACCCCCTTCCGTCTTCAAGGCCAGCAACAGCTAGTCAAGTCTTTCTCTGACTCTGACACTGACTCTTCTGATTTCATCTTCTACTTTTAAAGACACTTTGATTACATTAGCCCCACTCAGATAATCCAGGATCATCTTCCCATCTCAAGGCCAGCTGATTAGCAGCCTTAATTCCATCTGTAAACTTAAGTCTCCCTTGCCATGTAACATAACATAATAACAGGTTCTGGGGATTAGAACATGGACATACTTGGAGACAACTATTCTGCCTACCATGGTGTGTTAAATAAAATTAAGCAGGGATCTTTACAGAAGGATATCAATGAACTTTTAGTATCCAAAGAACAAAGTGAATTGGTAGAGGACTACATGATACAGTGTTTGTTAAATCTACTTCATTACAGAACTTTTTTATGAAGAACATTTATGAAACGTTTCAAGGAACAGAACTGAAAAATACAACTGTTGGAAGTCAAAAAGAATGACTCAGTAAGAAGTAATCCTTCCAATTAAAACCATGATAATAGGAGAACTCTAAATAGCATATGCAAATTGTTTTGCAGGTACTTACAGGGTCCTGTTGAGACCTTGTTCCTTTAAGTAGGACTAGATGGAGGAGGTGGGAATGATCTAGACACACAGAAGGTTTATTGAGCCTATTTGGTCAAACCTATTCGGTTTGGTGTTGTATAAGCATCATGCTCTTGCCTGGGCCCCATAATCCCAACTCTTGTAGAATAGTCATGGGACATTATAGCTATAAGGAAACTTTGAGGTAATCTAATCTAAAGGCCTGGAGTATTAATTCGTCTTATGTCATACAGCTAATATGTATCTAAGGACCGACTAGATTTCTATATTCCCAAATAAATATTCTTCCCAACCTGTAAAGCTGCATCTTACCAAAATGTAGAAAACCTAGTCATCTAAGTTGTTGGTAACTAAGATATGACTTTTGTCCTTTCTAGAGATTAAGAAATGAAGGCTTTCATTAGAAAGAAGCACAGTATCATTTTGCTGTTGGCTCCTTCCCTCAGAAATTTCCCAGGAATTCACACGGAGATTTTAGATTTGGCTTCCCTGTCCATATGGACACTCTAATAATAAAAAAAGAAAAGGTGATTAGGGACTTCCCTGGTGGTCCAGTGGGTAAGACTCCGAGCTCCCAAAGAAGGGGGCCCAGATTCGATCCCTGGTTGGGGAACTAGATCCCACACGCATGCCACAACAAAGAAGTCTGCATGGTCCAACTAAAGATCGTTGCATGCTGCAACGAAGATCCTGTGTGCTGCAACTAAGACCTGGCACAGCCAAAATAAATAAATAAATAATTTAAAAAATAATAAAATTAGTTAAAAAAAAAAAAAAAAAAGGTGATTAGGTCTCTGACCTGACCTCCCCACCGAAGTTCTTCCAATGGACCTCCCTTTCATGAAGCAAAGAACCAAGAATATACTACAAAAAGTATGAAACTAGCTGATGATGTGGGAAGTCCACACATAAGAATATGAACAAGAGGACTATTTATTTCGAAGGACGAGAAGTAACAATAAATGACTTTGTTCTCAGCTTCAAGTGGGAAATTGATTTCCTGTTGATGTGTCTCCACCAGGTCAAAAGATATCTGTACAATATATGCTACAAGACTGAGGCCCATCCCCATTTGGTTCCCGACAAAGATTTTATGGTGGATTTGAAACCTTTTAAAGTTGTTAACAAATAACCTTCGTTATTTTAACGGTACATTTTTCAGGCTTGTAATCTGTCTCACTGGTTGTTGATAAGCAGGCCCTTTGCAGAAGAAAAATATTAATCATAGTACTGATGTTTACCCTGGAAATGAAATCAGAAAGATTCAGGAAGTAATGGCCATCCAGAAGTTGAGGGAGACAGTTTTTGGTTAATTCTTACTCTTGGAATCATAAAAAGACACAGAATATTCTATTTTTGAGTATTTGGGAGTAAACTGACATAGGAAAGTAATACAGACCTTCTGAAAGACCCCACACTCATTCGGATTAATTTTACAGAATTTAGAGTTCATGCAATTTGTTCACATATATGACTGCAGAGGGACTGGTCCATTTTCTAACCATGGTCTGAACTCTCCTCACTCACTAGAACCAAGCCTCATTTAGGGTTAAGTGCCTGAACTTCAGCAATAACAGCCAAAATTCACCCCCCCAAAACACTTCAATAATTAAAACTGAGTCTTGGGAAATTATGTAGATTACTAGGTAAAGACAGACTAAATGTTAACACATTTTTTAGTATGACACAGAAGGAGACTATATGATCAGATTTAAAACACTCTAACCTGCATCAAAACCACATTATTCATCACTGGAACTTAACCAAACCACAGTCAAAAAGACAAAGCATAAAAGGAAAGGAAGGGGCTTCCCTGGTGGCGCAGTGGTTGAGAGTCCGCCTGCCGATGCAGGGGGACACGGGTTCGTGCCCCGGTCCGGGAAGATCCCACATGCTGCAGAGCGGCTAGGCCTGTGAGCCATGGCCGCTGAGCCTGCGCGTCTGGAGCCTGTGCTCCGCAACGGGAGAGGCCACAGCGGTGAGAGGCCCGCGTACCGCAAAAAAAAAAAAGGATGGAGAAGAACCTGCCAACTCAGCAAGACTTGACAGGAGTTCAAGGATTTAGGCTAATTAATTGACCACATGGTTGATGAATTAAGACAGTATCCTTGTTTGGAACAAAGTACACTCGCTATGCAATTTGTGGGCGGTGGTGATGAGGAGAAACAGGGGAAACAATTGAGGTTGAAATAAAGTAATGAAAAGCATTAGTAAAAGAAGAAAAATTAAAGAGTAATGAGCAAGTGGGAAGTCCAGCAATTTAGATGGCCATCCCACAGGAGAACATATTATGGATCTAATACCTGGACTCCTTATAGAGCTGGCAAAAATTGTCTTGACTTTCAAGTCTTTTACAGAGAACTGCATATTTGAAAATGATAATGAAAACTGAAAGCTAATAGACTGAAAATATATTTACCACTCACAACACCCTAAGCCAGTGCTCTTTGGGACAACCTCTTCTTTCAGAAGCTAAAAATATTCAGATTGCCCAAGGAAAGGTTAATAACACAAATAGCCTCTAATAGGCTTACTGAAATGCTCTGACAATGGGCAGCAGAACACAGGGAGGAACATCTAGCCCAGGAAGCTCAGGACACAGTAAATCTGACCTGATTTGAATATCCTTGCACTTCTTTCAGCCTCTGTAGCTCAGCCAAAATAGAAACAACTTGACCATTTCAGTTTCCCCAAAGTAAGATAGTTTTAGGGAAAATGCACCATCTTAAACCTGGGTCCTGACTCTGTTTCTGCCAGTAACCAGTTTTATCACCTTGCAAGAGTCATAACCTTTCTGGACTTCTGTTCTCTTACCTGGAAAATGAAAAGAGCTGCACAAGAGGTTAACTTCAACTTGTAATATTCCTCTTTTTGAAAGCTGCAGCAATCATTCTTACACATGAAAATGACAAAGTAGGATGACTCAGTTCATATCGCATAGCAATCAGCTCTATTGATGGCTGGGTCAACTGGTTTGACTCAAAAGTATTTCATATAAACATAGTTTCTATGCTACTGAGTACAGCTTTTTTCCTTCTGGATCTCACTCGGCATTAGTCTCACTGATAATAGATCATTAGATTCCTTCTGCTATTATTAAATAACCAGTTAACCCCTAAGTTTATGTGGTCTAATGGAAAGAGCACGGCATTGTGGAGCAGAGGCCCTGAAATCTAATTCCTGCCTTATTGCTATTGGATTTCCTGGACATTGGGAAAGTCACTTAACTCTGGAAAGTAACCATAATTGATTTGTCTTCTTCATAATATTATCAGGGTCAAAACATATGAAAGAGAGAGCAATTTGAAACTGCTGTCTTTGGTAAACTTGAATCTCAGGCCACAAAGTGAGATTTGCCAAGCTATAACTTTATTTCTACAAATGAATTTAATTTCTATTTTGAGCTCTCATCCTACTAGGTGTGAGAAATTAACCTCTGTCAACTCAGGTCCTTTCATACTTCTGCTGTGTTTGTGCCCATAGTCCGAGAAGGGCTATGTACTGCCAAAGCATTGGGGAGGTCTTCACTTGTCACTTGTTCTTACTGACATCTGCCATGACTGCTCCCTGCCTGCCCCCAACTGGTCTCTGGTCAACAATCCCTCCAGGTCACTCACTCCTCTTCATAACTTCAAAGCCACTCCAAGGCAAAATGAGTAAAGGAGAAAGAAAAAATAACAGCCAGAGAGGTTAAAAAACAAAAAAAAACATTTTAAGATGTGTTATGGAAGCCAAGGGAAGAGAAAATACCAAGAAAAAATGGTGGCCAAAGGCTTTAAGTGACTCAGAGAAGTCTATAATAAGGAAGACCAAAATGAAGCCATAGATAACTTTTGCAAGAAGTTTCCATTGAGTTATAGAAATACAATCCTAACTGCAGAGGTAGAGAAGGAATACTAATAGTGAATGTGACAAGTTCTTTTTTAAGTTTTTTTCTAAAAAGAAAAAAATTTGATTAAAATTATCTTCACTTTGGAAAAGGATGACAGTGGTACTCAAAATTTTAATTTAGAATGCAATAATTTGCATACATGAAAGGATAAGACTTTTTGTACTGGTCAGTGAGACCTGACCACAAGAGTGATTAAATCCAGCCTTACCAAATTTTATCTCCCTAAGTATGATAAAATATTTAAGCCCATAAAAATTAGGCCACCACTTCTCTGAAATAGTCTTAGGAGTAAATAGCCCATGAAAATCAAATCACTTCTGCTGTACAACCTGAGACTGAGATGCCAGTGAGGAATGAAACAGGCAATATTTCACATGGATGATGGAGAGAAGGTAAGTGGAATTGCTCTGGTTGTCATAACTTTTTACTTCGCACGATTTCATAAGACCAACCTGATTCCTTGTAAAAATTTTTTAACATCTTTATTGGAGTATAACTGCTTTACAATGGTGTGTTAGTTTCTGCTGTTGATTTCTTATAACTTAAAAGAGTACCAAATAAAATCAAGTTGATTATGTAGGAGTGATCATTATCAGAGCATTTAATGCCTGACACATCCATCTGGGATGCCCAGATTATGAGAATATTCTACCCTAAATTATACTCCTAGGGCTGTGAAACGGAGAAGGAAAGAGCAGGTATCACCATGACTTTCTTCTCTTTCCATCGTGCCCCACTAATCCCAATAAATATTCATTTTTAAAGGTTTAAACATTTAATGTCAAGAGTATTCAATTCATTTGTAAAGTGGAGTGGTAACTTTAACTTTTCATCTAATTTTTCTGCTTAGCTCAGATAAGTCATCCAGAATAGTAGTGGGGGAAAGAGCTTTGGCAATTCATGTCAAGTTGGCTCAGTCTTATACTCACAGGGTAAGTAGGATGCAAAAATGCTTGCATATCGTCTAGACTCAATGATTTATTTTCATCTTCTCAAAGAACCAGCTTTTAGTTTTATTGATCTTTGCTATCGTTTCCTTCATTTCTTTTTCATTTACTTCTGATCTGATCTTTATGATTTCTTTCCTTCTGCTCACTTTGGGGTTGTTTTGTTCTTCTTCCTCTAATTGCTTTAGGTGTAATGTTAGGTTGTTTATTTGAGATGTTTCTTGTTTCTTAAGGTAGGATTGTATTGCTATAAACTTCCCTCTTAGAACTGATTTTGCTGCATCCCAAGGTTTTGGGTTGTTGTGTTTTCATTGTCATTTGTCCCTAGGTATTTTTTGATTTCCTCTTTGATTTCTTCAGTGATCTCTTGGTTATTAAGTAGTGTATTGTTTAGCCTCCATGTGCTTGTATTTTTTACAGATTTTTTCCAGTAATTGATATCTAGTCTCATAGCATTGTGGTCGGAAAAAATACTTGATACAATTTCAGTTTTCTTAAATTTACCAAGGCTTGATTTGTGACCCAAGATATGATCTATCCTGGAGAATGTTTCATGAGCACTTGAGAATGTGTATTCTGTTGTTTTTGTATGGAATGTCCTATAAATATCAATTAAGTCCATCTTCTTCAATGTATCGATTAAAGCTTGTGTTTCCTTATTTATTTTCATTTCGGGTGATCTGTCCATTGGTGAAAGTGGGGTGTTAAAGTCCCCTACTATGATTGTGTTACTGTCAATTCCCCATTTTATGGCTGTTAGTACTTGCCTTATGTACTGAGGTGCTCCTATGTTAGGTGCATAAATATTTACAATTGTTATACCTTCTTCTTGGATTGATCCCTTGATCATTATGTAATGTCCTTCTTTGTCTCTTGTAATAGTCTTTGTTTTAAAGTTTATTTCGTCTGATATGAGAATTGCTACTCCAGCTTTCTTTTGGTTTCTATTTGCATGGAATATCTTTTTCCATCCCCTCACTTTCAGTCTGTATGTGTCCCTAGGTCTGAGGTGGGTCTCTTGTAGACAGCATATATACGGATCTTCTTTTTGTATCCATTCAGCAAGTCTATGTCTTTTGGTTGGAGCATTTAATCCATTTACAGTTAAGGTAATTCTCGATATGTATGTTCAGTGGTGCTGAATTCTCTCAGCTTTTGCTTGTCCATAAAGGTTTTAATTTCTCCATCAAATCTGAATGAGATCCTTGCTGGGTAATCTTGGTTGTAGGTTTTTCCCCTTCATCACTTTAAATATGTCCTGCCACTCCCTTCTGGTTTGCAGAGTTTCTGCTGAAAGATCAGCTGTTAACCTTATGGGGATTCCCTTGTGTGTTGCCCTTGCTTCTTTTAATATTTTTTTTGTATTTAATTTTTGATAGTTTGATTAATATATGTCTTGGCGTGTTTCTCCTTGGATTTATCCCTTATGGGACTCTCTGTGCTTCCTGGACTTGATTAACTATTTCCTTTCCCATATTAGGGAAATTTTCAACTATGATCTCTTCAAATATTTTCTCAGTCCCTTTCTTTTTCTCTTCTTCTGGAATCCCTATAATTCAAATGTTGGTGTGTTTAATGTTGTCCCAGAGGTCTCTGAGAATGTCCTCAATTCTTTTCATTCTTTTTTCTTTATTTTGCTCTGCAGTAGTTATTTCCAATATTTTATCTTGCAGGTCACGTATCCATTCTTCTGCCTCAGTTATTCTGCTATTGATCCCTGCTGGAGAATTTTTAATTTCATTTACTGTGTTGTTCATCATTGTTTGTTTGCTCTTTAGTTCTCCTAGGTCCTTGTTAAATGTTTCTTGTATTTTCTCCATTCTATTTCCAAGATTTTGGATCATCTTTACTATCATTATTCTGAATTCTTTTTCAGGTAGACTGCCTATTTCCACTTCATTTGTTAGGTCTGGTGGGTTTTTACCTTGCTCCTTCATCTGCTGTGTGTTTCTCTGTCTTCTCATTTTGCTTAACTTACTGTGTTTGGGGTGCCCTTTTCGCAGGCTGCAGGTTCGTAGTTGCCATTGTTTTTGGTGTGCCCCCAGTGGGTAAGTTTGGTTCAGTGGTTGTGTAGGCTTCCTGGTGGAGGGGACTAGTGCCTGTATTCTGGTGGATGAGGCTGGATCTTGTGTTTCTGGTTGGCAGGTCCACGTCTGGTGGTGTGTTTTGGGGTGTCTGTGGCCTTATTATGATTTTAGGCAGCCTCTCTGCTAATGGGTGGGGTTGTGTTCCTGTCTTGCTAGTTGTTTGGCATAGGGTATCCAGCACTGTAGCTTGCTGGTCGTTGAGTGAAGCTAGGTGTTGGTGTTGAGATGGAGATCGCTGGGAGACTTTTGCCATTTGATATTACGTGGAGCTGGGAGGTCTCTTGTGGACCAGTGTCTTGAAGTTGGCTCTCCCACCACAGAGGCACAGCCCTGACACCTGGCTGGAGCACCAAGAGCCTGTCATCCACACGGTTCAGAATAAAAGGGAAAAAAAAAAAAGAAACAAAGAAGAAGATAAAATGAAGTAAAATAAAACTAAATAAAGTTGTTAAAATAAAAAATAAAAATAGATTATCAAAAAAATTTTAAAGAATTAAAAAAAAAAGAAAGAAATAAGAGAGTACCCAAACTGAAAAACAAATCCACCAATGGTAACAAGTGCTAAAAACCATACTAAAAAAAAAAAAAAAAAAAGACAGAGAGAACCCTACGACAAATGGTAAAAGCAAAGCTACACAGACAAAATCACACACAGAAGCATACACATACACACTCACAAAAAGAGAAAAAGGGAGTATCGTTGCTCCCAAAGTCCTCAATTTGGGATGATTCATTCTCTATTCAGGTATTCCACAGATGCAGGGTACATCAAGTTGATTGTGGAGATTTAATCCCCTGCTCCTGAGGCTGCTGGGAGAAATTTCCCTTTCTCTTCTTTGTTCACTCAGCTCCTGGGGTTCGGCTTTGGATTTGAACCCACCTCTGTGTGTAGGTCGCCTGAGGGCATCTGTTCTTCGCTCAGACAGGACAGGGTTAAAGGAGTAGTTGCTTCACGGGCTCTGGCTCACTCAAGCTGCGGGAAGGGAGAGGTATGGAGTTCGCAGCGAGCCTGGGGCAGCAGAGGCCGGCGTGACCTTGCACCAGACTGTGGCACACCGTGCATCCTCCTGGGGAAGTTGTCCCTGGATCACGGGACCCTGGCAGTGGCGGGCTGCACAGGCTCCCGTGAGGGGCGGTTTGGATAGTGACCTGTGCTTGCACACAGGCTTCTTGGTAGCTGCAGCAGCAGCCTTAGCATCTCATGCCCGTCTCTGGGGTCCGCGCTGATAGCCACGGCTCGCGCCCATCTCTGGAGCTCCTTTAAGCAGTGCTCTTAATCCCCTCTCCTCACGCACCAGGGAACACAGAGGCAAGAAAAAGTCTCTTGCCTCCTTGGCAGCTCCAGACTTTTTCCTGGACTCCCTCCCAGCTAGCTGTGGCGCACTGGCCCCCTTCAGGCTGCGTTCACGCAGCCAACTCCAGTCCTCTCCCTGCGCTCCAACCGAAGCCCGAGCCTCAGCTCCCAGCCCCTCCTGTCCCGGCAGGTGAGCAGACAAGCCTCTCAGGCTGGTGAGTGCCGGTCGGCACTGATCCTATGTGCAGAAATATCAACAAATATTTATTAAGTTCTTAGTCTACGCTAGACAATGTCCTAGCCTCTGAGGATTAAGAGCTGAAACATATCACCTGGGATATGGAAACCAAACTGATGGCTGGCACAGCCACGTATAATAGCAGCACAAATATGAAATACTTAGGTATAAATCTAGCAAAATACATTCAAGATCTATGTGCTGAAAATGGTAAAACGTTGATCAAAGAAATCATCAACGACCTTAGTAAATGGAGTTTTATACCATGCTTGTGGATTAGAAGACTCAGTAGTGTTAAGATGTCAGTTCTCCCCAATGGGCCTATAGATTCATTACTCATTACAATCCCAATCGAAATCTTCGTAAGATTTTTGTAGATGTTGATAAGCTGATTGTAAAATGTATATGGAGAGGTAAAGGAACTAGAATTGTCACAATAATTTTTAAAAAGAAGCTGAAAGTTGGAAGATTCACACAGCCTGACTTCAAGTCTCACTATAAAGCTGTGGAATTGGCAAAACCATACAGAGATCAACAGAGCAGAATAGACGGTCCAGAAACACACCCTCAAAAATATGGCCAATTGATTTTTGACAGATGCAGCAATTCTATGGAGAAAGAATAGCTTTTGTAATACATGATGCTGAAGCAATTCAATATCTACTTATAAAAAAAGGAAACTTGATCCATGCATTATACTATACATAAAAATTAACTCAAAATAGGTCCAAGGCCTAGATATAAAACCTAAAGCTCTAAAACTTCTAGAAGAAAACAGGATAAAATCTTTGTGACCTTGGGTTAAGCTAATCATTTGTAGATAAGACACCAAAGGACAATCTGAAAAACAAACAAAAGAAAACAATAACAAACAGAAATATAGATCAGTGGAACAGGATAGAAAGCCCAGAGATAAACCCAGGCACATATGGTCACTTTATCTTTGATAAAGGAGGCAAGAATATTAATGGAGAAAAGACAGCCTCTTCAATAAGTGGTGCTGGGAAAACTGGACAGCTAAATGTAAAAGAATGAAATTAGAACATTCCCTAACACTATACACAAAAATAAACTCAAAATGGATTAAAGACCTAAATGTAAGGCCAGACACAATCAAACTCTCAGAGGAAAACACAGGCAGAACACTCTATGACATAAATCACAGCAAGATCCTTTTTGACTCACCTCCTAGAAAAGTGGAAATAAAAACAAAAATAAACAAATGGGACCTAATGAAACTTAAAAGCTTTTGCACAGCAAAGGAAACAATAAACAAGATGAAAAGACAACACTCAGAATGGGAGAAAATATTTGCAAATGAAGCAACTGACAGTGGGTTAATTTCTAAAATTTACAAGCAGCTCATGCAGCTAAATATCCAAAAAACAAACAACCCAATCCAAAAATGGGCAGAAGACCTAAATAGACATTTCTCCAAAGAAGATATACAGCTTCCCAACAAACACATGAAAGGATGCCCAACATCACTAATCATTAGAGAAATGCAAATCAAAACTACAATGAGGTATCACCTCACACCAGTCAGAATGGCTATCATCAAAAAATCTACAAACAATAAATGCTGGAGAGGGTGTGGAGAAAAGGGAACCCTCTTGCACTGCTGGTGGGAATGTGAATTGGTACAGCCACTATGGAGAACAGTGTGGAGATTCCTCAAAAAACTAAAAATAGAACTACCATATGACCCAGCGATCCCACTACTGAGCATATACCCTGAGAAAACCATAATTCAAAAAGAGTCATGTACCACAATGTTCACTGCAGCTCTGTTTACAATAGCCAGGACATGGAAGCAACCTAAGTGCCCATCAACAGATGAATGGATAAAGAAGATGTGGCACATATATACAATGGAATAGTACTCAGCCATAAAAAGAAAGGAAATTGAGTTATTTGTAGTGAGGTGGATGGACCTAGAGTCTGTCATACACAGTGAAGTAAGTCAGAAAGAGAAAAACAAATACTGTATGCTAACGCAGATATATGGAATCTAAAAAAAAAAAAAAAAAAACGGTCATGAAGAACCTAGGGGCAAGACGGAATAAAGACACAGGCTTACTAGAGGATGGACTTGAGGACACGGGGAGGGGACGGGTAAGCTGGGACAAAGAGAGAGAGTGGCATGGACATATATACACTAAAAAATGTTAAATAGATAGCTAGTGGGAAGCAGCCGCATAGCACAGGGAGATCAGCTTGGTGCTTTGTGACCACCTAGAGGGGTGGGATTGGGAGGGTGGGAGGGAGGGAGACGTAAGAGGGAAGAGATAGGGGGATATATGTGCAGTATAGCTGATTTACTTTGTTATGAAGCAGAAACTAACACACCATTGTAAAGCAATTATACTCCAATAAAGATGTTAAAAAAAAAGACTTCTAGAAGAAAACAGGATAAAATCTTTGTGACCTTGGGTTAATCTAATCATTCATAGATAAGACATCAAAGGACAATCTGAAAAACAAACAGCCTAATTAACCATGAGCAAATACCAAACTCTGGAGAACATACAGAGAAACTAGATCACCCGTACATTACTGGTAGAAGTGCAAAATGGCACTGCACTCTGGAAAACCATTTGGTAGTTTCTTTTGAAAGTAAACATGCATTTACCATATTACCCAGTAATCATATTGCTCAGCATTCGCAGGGAAATGAAATTTATGTTCACACAGAAACCTACACATTAAAGTCCACAGCAGTTTTATTCGTAAGAGCCAAAAGCTGGAAACAATCCGAATGTTCTTCAGTGGGTGAATGGTTAAAACGGCAGTTCCTCCATACCCTAGAATACTACTCTGCAATAAAAATGAATACATGCAGCCACTTTGGTGGAGCACAAAGGAATTATGCTGAGTGAAAAAAGACAATCTCTAAAGGTTACATACTCTATGAGTCCATTTCTATTACCTGTTGATACACACTACAACTCTGTGGAACTCAAGAGAATTATGCTGAGCGATTTAAAAAAAAAAAAAAAAAAGAAGCAGCCAATCTTTCTTCACCAGGCTCTCAGGCAGGAAACCAAAGCTCCTTCTCGCTGGAATCCGAGCAGCCCATGAGGCAGAATCAAAGATTATGATACTAAGAGTTTCCCAACAAACTTCCAACTGGATCATTCTACACCGCAGTTCTCAGTCTACAAGCTCTACACATGTCCTCAGAGCTTCTAAAGCAGCTTTTTCATCCCTGACTCTTAAATAAGAATTGGCAAACAAGGATTGCCAAACATCTGAGGAAAGTCTATAACCCAAAAGACAGAGACTACAACAAATAAATAGAAAAAAAGAACAAACTGAAAAAGAAAAAACCAAAAAACCTAGATTGCTAGGAGAAGAAAACTTCTTACATATACATACACCAATATACTCAGAGATCACAGAATACACTGCATACATGGAATGAGAACAGATGCTATCAAAAAGGAGCATTCAGGGAATAAGAAAGGAACCTCAGAGAAGAAAAACATGATATCAGAAATAAAGAAGTCAAGAGAAGGGTTGGAAGGTAATGCCAAAGATGTGTGCGTGTGTGCGTGCATGTGTATGTGTCTCTGTGTGAGAGAATGAGAGAGAGAGAGAGAGAGAGAGGAAAAAGGACAAAGAAATAAAAAAGACGGGAGAAGAGAGAAAAAAATGAAAGGATCAATCCATCCAACATGTCCAGGAAAAGAGATTAGAGAAAATGAGGGGCAGGAAGCCTTCAATAAAATCATGCAAGCAGAAGATATATATATCTTCCATTATAGGTTTTTACACGATATTGAGTATAGCTCCCTGTGCTATACAGTAGGACCTTGTTTTGTATCTATTTTATGTATAGTAGTGTGTATCTGCTAAATCCCAAACTCCTAACTCATCCCTACCCACACTTTCCCCTTTGGTAACCATATGTTTGTTTTCTATGTCTGTGTGTCTATTTCTGGATAAACATATTTTTATTGCAGGAGTTTCATAATATACTCTCAAGGGAAAAAAAAGCCTATGGCAAGAATTTGTGAGAAATAACCACATCACAGAAAACAGGATGTGAAAAGATGTCTTTTGAGCATATTAAGGTGACAAAACACACCTTATCACTTCTTGAAAATGCACTGTCACTGTTATCAGTGTTGGGTAGGAAGGGCAGGGAGAATCATAACTTCTTTCTTCTTCTCATCAATCTTATACTTTCATTTTATTTTTTTAAAAAGTGTGTCTGTTTCAGGTTTTAACCACAATTTAATTTAAAGGAACTGAACAAGTTATAACAGTGAAATCCAATGATTGATGATTGATTGTGGCATTTTATTTTACAGCAAAGGCCTATTTTTAAGGAAGAAAAAGCACTACACAGCTTTCAGCTTGAAAATACGTCAGGCTGCCTACAGCTCTGTTCCCTGTGGATGGCTTGTGCTGCTCTCCATTCTGAAAAAGATGTCTTTTTTGATATTCAGGATTCTTACAATGAGTCTGACGGCATCCGTTGGCAGCTCTCTGTGGTTCTGAGGTGATGACATGGGAACACCACCACCAAGCAGGGGCCATCTCCACATGCCCCCCAACCCTCCAGTTCTGACAGCCTCATCAAAGGACATGGGGCCATCGCCGTGATGAAGCCTAAGAGGCCAGGGTCTCAGTAAGGCAGATGTTGAAAACATTTTCATTTTATCGCTACGGTAATATTTAAATCTGATTTTTTGGAACAAATTGTTCATATGCAGCCAAGAGTCTGTTCTGTCTTCTGCTCTGAATTCCTTTTCTTCAATAAACATTCCCAGGAAATGCATGCACAGTTTCTTACTGTTTGAAGAGGCATCATTGAACAAAGAAAAAGTAAAACCCAAGAAAAGCCCCTAAATTGATGGATGGTCGCTTTAGAGTTTAAAGTGACAGATTCATGTCACTCTCCCTCTTCAAAATCCTTTGTCTTCTCTCTGGATGGATCTAGAGACTGTCATACAGAGTGAAGGAAGTCAGAAAGAGAAAAACAAATATCGTATATTTATGCATACGTGGAACCTAGAAAAATGGTACAGATGAACTGGTTTACAGGTCAGAAATAGAGACACAGGTGTAGAGGACAAACGTATGGACACCAAAGGAGGAAAGTGGTGGTGTGGGGGGGTGGAGGGGTGAACTGGGAGATTGGGATAGACATATATACACTAATATGTATTAAATGGATAACTAATAAGAACCTGCTGTGTAAAAAAATAAATAAAATTCAAAAATTAAAAAAATCCTTTGTCTTCTAAATTAAAAAATATATATATATATCATACAATATCACTTATATGTAGAATCTAAAAAAAATGACACAAATGAACTTGTTTACCAAACAGAAACAGATTCACAGACATAGAAAGCAAACTTATGGTTACCAAAGGGGAAGGAGGGAGGGATAAATTAGGAGTTTGGGATTAACACATACACCCTACTATATATAAAATAGATAAATAACAAGGTCCTACTCTATAGCACAGAGAACTAGACTCAGGATCTTATAACGGAAAAGAATCTGAAAATGACGTGTGTGTGTGTGTGTGTGTGTGTGTGTGTATATATATATATATATATATATATGTAACAGACTCACTTTGCTGTATACCAGAAACTAACACAACATTGTAAATCAACTATACTTCAATAAAAAAATAAATTAAAATAAATCCTTTGTCTTCAGTTCAATTTTTCTCTGCCTTGTCCTCATTTTACTCCTTCCCTCTGAGGCTCTCCCCCAAGGCAACTTCCTGTAGACTGTTTCTTTTACATGTTGTATAGATACTAATACACACATATAGAAAATATTTATTCATCAAAAAAACCTTAGTCTCCACGATGACATATAATGTACTAGGAATTTGAATTCCTATGTTAATCAAAAATATATATATTTCTGGGGTTTATTACCTAATGGGGATTAAAACTTGAAATTCCTATGTTATTGCTAAATCTTCCCTCCATTCATCCATACGTACATCCATCACTTTGCTCTGTATACATATTCATTGCCCCTCACCCTCTCCTGTCACAAACACATAGGACACAGAAAACAATATCATTTTAATTGATAGATTCAGGAATCAGTAATGCAAAAGCTGTCAAAATGCTAAGAATAGGTGCTAAAGCTCCCTGTTCACAGTCAACAAGAACAAAATAAAAGATTTAAAATCATCAAACCAATCAAAGAGCACATTTCAAGCACCAAAGTTGGCCATCAGAATAGATATGACTAGAATTTTAAAAGTGTGCAAGAGGGCAGGCAGCAGAAGCAAGAAGAACTAGAATCCTGCAGCCTGGGATCAAAAACCACATTCACAGAAAGACAGAAAAGATGAAAAGGCAGAGGGCTATATATCAGATAAAGGAACAAGATAAAACCCCAGAAAAACAACTAAATCAAGTGGAGATAGGCAACTTTCCAGAAAAAGAATTCAGAATAATGATAGTGAAGATAATCCAGGACATTGGAAAAAGAATGGAGGGAAAGATCGAGAAGATGCAAGAAATGTTTAACAAAGACCTAGCAGAATTAAAGAACAAACAAACAGGGATAAACAATACAATAACTGAAATAAAAACTACACTAGAAGGAATGAATAGCAGAATAACCGAGGCAAAAGAACAGATAAGTGACCTGGAAAACAGAATGGTGGAATTCACTGCTGTGGAAAAGAATAAAGAAAAAAGAATGAAAAGAAATGTAGAGAGCCTAAGAGACCTCTGGGACAACATTAAATGCAAAAACATTCACATTATAGGGGTCCCAGAGGAGAAGAGAGAGAGAAATGACCTGAGAAAATATTTGAAGAAGTTATAGTCGAAAACTTCCATAACATGGGAAAGGAAATAGCCACCCAAGTCCAGGAAGCACAGTGAGTCCATTACAGGATAAACCCAAGGAGAAACATTCCAAGACACATAGTAATCAAATTGGCAAAAATTAAAGACAAAGAAAAATTATTGAAAGCAGCAAGGGAAAAATGACAAATAACATACAAGGGAACTCCCATAAGGTTAACAGCTGATTTCTCAGCAGAAACTCTACAAGCCAGAAGGGAGTGGCATGATATACTTAAAGTGATGAAAGGGAAGAACCTACAACCAAGATTACTCTACCCAGCAAGGATCTCATTCAGATTCCATGGAGAAATCAAAAGCTTTACAGACAAGCAAAAGCTAAGAGAATTCAGCACCACCACAACAGCTCTACAACAAATGCTAAAGGAACTTCTCTAGGCGGGAAACACAAGAGAAGAAAAGAACCTACAAAAACAACCCCAAAACAATTAAGAAAATTGTCATAGGAACATATATATCGATAATTACCTTCAATGTGAATGGATTAAATGCTCCAACCAAAAGACACAGGCTTGCTGAATGGATACAAAAACAAGACCCATATATATGCTGTCTACAAGAGACCCACTTCAGACCTAGGGACACGCACAGACTGAAAGTGAGGGGATGGAAAAAGATATTCCATGCAAGTGTAAATCAAAAGAAAGTTGGAGTAGCAATACTCATATCCAATAAAATAGACTTTAAAATAAAGTATGTTACAAGAGACAAGGAAGGACACTACATAATGATCAAGGGGTCAATCCAAGAAGAAGATATAACAATTATAAATATATATGCACCCAACATAGGAGCACCTCGATACATAAGGCAACTGCTAACAGCTATAAAAGAGGAAATCGACAGTAGCACAATAATAGTGGAGGACTTTAACACCTCACTTACACCAATGGACAGATCACCCAAAATGAAAATAAATAAGGAAACAGAAACTTTAAATGACACAATAGACCAGATAGATTTAATTGATATTTATACGACATTCCATCCAAAAACAGCAGATTACACTTTCTTCTCAAGTGTGCAAAGAACATTCTCCAGGATAGATCACATACTGGGTCACAAATCAAGTTTCAGTAAATTTAAGAAAATTGAAATCATACCAAGTATCTTTTCTGACCACAATGCTACGAGATTAGAAATCAATTACAGGAAAGAAAACATAAAAACACAAACAAATGGAGGCTAAACACTACGTTACTAAACAACCAAGAGATCAGTGAAGAAATCAAAGAGGAAGTCAAAAAATACCTACAGACAAATGACAATGAAAACACAGTGATCCAAAATCTATGTTAGTTTCAGGTATACAGCATAGTAATTCAGGTTTTTTTGCAGATTATACTCCATAGTAGGTTATTACAAGATAATGGCTATAATTCCCTGCACTATATAATATATTGTTGGCTGTTTATTTTACACATAGTAGTTTGTGTCTGCTCATCCCATACCCCTGATTTGTCCTTCCCCCCTTCCCTCTCCCCTTTGGTCACCACAAGTTTGTTTTCTATATCTGTATAGATTCACCTTTTTGGTCTAGTCTAGCTCACAGGACCTTCTTCAGAATATGGGCTATGGGCCCTTCCCAGGATAAATGCATGGAGACAAAAACTGCCAGGAAGCAGAAAATGAAGATGCTATGCCACATGTGAGCACTGCACTCTGTAGTGGATAAATCCCAGTGAACAAAGTTTCCCCAATGTGCTTAGCTCATCCACCTCCCTTAGCAAGACCAAGAGGAGCCAGAAGTGTTTCTGTGCCCTGCCTAAGGGGGTACGGAACAAAAGTTCATTCAATCCTCACGCCCATAACGTACTGAGATAGGAACTTGAGGAAAGAGGCATAAACGTTTCTCCCTACACATTTCAAAAGAGTGAATGCCTGTGCCTTCCATATCATTTAGAATTTTGGAGAAACTTAACTTTCTGTGTCATTGGTAGCCTCCTCCCTCCTCTCTAAAGCTCAAGGCCAATCCGTGCAGGCAGTAATTGATGAAGATCTGCATACAGTGTTTAAAACCACCTTCTCCCTGCCAATGCTTCTGTGCTATGATTGTACCAATGTCCACACTCTACCTTTTCAGGAAGAGTTGTTCCCAAGAGGTCTCCTATCATCCATACAGATAAATTCCTGGTGATCCCACCCCTCCAGTGCTCCAGACAGGCCTCAACACACCTAGGGTGAGCACAACCTTGGCTCTGCTGAGAAATCAAGACCTGTCATAAACTAGCTCTTGTTGACCTTTATAGTCACCTATATTTACCTTTTTGTCCAGCTTACCAAACTATTCACATTGCCCGAGGTGTACACATGACCTATGTATCTGCCCCAAAGTTGAGTGCCATAAAACAAATAGCCAAAGTTTTGGGACCAAAAATACTTCATGAAAGGGACTTCCCCAGTGGTCCAGTGGTTAAGACTCTGCCTTCCAATGCAGGGGGTGTGGGTTCGATCCACAGTCAGGGAAATAAGATCCCACGTGCCGCGCGGTGCGGCCAAAAAAAAAAAGACTTCATGAAAATATAAACCAACACTGGTATATGCAACCCCTTTACTAGCAAATTAGCTCTGGTTAATTTCAGAGATCACATAACTGTCAGCTAGGGAAATGCCTTTCATAGGTCTAGGCCCAAATTCTGGACTGCTACTTTAAAAGAATTTTATTTGGTTTTACTTTTACTGTGTAATTAGTAAAGCTTAATGAAGACTTGGGTGTGTTGCCTTTGGACTGAAATATTTGCATATTGTCTTCAATGTGTCTTTAATTACTGTACTTTTAAATTTCTGAAATTATGAGGCCTTAATTGAACTTATCAAAGTGAAATTAAAAAACAGCAAGTATTTTGATTAGCATTCTTTGCAAAGGAGTAAAAATACCCTAGAATTGAAGAATTTTCCCTCAATTGCTCAACATGAAGTAGATTGGGTTTTGGAATACAGTGGGGAAAATTAAGTTCTAAAGAAATATCACATAAAGGGAACCAGCTCTGGTACTCTGCAAAATAATACTACCATTGCGTTTAAATAGAAAACTGAGAAAACTAATTACATTAAATGGTCTTGGATTGGATGGTCTTTGCAGTAAATTGCATCTTTTTTTTTTTTGCCAACGGTAATGGATATGTAAGGATATTGACAACAACATTGGAATAGCAGAGGAATTGAAAATGCTATACATTGATCAATGGGAAACTAGCTAAATTAATTATATTGCATACACACAATAAAATACCATGAAGAAAGCAAACACATATATAGTCTTTGGTTGAACCATATACCATTTTAAGTGTATTACATATACTATCTCACATAATTTCCCAACAATACTACTACTATCCCATTTTACATATGAGACAAGAAGTTAAGTAATATGCCCAAGATGACACACATATATATATATATTTTTTTTCTATGTCATAATATTGACATTCAGTCCAGTAATCCTCCACTGTAACAGCTCCTTTACTTTGCAGTGAAAATTGATTTGTATATTTTGAAATTGTGAGAAATTTCACAATATGAAATTGTGCCAGTTCCAGCCTAGGCCTTAAAAGGTCTTGAGTGTTTCTGTTTGCCTTCTTGTCATATCTGAGAAGTTCTGAGAAGTTCATGTCTGGGCTTGCCTACTAATCCCAAGCAAGGATGAATAACATGTGGAACACAGCCATCCAGCCAAGCTGCTCCAATCAGCCAGCCTAGATCAACTAACCCCCAGCTAACCCACAGACACATGAGTGAGTCCAGCCAAGATCAACAAGGCTGGCCTGCCTATCCCAGCCTAGCTTACCTGACTCCCAGTTGACCTGCAGGTACATGAAAAAAATAATGCTTTTTGTTATAGGCCACTGATATTTTGTAGTTGTTTGTTATTTAACAATAGTTAACCAATACAGTCTAATTAATTAACTTAAATTCCATTTAGAAATTTGTTCCTTTGGAAAAGCTAAATTCTAACTCCTCTTGAAATTAAAGTTGCCAGATAGAAGCAAAACATTGGGCTTTCAAACCAAAGCGTGATGGAGTGATCAGATGCATTTTTTACTAGGTACCTTAAAGGTAGGTGAGATGTGCAGACACACAAACACACACAATCTAAGTGAGTAGACAGAGATGAGAGAAAATAGAAATCAAGATACAATGACAATCCATTGATCTTTCAGTAGAACTCTGAGCAACTACACCCTAGACAAACTGACAGATTTATAACTTACCAGTGGCCTGGTCCCATCTTACAAATTTCCAAAGGAAGACTTTGTTCCACCCCACCAACCCTCCCACAACACTCCAGTTTAAGAAGAGATCACTCATCTCTATATTGTGTAGTCCAAGTGAACTTTCTATGAGGCAAAGATATAGTGACAGCAACTTGACAGCTACCTTTAGCAATTTACTTTTAGCAATGTGGTCACTCGGTAAACAAAGATTCCGTATAAAGACAAATCAACATCTATATGCCACCTTTTCAAACTATTTCTATAAGCCAGTAACTAGCATTAATCAGAAAGCACTTTTCAAGCTTCTAAAATCTCATGAGAAGGCAGAGCTTCATTATGCTGATTTCTATTCTTTCTTTTCTTGTCCAGGTTGAAATGAAACCATTCCACAGGTCTTCATGCTAAGAAATAATGGAAAACCATTTATTTAAATTAAATTAAATTATTAGTCTTTTATTTGCTAATAAGGTACCTTCAGTTATTGAGCATCTAAAACTATTGAAAAGTGGTATTCCCTTGCTTTGTTTTAAATTAATTATTGTCAGTTCAGCTCTGTGCAGTTTATTAAGAAATTAAATCTTTATGAATATAAAATGCTTTTATAAGAATAAAAGATGAGAAAGCTATTTTTACATGCCAAGTAGCTTAGAATTTTATATTTAAATTCACTTAACGTAATCTGAAACATTCTAAACTCTGCAGAATGTGAACATTCACTGAAACCTTCTTTAAGAGTTAGAATTACTCACTACTATAAATAAAATAGGTAACTAATGAGAACCTACTGTATAGCACAAGGAACTCTACTCAATGCACTGTGGTGACCTAAATGGGAAGGAAATCTAAAAAAGAGTAGACATATGTATCTGTAGTGAATATAACTGATTCACTTTGCTGTACAGCAGAAACTGACACAACATTGTAAAGCAACTATACTCCAATTAAAAAAAAAAGTTAGAATTACTACAGTCTCATTCATTGGACATGATATGAGGATATGTATAAAATTTAATATAAACCTGTGAAAGTACCCCTTTGTCCTGAAAAATCTGTTTTTCAATCATTCATTCAAAAATAGTTATTGAGCACTATACTAGTCAGGGCCCCAGCAGGAAACAGATGGCATACTCAGAATAGGAGGTTTTCAGTAGGAACTCGTTATAAAAGTGTGGGCAGGCTGAAGAGTAGTGCAGTAAGGCTGGACTCAAACATCAGATCTGCAGGGACCCTAAATCCATGGTACGGAGGGGAAGGGAGAGTTACCAGAAGTCATCGGGAGAGGGTTCAGTAACAGATGTCTACCTTAAGAGAAGCAGTGACTTTAGGGAACACAGCTAGCTTGAGGCCACCCCACATTAGCTCTCTGTAAAATGCCAGTGAACACAATCCTACCTCTTAAACCTGTGTCTTGGTGCTAACTCTGATACTCTCTCTTTGAGTTTAGGCATCCACCTTCACCTTCACTTATGTTAATCGTGGGTGCTTGGATTCAATGCCTTCTAAATCTCCTTCCAGCACTAACATTCCACACTTGGATTTTCTTATCAGACTATCTGTTCCAATTCTTCTTTGTTCATTCCAGGTCAAATAACCTACGCAAAAGCCAAATTCATTCTTTTGATTTACCTTCCCTCATTTAAATAGCTTTATTGGACCTAGCCTCGTGTCTTATTCATAAAAAGTGGTTAATAGATGATTGCTGAATCTAATACAGTTACACTGACTACAATAAGATACCATTATTTATCTATTTTATCTACCCACTGGATTACCTTTCTCTGATCTTCTGCAACTTGGTAAACAAAATAGCAATTTTGAATAATTACATTACGTATTAGCTTCTTAGGCTTTTCACAACTGTTACCTCATTATATCTTCACAGATTCCTTATTTTATAGCATTTTTTCTGATCATAAATATATTTAATTATAGAAAGCTGGGACATTAGAGAAACACAAAAATTTTGATATATTTGAATTCAGCATGTCTTACTCTGTATGTTACAAATTTGAGATTATTCTGGAAGAGTATTGCATTCTTTTCATTTAACATATTATAATAATATCCCATCTGTTTAAACAGTCTTTGGAACATGATATAACATCACTGGTGATTCTTTCCTGGGGCAGTTTTTTTCAGAGAAAAGTATTTTATTAACAATTTACAGGTGCAGAAACTTCAGCATAGAAAAGTATAGTTTTCTAAGGTTATATGCTAAGTTAAGATTTAAAATTACTGTGACTCCTCCTAACCTAACTTTTTCCACTGAAATATGAAGATGTTCCCCCAAAATGTTGATGCTGGTGATCAATAATTATGACAAATATCACATAAAATCAATTTTTCATCAAAATTCTCAAAGAAATTACATAAAGATATATAGATAAGAAGTAGATATATAATAAATATGGATGGATGGATGAGTAGATTCAATGAATAAACAGATGAATGGATGGATTTGATGAATCTGAGCTGGACTGCTTTTTCCATTGGGACAAATGG
This sequence comes from Monodon monoceros, assembly GCF_005190385.1. NCBI lineage: Eukaryota > Metazoa > Chordata > Mammalia > Artiodactyla > Monodontidae > Monodon > Monodon monoceros. The sequence goes on from NW_021703767.1 coordinate 136,223,542, forward strand.
CCAAAGTCTGCATTAGAGTACAGTATTTGGGAAGAGATTGAAAGTTTAACATTTCCTTTATGCTTCAGAGCTAAAATACGGAGGCTGATACAATCTTTATGAGGCTAGTCTCACCAGAAGACGGAAATCTGTGAATCACTCTTGACTGGAACAGATCTTTTACCAAATCCAAAGTTACCCCAGCTGCATTCCACCAGCCCATCTCATGCTGTTGCTGAAACACTATAAACAATGGAAACTCCGCTGTGGAGTTTCTTATAGTGCAAATGAATACTCCTAATGGCAAGCATGCCAGGAGCACCTAACACATCCTGCCTCCTACAGCATGGCGAACAATATTTGTTTCTTCTAACCCTAACTAACTCTAGGTTTTCTCAGTTCTGGAGAAATTATTTAGGTATAAGTGAAATCAACTACAGTATCTGAAGCACAGAAAACCATGTATTGGGAATAAACTCTGATATTGCTAAAGAAAGAGGGACTGAGGAAAGGAACCAGGGAACATGTGCCTTGTCCCAGCTGGAGGAAGGAACTGCATTCTCTCTAGTGCTCCCGGGGTCAGACCCATGACCTGCTACACTAGCGTGTGGTGCCAACAAGGCACACTCTCTCTCACTTGAGCTCTCATCATTTTGCTCATAAATATTTAAGTATGTAAGTTTCAAGTATTTATGCATGAAATGATAAAGACTCCTTTAAAAATTATAATACTATGTCAACTTAAAAATTAATTTCTTAATATCACTGAATAACCAATCACGACTCAGCCTTCTGTCTCTGTCTCTCCTCTGCATCTTCAGTTTGTGTGTTCAAACCGGGATCTAAAAGTTTCATGTAGTTCAATAGGTCAACAATAAGTTACTATGTCCCTTCAATCTCTTTTAATCTCTCTTTTTTACTCCCTCACTCTCCCTCTGATTCACTTATTGTAGAAACCAGGTGCTTCATCTTGTAGTTTCTCTCTATATTGCATTTTACAGGTCACAAACCCATGTTGTCATATAACATGTTCCTATGCTTATTTCCTGTAAATTTACATTAATTTCTTTATTTCCTGTGGATCTAGAGGCCTGATCAGATTCAGCCTTGATTTTGGTGGGGAGGGAAGTTCTCTCTTTTTAATATCCAAGGGAAGTATTTGGGCTTCACATGCCATATTATCAGAGAACCATTGTGGTTATCTTTAATGTCTGTTCCACATCTAAATTCTCCAAGAGACCGTGGAAAAGACAGACACACCCTGGCTACCACACTTTTATCTCCTGCAATAAGCGAGGACCACCTGTCCCAAACTATGAGCCATCTCTAACTTCAGTTTAACAGTTGGCCATACCTACGCCAATCTCAAGGTATCAAAAGTCTCAGCACTGAAACGGGGTCTCCACTACAGACTCCCTCCTCCCATTGTATATTTAGTTCTACAAAGGTCTTCAGTAAAGATCCTCTCAATCCCTTAGATACCGTCTCATTAAAGGACACATATTGGCCTTGAACCTTTGGCTCACAAAGTCTCCACAATCTTAACACTGACCTCTTCTAGCCTCTAACCTGTTACAAAGGGGATCTACTGTCCTCACTATTACATATCTCAGAGAAACACTACCTCCTTCTCAAAGCAAAGAAATTTTTCTGAAATGATTTGCTGTCTCCATCTATATAGTGAAATAGCAGGCAACTCTATTTGATAAGCCCAGCCTCCAGGATACAGGATTTAATATAAGTATAATCTTATAGGATCACAGAAATTCATGGAACGGGTCACAGTCAGTCAAGAAAATTTTTCACAAAGGCTACCTGACATAATCCTTAAAGGAACATTGTGAGTTAGCCTCATCATCCTCAACCTCAGAAAACTGAGGCTCAGAAACTTGCCAAGGAACAGGAAAATCTCTTTCTATTACAACATATGGTATTTAATCAATATTCAAATTAGCAATGGTTGTCCAAAGTCAGACAGTGACAAAAACAAAAATACGAACCATATTTCAAAAATCGGCATGGCTACAGGCAATATTCATTCTAAAACTGGTGCAGCAATCTTTTAGAATCAAGGAAAGAAGAAAATAAAAATAAAACTCCACATACTTCTCTGGGCCCAGGAGATTGGCAGAGCACACTGGGGGGTGATCTTCTGTTACTGATGGAGATGAAAAGTGCTAGTGCTGCAAAGGCAAGACACAGCTTGGCATTATTCCACCTTTTGGCTCCAAAGCCATAAGCTTGTTCCTTGCTAAGCTGTTTAACCATTCTCACCCCATTCTCTCATTTAGTGTCATCAGAGCTTTTGTGTAAACATCTTTCTTCTTTCTATTCAGCACTATTTTTTAAATATCACAGCGTATGTGATACTTAGGATTTAGTTAAACACTCAGGTTTTCTACATCAAATTGAAAACATTTTATATGCTTGTCTCTATAAGCTTTCCTGCTTGGTACCAACACTGAAGGGCCCTTGTTTATTCCACCATCTAGTCCCTAGGTGACTTATGACTTGTTCAAACCTAAACAATAGGTAGGAACATAAGTCAGGATCTGTCATGTTGTGCCCTTTGTTTTTTATTATAGTTGATTTACAATATTGTGTTAATTTCAGGTGTACAGCATAGTGATCTAGTATTTTTTAAGACTATGCTCCATTGTATATTATTACAAGATAATGGCTATAATTCCCTGTGCTATACAGTGTATCCTTGTTGCTTATCTATTTTATACATAGTAGTTTGTATCTGTTAATACCATACACATAATTTGTCCCTCCCTCCTACCCTCTCCCCTTTGGTAGCCAACAGCTTGTTTTCTATATCTGCAAGTCTGTTTCTGTTTTGCATATGCATTCGTGTTTTTTTAAGAATACACATATAAGTAATATCATACAGTATTTGCCTTGTTCTGACTTATCTCACTAAGCATGATATTCTCTAGATCTATCCATGTTGCTGCAAATGGCAAAATGTCATTCATTTTTATGGCTGAGTAATAATCCATTGTATGTATATACCGCATCTTCTTTTTTTATTGAAGTATAGTTGATTTACAACGTCATGTTAATTTCTACTGTACAGCGAAGTGATTCAGTTATACATATATATACATTCTTTTTTTATAAATTCTTTTCCATTATGGTTTATCATAGGATACTGAATATAGTTCTCTGTGCTATATCTCTGTGTTTATCCATTGTATATATAATAGCTTACATCTGCTAATCCAAACCTCCCACTCCATCCGTTCCTCAATCCCCTCTCCCTTGGCAACCACAGGTCTGTTCTCTATGCCTGTGAGTCTCTTTCTGTTTCATAGATAGGTTCATTTGTGTCATATTTTAGATTCCACATATAGGTGATAGCATATGTTACTTGTCTTTCTCTTTCTGACTTATTTCACTTAGTATGATAATCTCTAGTTGCAACCATGTTGCTGCAAATGGCATTATTTTGTTCTTTTTCTGGCTGAGTAGTATTCCATTGTATATATGTACCACATCTTCTTTATCCATTTATCTGTCGATGGACATTTAGGTTGTTTCTATGTCTTGGCTACTGTGAATAGTGCTGCTATGAACATGGGGGGGTGTGTACCTTTTTGGATTAGAGTTTTGTCTGGATACATGCCCAGGAGTGGAATTTCTGGATTTTATGGCAACTCTGTTTTTAGTTTTCTGAGGAATCTCCATATTGTTCTCCATAGTGGCTGTACCAACTTACATTCCTACCAACAGTGTAGGAGGGTTCCCTTCTCTCCACATCGTCTCCAGCATTTGTTATTTGTAGAGATTTTAATGATCGCCACTCTGAGCAGTGTGAGGTGGTACTTCATTGCAGTTTTGTACACCGCATCTTAACACAATCGTCTACTGATGGGCATTTGGGTGGCTTCCTTGTCTTGGATGTTGTAAACAGTGCTGCTGTGGACATTGGGGTTCATGTATCTTTTCAAATTAGTGTGTTCATTTTTTCCAGATATATACCCAGGAGTGGAATTGCTGGATCATATGGCAGTTCTATTTTTAGATTTTTGGAGGAAACTCCATAGTACCTACACCAATTTACATTTCCACCAAGAGTGTAAGAGGGCTCCCTTTTCTCCACATCCTTGCCAGCATTTGTAATTTGTAGATTTTTTGATGATAGACATTCTGACAGGTGTGAGGGGATACCTCATTGTGGTTTTGATTTGCATTTCTCTAATAGTTAGCAATGTTGAGCATCTTTTCATGTGCCTCTTAGCCATCTGTATGTCTTCTTCGGAAAAATGTCTATTCAGGTTTTCTGACCATTTTTTGACTGTTTTTTTTTATTGAGTTGTATGAGCTGTTTATGTATGTTGAATATTAACCCCTTGTCAGTCACATTATTTGCAAATATTTTCTCCCAGTCCATAGGTTGTCTTTTCATTTTGTTGATGGTTTTCTTTGCTGTGCAAAAGCTTGTAAGTTTGATTAGGTCCCATTTGTTTCTTTTTGCTCTTATTTTTTTTTTATTTTTTATTATTATTATTTGCAGTACGCGGGCCTCTCACTGTTGTGGCCTCTCCCATTGCGGAGCACAGGCTCCAGACGCGCAGGCTCAGCGGCCATGGCTCACGGGCCCAGCCGCTCCACGGCATGTGGGATCTTCCCAGACCGGGGCACGAACCCATGTCCCCTGCATCAGCAGGCAGACTCTCAACCACTGCGCCACTAGGGAGGCCCTGCTCTTATTTCTTTTACCTTAGGAAACTGACCCAAAAAATATTGCTACAATTTATGTCAAAGAGTGCTCTGCCTATGCTCTCTTCTAGGAGTTGTATGGTTTCCATTCTTATGTCTTTAAACCATTTTGAGTTTATTTTTGTATATGGTGTAAGGAAATGTTTGAATGTCATTGTTTTACATGTACCTGTCCAGTTTATCCAGCACCATTTACTGAAGAGACTGTCTTTTCTCCACTGTATATTCTTGCCTCCTTTGTCACAGATTGATAATAAGTACATATGTTTATTTCTGGTCTCTCTTTTTCATTGATTTATGTGTCTATTTTATGCCAGTATGATACTGTTTTGATTACTGTAGGCTCGTACTACAATTTGAAGTTTGGGAGGGTTATACCTCCAGGTTTGTCCTTTTTTCTCAAGTTTGCTTTGGCAATTTAGGGTCTTCTGTGGTTCCATATGAGTTTTATGATTATTTGTCCTAGTTCTGTGAAAAATGTCATGGGTATGTTGATAGGGATTACATTAAATCTGTAGATTGCTTTGTGCCCTTTTAAGATGATTGGAACCGGGCTTCCCTGGTGGCGCAGTGGTTGAGAGTCCGCCTGCCGGTGCAGGGAACATGGGTTCATGCCCTGGTCTGGGAAGATCCCACATGCCGTGGAGCGGCTGGGCCCGTGAGCCATGGCCGCTGAGCCTGCATGTCCGGAGCCTGTGCTCCGCAACGGGAGAGGCCACAACAGCGAGAGGCCCGCGTACCGCCAAAAAAAAAAAAAAAGATTGGAACCATTGCCAAATTATTTAACAGATTCTCTATTAAAGGACCAAGTCCATATAGGCAAGATATGATTTTCTGTACTCATCTTTTCCAAACCCATCTTTTCTAAATCAATGTATTCCATCCATTCATACATTCACATATCCATCCATTCATTTATTTAGATATCCATCCACTCATTTATCTAGACATCCATACACTCATTTATCTATCCATTCACTTGACTGCTTATTCATTTATCCATTTATTCATCCAACAAACATCTGTTAAGTCCCTGCTGTATGTCAGGCACCACTGTTAAATTATTCCCTCCATTTCTCATCCTACCTCATCCCTTCCTATCTTTCTTTCTCTTGTTTTACTCAAACTTCTGGATCCACCTCAAAAATCTTATACTTATTTTCACCTTCAAGGCATGTACCAGCTTCTCAACATCTGTGTGTTGATTAATAAGAAAAGTTTAGGGAATAAGAAGCTGGAAATCAAGGTGAGTAAGCAACTGCGAAAAAGATTAGGAAGGGTTTAGGAAGGGAGGTGGTCAGAAGATTACCTAATCTGATCAAATTTCTAGGAATATACACTAGGAATACTGGTATATAATTTAGGCTCCATAGAAAATGTGATATGCAAGGAGGAAATCAATTTTCTCATAAAATAAGATTTCCCAAGTCTAAGTTGTTGGTGGTGATTTTATTTCCTACATAGATTTATATTCCAAATGATTGAAGCCAGCAGCATGGAATAATCCTTTTGATATATACCAAGTGATAGTGTCTTGTTAAAACAGTCCTGTCTGGACTGTGGTCTTGTCAGGACTCACTAGATATTATATACAAGTTTTGGAATGAAATAGACCTGAGTTCAAGTCCAAACTCTAACACTGTCTACCTATGTGACCTGAGGCAAGTTATTACCCTCTCTGAACCTTTGTTTCTTCATTTATATAATAAGAATAATAATACTTATCTCTGTAGAGTTTTGAAAATTAAATGAGATATATGATAAAATTTTTAGCCCTTCCCCTAGCATACAGTAAAATGTTTAATTATAGTAGCTATTACTAGTGACATCACATGGCTTTGCTATTTCTTATAAGCAAACTTAGGTAATTCTTGGTTTGTTTTCATACATGTCTACATCTGCTTTGTAAATAGGAGGGGTCATCACCTATATTAAAATATGTACCAGCTTCAGTTTTCAAGTAAGGACATATAATTTAACTGATATTTTATATCTTTAAAAGAAATTCCAAAACTGCCTACTAAACTGACAATGAGTGTTTAACATGAACTACTTCTGAGACAGTCTCTGGACTTCATTTATTAAATGAATTACTTCCTTCTATTGGCTTTACTGCATAATGGGCAGTAACCCTGAACAAATTAGTCCTTTATGTTCTAACTTAATAAAATTTTAATTCACAGGTTTTGGCCAGAAGGTAATAAAATGTGAATCAAATTAAGATTATGGAGGGAATAAACCATCAATTAGAAGAATTTTTGTAAGTAATCCAGAAGCCAGCTAGGATCACCCTTCCCCTTGAAATGAAGATTGGCTTAAACCCAATGCCACAGCAGTGGGATATCCAACACTCTCTTTAAGATTCCTGAAAATGGACTGAGAGCTTTTGTTCTTGTGGTCCCCAGGTCTCCAATTATCTGCTTCTTCTAGAGATAAATTATTCAATTCATATATAATTTCACCACGATCCTCATATTATAAACTTCTCCCAACACTGCATTGACCCAAACTTGATTTGGCCTTTTCTCTTGATTTCTATAAAAGCAAACTCCTCACAAAAAGCATTTGTGTGTAGAGCTGACTTTCCCAAAGGTTTGGAGAGAAGGAAAGGAAAGAAGGTGTTTAAGTGTCACAATAATGAGAAAAAAACAAAGATTTAAAATTAATTCTGAGACGAATCTTCCGAAAGTTCTTTTGTTGCCTCTGCCACAGCAGGTGCTGTGCTCCAGTTTATATCCCAGACTCTAACCAATTTCTTAATACTTCTCCCCCAGTTCTCTTTCCCTACTCCCTCTTGAAGTGCCCTGAAAAAGCTAACAACTGTTCTTGCTATTTATTATTGTATTCAGTTCTCTCTGGCTATTATTTCTATATTTAGTGCCAAATCTGCTTTATGTTGGGTGGATCCCAACTGAACATGTGTCAAACATAACAAATGGCCAATCTTTTCTCTTGGTGACACAGAAGACCAGCAGAAAACTAAGGTGTCCTTTACCAGGATCTTCTCTCCTAAAAATATCTAATTTTAAAGAGCGATTTCTCTTTGTTATGGAAGTATATAAGGAAGTAACTGGGAAGTGAACCAAATAAATAAAATAAAGCCAGTAGCAGAGTATATTGTAATGGGGGAACGATTCTTCCAAGGTTAGAAAAGTGATCACAAAGGATATTCAATAGGACCCTTCACTGAGATTGATGTGGAGAAATTTTTAGGCCTTTCCCCAATCTGACATGTCATTTAAGATGTGGGCATTTAATTGGTCTTAGATGTAGAAAATTGCTTTCAATTTCTATTTCTATCAGTATGTAGCTCTATGGCCTTGAAAAAACAACAACCTTAGAACCTCATGTAAAAAAAGAAATCAGTGCCAGTACATTACTTGGTTGGTATGATGATCAGATGAAACAATAAGTTCATAAAAGCTTTATAAGCTGGGAGACATAATTGAAACCTTTCCTTTAACTTTTTGAAAAATGGAGACTCATGAGAAGGCACCTAGACTTCTTGAAAGGCACAGGATGGTCTACTCTAAAAATCTGGACTAGATATATGGCAATCATGCAATAGCTTTTGCAACAATATTTTAGTTCCTTTTCATGAACAATCATGTTAAATACTTTTCTGGTAAATGACACAGAAACCAGATTGTGAAGGAAGGTAAATATCAAGGTAGAGAGACAACCTGGAGAACCTACCTTGCATTAACTAAAAACAATGATGGAAAAAGGGAACCCTGATACACTGTTGGTGGGAATGTAAACTGATACAGCCACTATGGAGAACAGTATGGAGGTTCCTTAAAAATCTAAAAATAGAACTACCATACGACCCAGAAATCCTACTACTGGGCATATACCCAGAGAAAACCATAATTCAAAAAGAGTCATGTACCACAATGTTCACTGCAGCACTATTTACAATAGCCAGGTCATGGAAGCAATATAAAGCCCATCGACAGACGAATGGATAAAGAAGTTGTGGTACATATATACAATGGAATATTACTCAGCCATAAAAAGGAATGAAATTGAGTCATTTGTTGAGACATGGATGGATCTAGAGACTGTCATACAGAGTGAAGTAAGTCAGAAAGAGAAAAACAAATATCGTATATTAACGCATGTATGTAGAACCTAGAAAAATGGTACAGATGAACCGGTTTGCAGGGCAGAAGTTGAGACACAGATGTAGAGAACAAATGTATGGACACAAAGCGGGGAAAGCCGCTGGGGGGTGGGGATGGTGGTGTGCTGAATTGGGCAATTGGGATTGGCAATGTATACACTGATGTGTATAAAATTGATGCCTAATAAGAACATGCTGTATAAAAAAGTAAAATCAAAATCAAAAGTTCCAAAAAAAACAAACTAAACTTTCTTTAGGTTATTTGTATGGAAATATGTTAATATAAATGTTTCAGACATTACATGAAATATCTAAAAATCTTATATGTTCTGGTATAATGTTATAAGTCATAATTCTAGTTATTACTTTAAAATGTGTATCTCAGAAATAACTAAATTTCCTTGTCAATTGCATTATTATGAACTTTCATCAAATCTTTAACCGTGGTCATTTTTAAGTCTTCTGTCATTTACAGACAGTTCTGGGTGTACTCTGATGCTTTTGCAAAAATGTTCCTATAAAAGGGTTTCATCTTCAAGCAATTCATGGAAAAGACTCTGACAAGTACAGGTTTCTGGTAACTGACTATACTGCTGAACTGAATGAAGAAGCATTTTCAGAACTCTAATGGAAAACTGATGAATTCATAAAAGTGCTGACAAAAGATCAAGATAAAAAAAAATTAATTACATGGGACTGAGTGAACTGATAGAATGATTATAATTTTTGTGACTTTCTGTTTGAATAAAAAAAAGAAACACAGTAGGTATAAATTCAAATATATATGTTTTTACATATATTATTATTGTGAACTGGATTTTAAAAAGTGTGTGCTGTTTCTCATAGCACATTTTAAATATGAGTATGCCAAATGTTTGAAAATGAAAAGATTTAAAAAATATACTATGAAAACAGGAATCAAAGAAAATTGGTATAGCTATACTAATATCAGATAACATAGCTATAATGTCAGAACTACTAGAGACAAAGATGGACATTTCACAATAATAAAGAGGTCAACCATTCAGGTAGATATGGTGATGATTATAAAAGTGTGCCTCTGATAGTTTAATATATGTAAGCAATATTTGACATAAATAAATGAAATGGAAAAAGAAAAGGATATCAATTATTATGTTTACAACAAGGCATGTTACTTTCAGCATAGACTATCCATTCTATTGTGATAAGCACATTTTCCTCCAATATGCAGACCTCCATGCAAAGGCAAGTTGTAGACAGAAGAGTTCCTGGTGAGTGTGGGACTAAAGTAGGTAGATTAATTGTATGATTCTTGCTTTGGTTATTACCAAAAGGCAGCCCAAAACATCCATTTTCAAAATAGGAACATACATGCATTTGGTAACAAGTGCTCATGCTAGTTGCTAAGATATGGGGCTTTTTTACCCTCGAGATTGTTTGCATGGATAGAGTCCCATTTCTCTGACCTTTCTTTTCTACATTAATGAAACTGACTAGCCACTTCTCTCTGTTATCTTCTTTTCCCATATATGTAAATACCTTTAGTCAAGGCTTGTAGCCTAGAGGCCATTCAATCTTGTTAAATTGACTTCACCTATTTCTGAAGGGATCGACTGTGCTACAAACCAGTTATTATTTCACTCTCCAGGGTCTACATTAGTCCCCCTAATTCTAAGTCATTTGAGCGGCACCTCACTGTTATGACTCCCCTTCCCCCTCACACAGCCAAACAAATATGTTCAAAGAAGGAAATGTCAGCTTCCCTATGACACCACCATCCACTTCCTCTCCAGGGTGGAAACTCACCTACACTTGTTTTTTGAAAAACCTGAGGGACCTCCCTCAGGCACTGAACAGAAGCCTAAGAATAGTTTTCAAAAAAAACAGTCAGAAAGTCCCTGAGTAATAGCAAGATATAACTCATAAAGTCCCCTAGAAGTTGCTCTCCAGAGGTTTAAAATAAAGTTTTAGGAAGTAGTGATAAAGGCACTAAGATTAGGTTTTTGAATTTTCCTAGTGCCCTCCTTACTTTGCTCAAGATATTTCAAAATGGCAAAACTTTTAACGAACCCTGTGGAGGTAAGAGCATATTGACCAATCTACATTTCAGAGTACCAACTATATGCCAGTTCTTGTAGCCCATGAGCAAGATCACGTTAAGGTCATGGTCGTAGCTGTCAAGGAATTTACATCCAGGGTAGGAGACAGAAGAAATAAACCAACAATTGGAATAGAGGATAAAGAGCAAACTGAGGGGCTTCCCTGGTGGCGCAGTGGTTGAGAGTCCGCCTGCCGATGCAGGGGACGCGGGTTCGTGCCCCGGTCTGGGAAGATTCCACATGCTGCGGAGCAGCTGGGCCCGTGAGCCATGGCCACTGAGCCTGTGCGCCCGGAGCCTGTGCTCCGCAACGGGAGTGGCCACAGCAGTGAGAGGCCCACGTACCGCAAAAATAAAAAAAAATAAAAAAAAAAAAAAGCAAACTGAAAAGCAAATACCTAGATAACCCCTTGGGAGGGACTCAGCCCTCCTCAGCAACAGAAAGAGGTGAAGGATGTAATCAAGGGCGAGAACTCCATTCTTTTCCTGTCCTTGGGCTTTCTCCCATCTAGCGATGGCACCATTTGGAACAACGGAGACAATGCAAATTTACAAGCAATTTATTTACCCTGGTTATAACAACATCAGCAGAAAAGACAAAAGATCTGCAATATTCCTAAAATTTCCCAGCTCACATGCTCCATTCAACCATTTACTTAACACCCCCAAAATCTCTCTTTGATTCATCCTTTATGAACCTCACAGAACCCTCCAAAACGACTTCCTTTAATTAGAGCCAGTTAGATCATTGCTTTTATTAAAGTCTCTTGTTAGAGCTGTTTGCATTTGTTTTTTCTCCATATAACACCATTAAAATGAGGAGGGGCCAGAGCAACTAGGAGAGAAAGCTGTACATTCCAGTCCTCATTAGACTCTCTGCTCCCATAGCTTGAACCCAGTGCTGCCCTGAGCTCACCTCATGTGCACGGCCACAAGCTGTAAGCACACAGTCATCTTACTCTCGTCATCTTTGTTTTTCCAAATGTCCACCAAGAATTTACTGAATTAATATATGCAATTTTGACATCAACTACAATATATTTTCCTCCTCTTGTATCGTAGATTTCTTTTGTGACCCGTCTTACCCAATTTAAGGGCCTGTGGGGCATGAAGAAGAGACATCTACCCCAGTCCTAGGAGACTTCAAAAAGAGATGCTAACCAAGATGGGCATGGAAGGATGAATAGAAGCTAGCTCGTTAATGAGGAATAGGAAGGGACATCCAGGCAGAGAGACAGCAATAGGGACAAGACCCAGAGGGTGGGAAAACGCGATTCCTTCAGGGAAGAACAAGTTCATAAAAATGGGGCATCTGGGACATCTAAGAGGAAGTCAGATGAAGAGGGTATACACAACCCCAGCAGCCAACTGACAAAGAGAACGTGAAACACTGGGTCTATGAATCACCACAAAGGCAATGATTGTGTATTTCTTGTCCACTGCTGTGGCCCCTAGAACAGAGTATGGCACATGGTAGGAACAATACTCAATGAATGTGTGAATGAATGAATGAACAAATGATCATAGGTTATCCTTTATGTATAGCAGTCTCACATGTAGCACTCCCAGTCTATCAGTCCTACCAAGGGATCTATTAATTAAAGCTAAGAAAAAATTAGTGTTAGAAAATTAGTGTTAGATAAAATATGGCACTTTGAACGCTCAAAGTGCTTCTCACCTAGCTGGGTATGTAGCTAGAACAAAGGTCCACAACTTTGGACCTCTGAATGCTGTAATCACCTAGGGAGCTTTTAAAAACCTCAAAGCCCGGGTCCCAATTAAATCACAGATGGAGCTCAGCAGTGGTGTTTTAAATCTTCAGATGATTCCTATGGGCAGCCACAGCTGAAAACTCCTGAGCTTCTGTAGGAACATTATCCAAGGTTTACAACAGCGATCTGTGGTATACATGGAATCACATGAAGACTTTTTTCCTCACAAATCACATGCCTAGTCTCAACTCCTGATTCAGCGGTTGGGAAGAACCCCTACTGTATGTATTTGGAAAAAGCTCACAGGAGGATTCTGCTGGATGCCAAAGTTTGAGCACCTCACCTTTGGAGAAGGGATAGTGAGTTTTGGCAATGCTTTTAAGGTCACTTAAAAGCAGGGGGTGGAGATTAGAAAAGAAATCTCCCTGTCTTCCATCATGAGCCATGAAACTGTCACTGCCAGAGAGAGACTGTGCAAGAATGAAGACAGGAGGCACCACCAAGACAAATGATTGAAAGCAATTCATTTTTTGAAAACATCTTTATTGGCGTATAATTGCTTTACAGTGGTGTGTTAGTTTCTTCTTTATAACAAAGTGAATCAGCTATATGTATACATATATTTCCATACCACCTCCCTCTTGCGTCTCCCTCCCACGCTCCCTATACCACCCCTCTAGGTGGTCACAAAGCACCGAGCTGATCTCCCTGTGCTATGCGGCTGCTTCCCACTAGCTATCTATTTTACGTTTGGTAGTGTATATATGTCCATGCCACTCACTCACTTCGTCCCAGCTTACCCTTCCCACTCCCCATGTCCTCAAGTCCATTCTCTACATCTGCATCTTTATTCCTGTCCTGCCCGTAGGTTCTTCAGAAACTTTTTTTTTTTTAGATTCCATATATATGTGTTAGCATATGGTACTTGTTTTTCTCTTTCTGACTTACTTCACTCTGTATGACAGACTCTAGGTACATCCAACTTACTATAAGTAACTCAATTTCATCTCTTTTTATGGTCAAGTAATATTCCCTTGCATGTATGTGCCACAACATCTTTATACAATCATTGATGGACACTTAGGTTGTTTCCATCTCCAGGCTATTGTAAATAGTGCTGCAATGAACATTGTGGTACATGACTCTTTTGGAATTATGGTTTTCTCATGGTATATGTCCAGTCATTGGATGCTGAGCCATATGGTAGTTCTATTTTTAGTTTTTATGGAACCTCCATAACGTTGTCCATAGTGGCTGTATCAATTTACATTCCCACCAACAGTGCAAAAGGATTCCCTTTTCTCCAAACCCTCTCCAGCATTTATTGTTTGTAGATTTTTAAGGTGATGCCTCATTGTAGTTTTGATTTGCATTTCTCTAATGACTAGTGATATTGAGCATCCTTTCATGTGTTTGTTGGCAGTCTGTATTATCTTCTTTAGAGAAATGTCTATTTAGGTCTTCTGCCCATTTTTGGATTGGGTTGTTTGCTTTTTGGATATTGAGCTGCATAAGCTGCTTGTATATTTTGGAGATTAATCCTTTGTCAGTTGCTTCATTTGCAAATATTTTCTCCCATTCTGAGGGATGTATTTTTGTCTTGTTTATGGTTTCCTTTGCTGTGCAAAAGCTTTTAACTTTCATTAGGTCCCACTTGTTTTTTTTTTAACTTGCATTTCACTAGGAGGAGGGTCTAAAATGATCTTGCTGTGATTTATGTCATAGAGTGTTCGGCCTATGTTTTCCTCTAAGAGTTCTATGGTGTCAGGCTTTACATTTAGGTCTTTAATCCATTTTGAGTTTATTTTTGTGTATGGTGTTAGGGAGTGTTCTCATTTCATTCGTTTACATGTAGCTGTCTGGTTTTCAAAGCACCACTTACTGAAGAGACTGTCTTTTCTCCATTGTATATCCTTGCCTCCTTTGTCATGGATTAGTTGACCATAGGTGCGTGGGTTTATCTCTGTGTTTTCTATCCTGTTCCATTGATCTATATTTCTGGTTTCCTGCCAGTACCATACTGTCTGTTTACTGTAGCTTTGTAGTATAGTCTGAAGTTAGGAAGCCTGATTCCTCCAGCTCCATTTTTCTTTCTCAAGATTGTTTTTGCTATTTGGGGTCTTTTGTGTTTCCATACAAACTGCCAAATTTTTTGTTCTAGTTCTGTAAAACCATTGGTAGTTTGATAGGAATTGCACCGAATCTGAAGAGTACTTTGGGTAATACAGCCATTTTCAAAATGTTGATTTTTCCAATCCAAGAACATGGTATGTCTCTCCAACTGTTTGTATCATCTTTAATTTCTTTCATCAGTGTCTTATAGTTTTCTGCACACAGGTCTTTTGTCTCCTTAGGTAGGTTTATTCTTAGGTATTTTGTTGCAATGGTAATTGGGAGTGTTTCCTTAATTTCTCTTTCAGATTTTTCATCATTAGTATATAGGAATGTAAAAGACTTCTGTGCATTAATTTTGTATCCTGCTACTTTACCAAATTCATTGATTAGCTCTAGTAGTTCTCTGGTAGTATCTTTAGGATTCTCTATGTATGGTATCATGTCATCTGCAAAAAGTGACAGTTTTACTTCTGTTTCAATTTGGATGCCTTTTCTTTCTTTTTCTCCTCTGACTGCTGTGGCTAAAACTTCCAAAATTATGTTGAATGATAGCAGTAAGAGTGGGCAACCTTGTCTTGTTCCTGATCTTAGTGGAAATGGATTAAGTTTTTCACCATTGAGAATTATGTTGGCTTTGGGGTTTGTCATATATGGCCTTTATTATGTTGAGGTAAGTCCCCTCTATGCCTACTTTCTGGAGGGTTATTGTCATAAATGGGTGTTGAATTTTTTCAAAAGTTTTTCTTCATCTATTGTCATATGGTTTTTATCCTTCGATTTGTTAATATGGTTTATCACATTGACTGGTTTGTGTATATTGAAGAATCCTTGCATTCCTGTGATAAACCCCACTTGATCATGGTGTATGAGCCTTGTCATGTGCTGTTGGATTCTGTTTGCTAGTATTTTGTTGACGATTTTTGCATCTCTGTTCATCAGTGATATTGGCCTATAGTTTTCTTTTTTTGTGACATCCTTTGTCTGGTTTTGGTATCAGGGCGATGGCGGCCTTGTAGAATGAGTATGGGACTGTTCCTCCCTCTGCTATATTTTAGAACAGTTTGAGAAGGATAGGTGTTAGCTCTTCTCTAAATGTTTGATAGAATTTGCCTGTGAAGCCATCTGGTCCTGGGCTTTTATCGGAAGATTTTTAATCAGTCTCAATTTCAGTGCTTGTGATTGGTCTGTTCATATTTTCTATTTCTTCCTGGTTCAGTCTTGGAATGTTGTGCATTTCTGAGAATTTGTCCATTTCTGCCAGGTTGTCCATTTTATTGGCATATAGTTGCTTGCATTAATCACTCATGATTCTTTGTATTTCTGCAGTGTCAGTTGTTATTTCTCCTTTTTCATTTCTAATTCTCCTGATTTGAGTCTTCTCCCTTTTTTTCTTGATGAGTCTGGCTAATGGTTTATCCATTCTGTTTATCTTCTCAAATAATCAGCTTTTAGTTTTATTGATCTTTGCTATTGTTTCCTTCATTTTTTTTTCATTTATTTCTGATCTGATCTTTATTTCTTTCCTTCTGCTAACTTTGGGTTTTTTTGTTCTTCTTTCTCTAATTGTTTAGGTGTAAGGTTAGGTTGTTTATTTGAGATGTTTCTTGTTTCTTGAGGTACAACTGTATTGCTATAAACTTCCCTCCTTGAACTGCTTTTGGTGCATCCCATAGATTTTGCATCGTTGTGTTTTCATTGTCATTTGTTTCTAGGTATTTTTTGATTTTGTCTTTGATTTCCTCAGTGATCTCTTGGTTGTTTAGTAGTGCATAGTTTAGCCTCCATGTTTTTGTAATTTTTAGTTTTTTTTTTTCCTGTAATTGATATCTAGTCTCATAGCGTTGTGGTCAGAAAAGATACTTGATACGATTTCAATTTTCTTATATTTACCAAGGCTTGATTTATGACCCAAGATATGATCTATCCAGGGGAATGTTCCATGAGCACTTGAGAAAAATGTGTATTCTGTTGTTTTTGGATGGAATGTCCTATAAATATCAATTAAGTCCATCTTGTTTAATGTGTCATTTAAAGTTTGTGTTTCCTTATTATTTTCATTTTGGTTGACCTGTCCATTGGTGAAAGTGGGGTGTTAAAGTCCCCTACTGTCATTGTGTTACTGTTGACTTCCCCTTTTAAGGCTGTTAACATTTGCCTTATGTATTGAGGCGCTCCTATGTTGGGTGCATAAACATTTACAATTGTTATATCTTCTTCTTGGATTGATCCCTTGATCATTATGTAGTGTCTTTCTTTGTTTCTTGTAATAGTCTTTATTTTAAAGTCTTTTTGACATAGAGGGTATATTGATGGCAAGCAAGCACATGAAAAGATGTTGAACTTCATTAGTCATCAAGGAATGCAAATTAAAACCACAGTGAATTATGACTACATACTTATCAGAATGGCTAAAAAAAGTGATAACACCAGGTGCTGTTGAGCATACACAGTGGATCTCTCATACATTACTGAACAGAATGTAAAATGGTAAGGCACTCTGAATAAAAGTGTTTGGCAATTTCTAGTAAAGTTAAACATAAATGTACTATATTACCCAGCAATTGTTGTCCTGGACATTTATCCCAAAGCAATGAAACCTATTTTGGCACAGAAACTTCTATACAGACATTCTTAGCATTTTCATTTGTAATAGCCCCAAACTGGAAACAACCCAGATGACCTGCAGTTGTGTGTGTGGTTAAACCAACCATCCACACCATGCAATACTACTCTGCAATGAAAAGGAACAGACTGTTGATACACACAACTTGGATGGACCTCAAGGGTATAATGATGAGTGAAAAAAAAACAGTCTTAAAAGGTCACACACTGTATGACTACCTTTTATAACATTCTTGAAATGACAATATTATAGAAGTGAAGAACAGATTAATGGTTGACAGGGATAGGGACTGGAAGGGCTATGGGATATGGGTGACTATAAACGGATAACACAAGGAATTCCTTTGTGCTAATGGAACAGTTCTGTATCTTGATTGTGATGTTGATTACATGAATCTATACCTGTGCTAAAACTACATAGACCTACACACACCCAGAAATGAATGCACGTAAAATTTGGTGAAGCCGAATAAGGTCTGTAGTCTAGTTAGCAGTATTGTATCATTGTCAGTATGTTGGTTTTCAAGATGTAATACAGTTATGTGTAAGATCTTACTACTGGGGGAAACTGGGTGAACTATTTTTGCAACTTCCTGTTAATCTACAATTATTGCAAAATAAAAAGTTGTAAATATTAAAAAAATAAAGTCTATTTTGTCTGATATGAGAATTGCTACTCCAGCTTGCTTTTGATTTCCATTTGCATGGATTATCTTTTTCCATCCCCTCACTTTCAGTCTGTATGTGTCCCTAGGTCTGAAGTGGGTCTCTTGCACAGCATATATACAGGTCTTGTTTTTGTATCTATTCAGCCAGTCTTTGTCTTTTGGTTGGAGCACTTAATCCATTTACATTTAAGGTAATTCTCGATATGTATGTTCCTATTAGCATTTTCTTAACTGTTTTGGGTTTGTTATTGTAGGTCTTTTCCTTCTCTGTGTTTCCCCCTTAGAGAAGTTCCTTTAGCATTTGTTGTAAAGCTGGGTTGGTGGTGCTGAATTCTCTTAGCTTTTGCTTGTCTGTAAAGGTTTTAATTTCTCTGCCGAATCTGAATGAGATACTTGCTGTAGAGTAATCTTGGTTGTAGGTTTTTCCCTTTCATCACTTTAAATATGTCCTGCCACTCCCTTCTGGCTTGCAGAGTTTCTGCTGAAAGATCAGCTGTTAACCTTATGGGCATTCCCTTGTATGTTATTTGTTGCTTTTCCCTTGCTTTTAATATTTTTTCTTTGTATTTAATTTTTGATTGATTAATATATGTCTTGGTGTGTTTCTCCTTGGATTTATCCCTTATGGGACTCTCTGTGCTTCCTGGACTTGATTGACTATTTCCTTACCCATATTATGGAAGTTTTCAACTATAATCTCTTCAAATATTTTCTCAGTCCCTTTCTTTTTCTCTTCTTCTTCTGGGACCTCTATAATTTGAATGTTGGTGTGTTTAATGTTGTCCCAGAGGTCTCTGAGACTGTCATCAATTCTCTTTATTCTTTTTTCTTTATTCTGCTCTGTGGTACTTATTTCCACTAACTTATCTTCCAGGTCACTTAACCATTTGTGTGCTTCAGTTATTCTGCTACTGATTCCTTCTAGAGAATTTTTAATTCATTTATTGTGTTGTTCATCATTGTTTGTTTGCTCTTTGGTTCTTCTAGGTCCTTGTTAAATGCTTCTTGTATTTTCTCCATTCTATTTCCAAGATTTTGGATCATTCTTTACTATCATTACTTTGAATTCTTTTTCAGGTAGACTGCCTATTTCCTCTTCATTTGTTTGATCTGGTGGGTTTTTACCTTACTCCTTCATGCTTAACTTACTGTGTTTGGGGTCTCCTTTTCACAGGCTGCAAGTTCATAGTTCCCATTGTTTTTGGTGTCTGCCCCCAGTGGGTAAGGTAGGTTCAGTGGGTTGTGTACGCTTCCTGGTGGAGGGGACTGGTGCCTGTGTTCTGGTGAATGAGGCTGGATGTTGTCTTTCTGGTGGGCAGGACAACATCCGGTGGTATGTTTGGGTGTCTGTGAACTTATTATGATTTTAGGCAGCCTCTCTGCTAATGGGTGGAGTTGTGTTCCTGCCTTGCTAGTTGTTTGGCATGGGGTGTGAAGCACTGGAGCTTGCTGGTTGTTGAGTGGAGCTGCGTTTTAGCATTGAGATGGAGAGCTCTTGCTGATTGATATTACATGGGGCCGGTAGGTCTCTGGTGGTCCAATGTCCTGAACTCTGCTCTCCCACCTCAGGGGCTCAGGCCTGACACCCAACTAGAGCACCAAGACCCTGTTGGCCACATGGCTCAGAAAAAAAGGGAGAAAAAAAAGAGAGAGAAAAAATAAAGTAAAAAAAAATATATTAAAATAAAAAATTTTAAATATAATTTTTAAAAAAAACAGAAGAGAGCAACCAAACCAATAGACAAATTCACCAGTGATAAGAAGTGCTAAAAACTACACTGAGATAAACTTAAAATTCAGAAACTAGTCAGTCACATACAGCAAACCCCAAGTGTACAGTTGATCTGAAATTCCACCACCTCAATTTCAGGATGATTCATTGTCTGCTCAGGTATTCCACAGATGCAGCATACCTCAAGTTAACTGTGGGGACTTAATCCACTGCTCCTGAGGCTGCATGGAGAAATTTCCCTTTCTCTTCTTTATTCGCACAGCTCCTGGGTTCAGCTTTGGATTTGGCCCCGCCTCTGCGTGTAGGTCGCCCTCTGGCATCTGTTCTTCGCCCAGACTGGAGTGGGTTAAAGGAGCTGCTGATTCGGGGGCTCCTGCTCACTCAGGCTGTGGGGAGGGAGAGGTATGGAATGTGGGGCAAGCCTGCAGCGGCAGAGGTCAACATGACGTTGCAACAGCCTGAGGCATGCTGTGTTTTCTCCCGGGGAAGTTGTCCTGGATCACAGGACCCTGGCAGTGGCAAGCTGTACAGGCTCCCTGGAGGGGAGGTTTGGATAGTGACCTGTGCTTGCACACAGGCTTCTTGGTGGCTGCAGCAGCCTTAGCATTTCACGCCCATCTCTGGTGTCTGCACTGATAGCCACGGCTTGCACCCGTCTCTGAAGCTCATTTAGGCAGTGTTCTGAATCCCCTCTCCTCACGCACCCTGAAACAATGGTCTCTTACCTCTTAGGCAGGTCCAGACTTTCTCCTGGACTCCCTCCCAGCTAGCTGTGGCACACTAGCCCCCTTCAGGCTATGTTCACGCAGCCAACCCCCGTCCTCTCCCTGAGGTCTGACCTCCAAAGCCGGAGCCTCAGCTCCCAGCCTCCACTTGCCCCGGCGAGTGAGCAGACAAGCCTCTCAGGCTGGTGAGTGCTGGTTGGCACCAGTCCTCTGTGCGGGAATCTCTCTGCTTTGCCCTCTGCACCCATTGCTGCGTTCTCCTCCGTGGCTCTGAAGCTTTCCCCCTTCCACCCCCCACCTCCCCCGTCTCCACCAGTGAAGAGGCTTCCTAGTGTGTGGAAACTTTTCCTCCTTCACAGCTCCCTCCCAGAAGTGGAGGTCTCGTCCCTGTTCTTTTGTCTCTGTTATTTTCTTTTGCCCTACCCAGGTACGTAGGGAGTTTCTTGCCTTTTGGGGGGTCTGAGGTCTTCTGCCAGTGTTCAGTAGGTGTTCTGTAGGAGCTGTTCCACATGTAGATGTATTTCTGATGTATTTGTGGGGAGGAAGGTGATCTCCACGTTTTACCCCTCCGCCATCTTGAAGGTCCTCCTGAAAGCATCTCTTCATTCAGAGAAGCCACACACATCTCTCCCTAGGCACGTGACTTGTTTCCTAGGAAACACATCAAGAGATAAGGCCACCCATCCGGTCTCACCTACACGCCTAATAGTGAATCATCAGCTTGACTTACCTGCATCTGCTCTCAGGCAGGGGTAAGAAAGATCCCAAGTCCTACAGCAAGTGGGCCGTCTTAGTTACACTGAGGCTATATTACGCATCACCTGCTTCTGCATCTCTGACTGTGAGCATGGTTCTTTCTTTAATTAAATCCCCTGGGTGAAAGGAGCTTTCCAATCAAACAAATTCTAGAATGCTCTGCAGAGGTAAGTACATTAAAGAGAAGAAAAATAGGGTCAGCCAATTATTAGTTAAGGGAGTGGGAAGCAAGAGCTATCATGTATCTCTTTTTTAAAAGGACATGAATCAAGGAGGTTAAAAAAAAAATCCTAATAGTCATCTGCGTTGTCCTCTCCACAAGGCAAAAGATTTTTACAATTTTCCAAAGCCTATTAAGACAAAATCAATGAGCTTCATTGCAGCATAGAGACAAGAGTTTCTCAAACTGTCGAAAAAAGAAAGAAGTCAGCATTCATTAGTATTAAATTGAGCGTTCTCTCTTATCAAAGTCAGTATGCCTTCTCTCGTCTTTATGATACTACACTTCTTGTCTACTTTGCTGTTATTAACTAGAAGTGCATGCAGACTTAAAAATTAGTTCATTATTATGTAATGTGTTCTCAATTTCTCTTTTTTTCTCATAGAAAATGAGTTGGGGTGTGTTGCATTGCTCGTTATTATTTTAATAGTTATTAATGAAATTTAACTTTCCCAGTTATACAGTACCATTTCATCAAGTTGCTTTGCCAGTTTTAAGACAAGTAGTCTTATGCTCAGTCTTATGTGAGCCTGTCCCATATTAGAACGATTAATGATGCTATGATGCCTGTCACTTGCACATATTTTCTAAGAAGAGCTGTCTTGCTGACTGCCCTCACACACACTTCTACCTACTTCACAGCCCTTCTATTTCTGATGTCAGTAATTAATATTTGCCACACTTAAGGAGGATTTGTGTCAAGGAGGGGACAGAAGCCTCTTCAACAGTAAGAACCCCGGTGAAGGTGGCTGTCATCGCTCTAATAGTGCAAAGCATAAATAAGCAGGACAAACAGGTGAAAGAAGGAAAAAAATGCATACTGACTTTGATAAGAAAAATCGCTCAATTAAATACTAATGAATGCTAATTTCTTATTTTTAACAGTCTGAGAAAAAAGTAATAAACGTAATAAATGCTAGTCTTTATTGAACAGTGGTGATAGGCTGGTATTTTGCTAAATCTTTTCCATGGACTACCTTAATCTTACTCTTAATCTTCTAATAATCTTATAAAGTAGGTAGTTTTGCTATCCCCATCAAAGAGAAGAAAACTGAGGCTTAAAGAGATTTAGTGACTTGTCTAAGGTTACATGTGAAGCAAGTGGACAAGTAGTGATTGGAACTGGATTAATTCAAAACTCTCATGGGAATATCCTAAAAAATGCTCATGCCACTCAGGTGAATGGGGAGTGGTACCAACTCCAGAAATTACATTCCCGGGCCATATCTCATTTTGGATAAAGTCAGTGTAATTGATCATTCTGTTCTCCAAATTTTGAATTTGTTAAGTATTTTCTCTCACATAAGTGAATTTCAATCTTATGAAATCAACAAACAATAGTTTTATACTGCAAGGTTCTAACTTTAAACAGTGGGAACTACATTTTCTCAAAAGCTGACTTCTCTGGAGTTATTAAGTATCTATAACACATTTGGTCCTTTTTCTCAATGAGAGGGACTGATCGCCAGGAATAAGCTATAACCATTCTCAGACATGCATGGACAAGCCCCTTTCAATTGCCATGGAACATCACAGATACAGATTCCAATCATTTTCCAACCCTAGAGTTGATTTGCTTTTGGCCCATTAGGGGCTAAAAAACATGCCACATCTGACGGCTGGGCTCTATCATTGGAAAAACTCAACAAAGCTTTGCTGGATACCTGCTCTATATTCAACAGTGTGATAAATGCTATGACGAACACCAAAGAAATACAAGCAAAGGTCCCTGCCTCTGGAAACTTTACAATCTAATTGGTGAAATGAGACATATTCATATGAAATAATTCATAAATGAGAAAAGCATACAGTAAAATGGTAATCATGTATAGGAAATAATACTATGATGGAAGTGTTGAAACATAAAAATCAGCTGAATTATATATATAATATATATAATTATATGTATTATTTGTTCATTTATCAAATATTAATTCAAAACTTGTCAGGTATGTGGGATTTCAAAGATGAATCAGATATGGACCCTGTCCTCTAATCTTGAAGCTTATAATCTAGTTGGGAAAATATGTACCTATAAACAAAAATAACTATAATATCAGGCAAAATATAACACGTTTTAGAATCTCTGATATGGAAAATCAAAGAACCCTTCATGAAAAGAGGTTCCAAGTGAGTTTATATTAAGGGCTGAAGAGACTTTCAGGGAGTGGAGAGTGGAGAGAGATTTCCAGAAGGGAAATTACGCTTGTGAGCCTGTACGTACATATAAGCATGCACACATTTCTAAAAATTAAGAAAGAAACGTACAAAACTTTAACTGGTTGTTTATGGGTTAGGGAACCATAGGAGCTTTTTGTTTACTTCTTGACAAATTTCTGAATTTTCCAAGTTCTAGACAAGTGCACATATTTTTCTTCATAATCAGAAAATACTTTTTCATTTTCAAAGCATTTTGCACCCCCCATGGTAAGAAGAGGAAGGCCAAAACAAAGACTAGACAAAGCAGATTTCTTCTTGCCTTGTTTAAGGAAGGAATGAGGCACCATGGGAATGGAAATGCATGGGTCACTTCCTTCTCTGTCCATAGGTGAGGTCAGTGTAGCTCTCAACTGTGTTATCGCTGATATTACATCAAAGGAACTAATCCCTTCTCCGCTGAGCTGTAAGAAGGAAGTGTAATCCTGAGACATTTCCAAGGCCTACTTCCTGATTATGACCTACTTCAAAGTCGATTTCTACTTGCCCACAATTATTCTATATTATAAGCAACCTAGCAAAAGCCCTTAGTGACCTAGAAAACAAGCCTGAGACAAGGCTTAAGTGTTGACACTTTATTAAGAGACGCAATCACTGAACAGTAAGGGAAACAGAGACAGAGGGCATGTAAATAGGTGATACATTACCACACCAGCTACTGCTTCACGAGCCACAAAGAGATACAGATGGTCACTCAGCTGTCCTAACATCTCCAAACAAGCTGCACAGAAAACTGTCCCCAAGTACCACTCATGAAGGCAGAAGGGAGAGGAATGTATCTGATCGCCTCCCTTCCCCATCTCCTGTCTCCCATTTGGCCAGTTTCCTCATAGAGAATCAACTCTTCTGCTCTTCTATCTGGGAGTAACATCTCAGTAAGGTCCCTTGTTGTAGAGCAGACAGAACTCATCCCCCCTTTGGCTATGAACACCCAAAGAATCCAATCACACTCATGATTGAGGCATAACCAAAAGAGATCACATCCATCACCATCCAGCCTCCTGCCTTCTCTCTGAATCCCCTCATACCCTGTCCCCCGCTTCCAAAAGGTTGCTCAGGATACAGGACCATATGACTGCACACCACATTCTTAGTACAGGGCAGGTAGCTTCCTGGCTCTGGCTGTCGTTGAGGGCTGCCTGTACCAGCCTATCAGACTTTCCCATCTCTACTAGGACACTGCAAATAAAATTACATCATTTCCACAACATCATTCATCCAAGAAAACACATGTTGACTCTGTTATACATCAAGCTCTGTGCTAAGAACCAGAAATTATGGGTACCATCCATGCCCACTCGGTACTCAAGAGTTTTGTAGAAGAGACAAAGATATCATAACACAGAGTGATAAGTTTAGTAACATAAACACTTCCAAGTAATAGAAGAAATGATTGACTCTGTCTGAGGCACCCAGCAAGGCTTCCAAGATGAGCTAATGCCTACGATGTATTTTAAAGGATGAAGGTGGGTTTATTTATGGAGAAAGGATGGAAGAAAATTCCAAAGGCCATATAATTTATAAAGGCACATGGGTAGGAAGGCCCATGATATGTTCAGAGGAATTAACATAGTTTTAAACTAATGGATGAAAAGTATAAAGGGAAAGAAGTGTGAAATGAACTTGGGTAGGCAGATGAAAACCAGATGAAGAAGTCTGGAGTCATGCTAAGGAACATGGACTTCTCTTGGCAGTGATGACGGCTAGTGAAAGATTTGAAACAGCATGGTGGCATGACTAATTCAATATAGCGCTCTGGGTACCAGGTGGAGGATCAGAGGCCAGTGAGAATAGAGGCAGGGAGACCCATTAGGGCTCCATTGAAATAGCCCAGTAGAAAAAGTTTTAGGCCAATGAAAGGCAGCAACATTGAGGATGCAGATGAAGAAAACAGGTATTAGAATTAGTTAGAAAATGAAACTGACAGAATTTGGAGACTTAGGGAATGTAGAGGGTAAGGAAAAGGTTAGAGTCAAGAATATCCTGATGTCTTACTGAGTGATAAAAATGAGTGATGAGGCAACCAATCAACAAAAGAAATACGGGACAAAAGAACAGGTTTATGGTAGATGGTGGAAAAGGAGCTTAATTTCAGGCAGACTGAATTTGAGATGGCTGTAGAACATTATTTCTATTGGCTGGCTATTTATGCAAAACCACCACAAAACTCTACTAGTTTAAAAAAGTAATTACTTATTATCACTTGTATATCTTGTGATTGACTGAGGTTTGCCTAATCCAGGCTGGATTCAGCAGAGCAACTTTGCTTTATACTTTGATGGAAGGGTCCACTTTCCACCACCTGTCTTGGGTTGGATGGGGAGGCTCTACTCCAGGTTTCATCCATCCTCTTTGGACTGACCAGCTAGCTAAGGGAATTTTTTCATGAAGATAGCAGAGATGGAAAAGTGCAAGTAGAAACACACCAAGCCTCTTAAGGCTCCAGCTCAGAACTGGCATATATCACTTCCACCTACATGCCAGTGGCCAAAGGAAGGCAGGGCACATGGCCAAGTCCAAAGTCAAAGGGTGTGGAGCAGATAAGGGTCAAAATTTTGAGCCAATAATATGTTGGTTCAAATATCCAGGTAACAGTTTGGGGAAGGCAGCTGGAGATGTATGAGGACAAAGCTTGAAGGAAAATCAGGGCTAAAGTTACAGATTTTTATTTCATCAGAGTACAGCTTATGATTAAAGTGACAGGAGAAAGTTGTATGTAGTACTTACAGTGATAAGAGAGGCAGGCCAAAGACAGACCCCTAGGAACAAACAACATTCATGAGCACAGGGTGGGATTCCTAAAGGAAACTGGAAAAGAATTGGTCACAGAGGTTGAAGGAGGTAGAGGAGGACTTGCTATTAAGGAAGCCAAATGAGTAGAGATTTTCAAGAAAGATTCAGGGGTTAAAATTATATTACAACTACTAGTAGTAGTAATAAAATATTTATTGTTTGCTAAGAACCAAATATTATTTATCAACTCTTTTACATGAATTAATTCACTTAAAACTCATAAGGATGAAATGAAGCGCTTGATATATATGGACAAAAATTGATAGAGACTATGGAAAATGAAGATCAATTGTTGAGGAGTCTCTTTCATTTATAACATTTCCATTATTATTTCTTTATAATAATAAGATATATTATATAATAAATAATGTATTATTTCTTTATAATAATGTTCCTCTTGTTTCCATACGGTTTTGAATCTATTCCAGGACCTTTCCCCTCCCTTTCTGAATTGAAAAAAAAAAATTTTATTGAAGTATAGTTGATTTACAATGTTAGTTTCTGGTGTACAGCAAAGTGATTCAATTATATATATATATATATATACACACACATACATATATTCTTTTTCATATTCTTTTCCATTATAGGTTATTACAAGGTATTGAACGTAGTTCCTTGTGCTGTACAGTAGGACCTTGTTGTTCATCTACTTTATACATAGTACTTTGTATCTATTAATCCCAAACACCTAATCTATCCTCCCTAACCCCCCTTTCCCCATTGGTAACCATAAATTTCTTTTCTGTCTGTGTTTCTGTTTTATAAATAAGTTCCTTTATGCTTTATAAATAAGTTCATTTTTTAAGCTTCCACATATAAGTGATACCATATATTTGTCTTCCTATGTCTGACTCACTTCACTTAGTATGATAATCTCTAGGTCCATCCATATTGCTGCAAATGGCATTATTTCATTCTTTTTATGGCTGAGTGATATTCCATTGTATATATGTATCACATCTTCTTTAGAAAGAGGCATTCTTTAACTCAATTACATTTCTGTCCAAAGAAGTCTGAAACCTATAGATTTTTCTCATGGAAGCAAGTTCCCACTTTATATATACCCTTTGCCCAACCGAAAAATCTTTTCTTTAGCAGAAAAGAAAGTACTGCAGTGCCCCACACTCTTAGTTCATACCGTAGAACCTGACTAATTATATCACATTAAACTTTTTTGTATGTGTTTCTATTTCCACCACGAAACTGAGAGCAATTTTAGACAAGTAATTTCTTGTGTTTATAATTATACCCACCGTGCCTAGAGTGGTTCCTGGCATTATGAACAGAGGCTGTTAAGTGAACACAGGCAACTGTAAATAGAAATCATGAGTTGTTAAGCCCCCCTACTCAATGACTGGTGATTATAATTAATGCTACTATTTACAAAGTTCCAAGAATTATGTTAAGCACTTTATATGTACAACTTTCTTGAATCCTCATCTCAACTCCATGGGGTTAGTATTATTATTTCCCTCATTTTTCAGATGAGGAAACAGATTCCAAGAGGTAAATAACTTGTTCAGTGACCCATGAATAGGAAGTGGTCTAGATTCCAACTCAAGACATTTTGACTCTGTTCTTACCCAGTATTGTAAGCTACCTGTCTTTGGTGCTAAGGACAGTATTCTCTGGGGAGAATGTGAAATGTTCTATTTCCTCTTCATCTAGAAGAGGCACAAAGAACAATAAGAAAACATATTCTCTGTTAGTTCCTGGACTTCCAAGTTCTCGGGGCTTGTCCCATTTTGAGGTTATGGGAAATATGAAAGAAAGTCACTCCCTGCAGGTTTGGGCTCAGGAAAGTCCTCCAGATCTTGCCTTCGTTTCTCCTGCTCTTGGCCAAGGTAGATACTGACTCTCCATCCTGACTCATACTTTTCATATTGCTCCCAATTTTGACTCAATAACCCAGTTCCAGACTGCCTCTTCTTTACTGATTCTGAAATCCCATAGGCCAGTCCACTGGTTACACAAGGTGCCACAGTCATAGATCCTAGACTGGGGCCCGTGTTGAACCCAGGGACCCATAAATCACCACCTCTCTCACCCTGAACGCAGTGTGCAAGGAAGGGCACCAGCCACCCAGAATTATTTAGTTTTCTTTGAGAATGTTCAGGAGACCAGAAATTCATTTGTATTTTCTTTGATCCTATCTAAATTTTATTCCTCATTCTGAAGAATTGGTAATAATTCTTAAAGTCTAAGTCAACCAATACAAAGCTTGGACATTTGTTTTGTCATAGTTAAAGTAGGGGTTTGAACTTGTAAATATCTGAGGTCTCTTTCAGTTCTAAAACTTGATAACCACCTTTTCCATTAAATCAGATTTCAGTCATTTCTTGTCATTGGGTCTTTCTACTGATTCCTGGAACAAATACCAAACACCATTAGGAAACTTCTTCCTTGATCAGTCGTGGAGAGGCACTAATTTCTCCTGCATGTCTGTCCTTACGGACACTTGGTGTAGCTCTCTGTTCATTATTTTGCCTGTGGAATGCTCTCTTCTTGTTTATTTGGATATGTTGTGAGTACTTGATCCTTTGCGTGTTTCTTCAAGGTTTGTATTCCCAGGAGCAAATATTACATTTATAATATATCTTCTTTAAATTATATTTGTAACAAGGTTAGAATATATACATTTAGAAAGTACAAATATAAAATTAATATTTTGATTGTGAAGAAAGGATGAAGGGCTACATGAAACGGTGTTAAATGAATTAGGGTATTTAAAAAATTATTTATATGTTGTAGATGAGTTGAGATTTTATGAAACTCTCTGCAGAAGTAAAAAGGTTATATGTTCCTTTTCACTGAAAGAATACGAGCTTTTTAAAATAATACTTTCAATGGAGATTAGAAGGTTCATA
This sequence comes from Monodon monoceros, assembly GCF_005190385.1. Lineage (NCBI taxonomy): Eukaryota > Metazoa > Chordata > Mammalia > Artiodactyla > Monodontidae > Monodon > Monodon monoceros. Next base: position 136,252,885 of record NW_021703767.1, read on the forward strand.
GTTTAAGAAGATATGTGTAACTAGAATTAGGAACAAGGCTGACAAACTTCCCAGGTATTCCATGAATAGAATCTTTTGAAATCAGCTCTACTCTGTGGGAAATAAGATGCAGGGAACTAGGTTACAGATGACTGGGGGGAGCGGAAGTTGGCAAAAATGAGTAAGACACTGGCCCTGGCCCCAAGGAGCTTACAATCCATCTGGATGTATGCAGGATGAGAAAAGTGCATAAATAAAAAGGCTGAGAGGAGGAAGGCAGAGTAGGGAGAGTTTGATCATTAAAAGAGCCAATTTTAAGGATCTCTATTGGAACATGCATTTGACAGTCATTTGGGGATATGCTCTTCTTTTTTGCTTCATAACCATTGTATTTAGCAAATAGGATTTTAGTGGCCATTTTAAAGATACACATTATGAGACATAACACCAAAAGAATGACTTTATAAATAAATGGACTTTTGAGTAACTAGAAAGTATTAATTATGTATACTTAAAGAATATACGAGTAGACATACAGGAATAAAATGCTTTTATGAAAAAAAGTCTAATTCAACCATAAAATATGCACACACCAGGTCCTTGATACACAAAGTATAAACTCCGGACCAGGGAGCTTGTTGGACTGCAGATTCCCCAAACATATGGAATCAGATCTTCATTTTAGTAAGATCCCTAAGTGAGGTTTTGCATATTAAAGTTTGAGAAGCATTGCAGTCTGGCAGTTTCTCAAAAGATTAAATATAGTTATCATATGACCCAGCAATTCTCCTCCTAGGTATACACCAAAGAAAAATGAAAACATATGTCTACCAAAATATTTTATAAGAATGCTCATAGCAGCATTATTTGTAATGGTCAAAATGTGGAAGCAGCCCAAGTGCCTATCAGCTGATGAATGGATAAATAAAATATGGTATATCCATACAATGGAATATTATTTGGCAGTAAAAGGAATGAAGTACTGATGCTACAGGATGAATGAACCTTGAAACATTATGCTAAGGGAACGAAACCAGGCACAGAGCACTACATATTGTATGGTTTTATTTATATGGCATGTTTAGAATAAACAAATCCACTGAGACTGCAAGTATATGGGTGGTTTCATAGAGCCAGGGAGTTGAGGAGACAGATGGGGAGTGACTGCTAATGAATAGAGTTTCTCTTTAATGATGAAAATATTCTAAAATTGATTGTGCTGATGGCTGCCCAGCTCTGTGAATATACTGAAAACCACTGAACTGTCACTTTAAAAAGGATGAACTGTATGGTACATGAATTATATCTCAATAAAACTTATTTAAAAAGTGCTACTAGGGGGACCCATTCCCAGCTATAAGCTCCTCAAGGATGAGAGTCATGCCTCAGACGTAGTAGGAACTCAGAAACATATTTATTGAAGAGAAGTCACATGGACAGATCTGAATCAAAGAAAAGACAACATGCCATTATGATGCCAAGGATCGCAGAATCCTTTAGCCTTTGGTTGTGCACCTAGAATTAAGAACGATCCAGAAAAACACCAAAATGATGGCATGTGTTCTGTTCCAGCTCTCAGATGTTAACCACCACCAGGGTGTCCATGCTTCCTTCATCAAATTACACACAGAAAATGTGTCCCCAAACCTGCTCTTTTAATTGAAACTGGTAACTAAACCCTGTTTCTCCTACATGACTCTGGAGGACTGAACTGAGAGGTAAGAGAAAGGTGTGAAAACTGGAATTGTTCTTTTTTGTTTGTTTATTAACTGGTTGGTTGGTGTTTGAATTGATCTGATATGGTTTGGTTTTTGGAGACAATGAAAACCATAAAAATGACACACACCAGATTGCTACTTGTGGTTACTTTTGAAAAGGGGGCTGAATTTTGAACAATGTTATAAGGGGGGAGATTGTGATTTATCTATGTTAAAATTTTTTATAAGAAGATTATATGCACTACTATTAGCTTTGTCATTTATATATTTAAATGAGCCTAACAAAAAAAAGGAAGATTTTAACTTTATAAGACTGAATCTTGCCCTTCCAAATACTGCTTGAGATATAACTTTACTGATTAACCCAGACAATTTTTTTTTTTTTTTTTCAGTACGCGGGCCTCTCACTGCTGTGGCCTCTCCCGTTGTGACCACAGACTCCGGACACGCAGGCCCAGCGGCCATGGCTCACAGGCCCAGCCGCTCTGCAGCATGTGGGATCCTCCCGGACCGGGACACGAACCCGTGTCCCCTGCATCGGCAGGCGGACTCCCAACCACTACGCCACCAGGGAAGCCCAACCCAGACAATTTTTATTTAATTTCTTTGCACGTTGTGTTTTGTTTTATCTCACTTTCCTTTGCAACCTGGCTTGGATTTGTGTGTCTGCCTTTGCTACCCAGGAGTATTTATCAAACCAGGCACTAGAATGTGAGTCTAATATTTATGGGAAAAAATAAAACTACATTTAGTCAATCCATAAACAACCTATGTGTAAGAGATGAGAGGAAAGGCATATACTTCTAGACACTCAGGGCATAATTTTAAGAAAATACCAATGAGCAGACAATTACTAAAATAACTAGGAAGGAAATCTGCCCCCCTTCACCCCACATCAGTTCACATCACTCTTGGCATTCTCCTATTTCACCAGAAAAGCCATGAGTGTAGACAAGCTCTGGATAGTCTGAACAGGGAAGGAGCTTATTATTGCCTGTAACCCTGGGCCCCAGAATAGAAATACCAGGAGACACTAGGTAAAAAGGAACCATTTTCATCACACTCAATGCCTTGACAGAGTTATCCAGATTTATTCTCCTCGCTACCATTCAACACTAACAGGTGTTTTTCCTTTAGGTTGTCATCCATCTCTAGAGGAATGTGGCTCACGGGAAATCAGTCCTTGCATTCGTCAACCATCTGTAACTCCTTAGAACCCATCACGATTCTATCATTTAGATCTCCAAAAACAATCAACTCTACACTGAAACCCATTAAACAAATAAAAGCTGAGAAATTGTCAGAATGTGACTATACAGCATAACAGGAAGCGTAAACCCCATACGTGTGGCAGTGTTATATCTCAAGTTATATCTCAAGATCATACGTGTGACAAACCACATCCAACATGTTTACACATTGACTCCAAACAGATTTCTTCCATACAGGAAATGATATTTCTAAAATGCACATCTGATTCTAATACCCCCTTGCTTCAAATTCTGCAATGGATTTTGTCTACAGAAAATTCCATATCCCTCAGCATAATCTATAAGGATCCTCTTAGGGTAGCTCCTCCTGTGTCTCCAGCCTCCTGTCTCACTTCACTCCCCTGACACTTGGTATCCAGTAGTTCAGCCCTTAGGGAAACCAAAAGTTGCACCAAAGACTCCAGGCTTTTTTCACACTTGCTAGCCTTGACTCTTTGAAATTTCCCCTCCAAGCCTTCCTGAAAATGACTTCTCATCTTTCAGTTCTAAACTCAAGTGTCACTACCTCTCTGAAAACTTACCCCGCCTCTCTTTCCCAGGGAGAACCGTCCCCTCTCACCCCTTGGCTCCACTGAGTACTGATTCCTACTTTCACTTTTAGATTCCATAAAATTGTATTGCACTCATTTATGTGTCTGCTTCCCCCTGTTGAATTGTACACCCCATCAGTGACAGAGACAATGTTTCATTAATTTTATATTCTTAGTGTCTAAAATGGAGTGGATTCTCAATAAAAGTCTGTCGGATGAATGGAAGAATGAATCCTGCTCTTCCTACCCCTTCTCTTTAATTGTGTGTCACATTATCTGTGACAGGAGCTATGGAGCTGGACAGAAGTCACTTTCTGACACTGAAGTCAAGAGTACAGGGTTAGGCTTAGACCGGGTGCCAGTAAAAGCACTGTTCAAGAAAATCTATTCTTTTTTAAAAATCACTGATAATTTTATTTATTTTTATTTTACTGTGGTAAGAACACTTATGAGATCTATTCTCTTAGCAAATTGTAAGTGCACAGTACAGTATTGTTAAATATAGGCACTATGTTATACAGAAGATTCCTAGAACTTACTCATTTTGCACAACTGAAGCTTTATATACATTGAACAGCTCCCCCTCCCCTTGCCACTGCCAACATCTCTCTACTCTCTGCTTCTATGGGTTTCACTATTTTAGATACCTCGTGCAAATGGATTCATGCAGTATGTGTCCTTCTATGGCTGGCTAATTTTACTTACTATAATATCCTCCAGGTTCACCCATGTTGTCATGTATGGCAACATTTTCTTCTTTTTTAGGGCTGAGTAATATGCCATTAAATGTATGTACCACATTTTCTTTATTCATTCGTCAATAGATGTTTCAGTTGTTACCACAACTTGGCTATAGTAAATAATGCTGCAATGAACATGAGATTGAAGATATCTTTTCAAGATCCTGATTTCAATTCTTTTGAATATACACCCAGATGTGGGATTGCTGGATCATATGGCATTTCTATTTAGGTTTTTTTTTGAGAAAACATCATACCTTTTTCCACTGCGTCTGTACCATTTTATAATCCCAACAGTATATAAGGCTTCCAATTTCTCCACATCCACACCAGAACTTTGTATCTTCTGTTGTGTTTGTTTCAATATAATATCAATCCTCACAAGTGTGAGATGATACCTCATTATGGTTTTGATTTGCATTTCCCTGATGATTAGTGAAGTTAAGATGATCTTCCTATCTACTGAAATGATCATTTAGTTTTTATCCTTCATTCTGTTAAGTTGGTATATCATAGTAATTGATTTGATTATGTTGAACCATCCTTGCATCCCAAGGATCAATCCCACTTGGTTATGGTATTAATATATGATCTTTTTAATATGCAGTTGAATCCAGTTTGCTAGTATTTTGTTGGGGATTTTTACAACTCCATTCATTAGGGATATTGGCTTGTAGTTTTCTTTTACGTAGTGTCTTTATCTGACTTAGTATCCAGGTAGCGCTAGCCTCATAGAATGGGCTTGAGAGCATTCTCTCTCTTCAACTTTTTGGAAGAGTTTAAGAAGAACTGGTATTAATTCTTAAATGTTTGGTATAATTTACCCATGAAGCCATCTAGTCCTGGGCTTTACTTTGTGGGGAAGTTTTTGATTACTGATTCAATCTCCTTACTAGTTATAGGTCTTTTCAGATTTTCTATTTCTTCATGATTCAGTCTTGGTAGGTTGTATCTTTCTAGGAATTTATATCTTCTAGGTTATCTAATTTGTTGGCATAAAATTGTTCATAGTAGTATCTTATGATCTTTGTATTTCTGCAATATCAGTTGTAATGTCTCCTCTTTTTTCTGATTTTATTATTTGAATCTTCTCTCCTTTTTTCTTAGTCTAGCTAATGGTTTGTCAATTTTGTTTACCTTTCTTAAAAAAACTATCAGTTCTGTTGATTTTTTACTATTGTTTTTCTATTCTCCATTTCATTTTTTCTGCTCTAATATTTATGATTTCCTTCCTTCTGCTAACTTTGGACTTAGTTTATTCTTCCTTTTCTAGTTGCTTAAGGTATAATGTTAGGTTGTTTGAGATTTTTTTCCTTTTTTAATGTAGGCATCTATTGCTATGAACTTCTCTCTTAGTATGGCTTTTGCTGTTTCCAATAAGTTTGGTTTTTTTAAAAAATTTTTATTGTATATTGGAGTATAGTTGATTAACAATGATGTGTTAGTTACAGGAGTATAGCAAAGTGACTTAGTTATACCCATACAAGTATCCAGTCTTCTTCAAATTCTTTTCCCATTTAGGTTGTTACAGAATATTGAGCCAAGTTCCTTGAGTTATACAGTAGGTCCTTGTTGGTTATCTGTTTTAAATACAGCAGTGTGTACGTCAATCCCAAGCTCCCAATATATCTCTCCCACACCCACCCTTCCCCCCTGGTAACCATAAATTCATTCTCTAAGTCTGTGAGTGTTTCTGTTTTATAAATAAGTTCATTTGTATCATTTTTTTAGATTCTGCATGTAAGTGTTATCATATGACATTTGTCTTTCTCTGTCTGACTTACTTCACTTAGTATGATAATCTCCAGGTCCATCCAAGTTTGCTGCATCCCATAGCTTTTGGTATGTTATGGTTTTGCTTTCATTCATCTCAAAATATTTTCTATTCTCCCCTTTATTTCCTCTTCAACCCACTGTCTATCCAAGGGTATTATTTAAATTCCACATATTTGTAAATTTTCCAGTTTTTCTTTTGTTACTGATTTCTACTCTCATTCCACTGTGGTCAGATGATATGTGATATGAAGAAAATCTTTTCTTTAGAGGGATTTAGACACAGGTGGTCACCATGATCACCAATTCCATAAGCTTTGCTTCATAGCTTAAAAAGAGAATCACTGAAAGCATTTTTCCTACAACAATATTCCTCAAGTATGGTTTATGAAATGAATTCAGGTGATTCAGAAACCAAATCATCTTTTCATATTTATGCATCCATTTTAATATGAATTAGAAAACAAAGCTATTTATGGCAGTGAATATGACATGCCTATATGTGGAATGTAAAAAGATGATACAAATGAACTTATTACAAAACAGAAACAGACTCAGACTTTGAAAACACACTTATGGTTACCAAAGGGGAAAGGTGGGAGGGAGAGATAAATTAGGAGTTTGGGATTAACACACACACACTACTACATATAAAATAATCAATAAGACCTACTGTATAGCACAGGGAACTCTACTCAGTATTCTGTAATAACCTATATGGGAAAAGAATCTGAAAAAAAAATGGATATATATATGTATAACTGAATAACTTTACTGTACACCTGAAACTAACACAACATTGTAAATCAACTATACCCAGTATAAAATAAAAATTGAATTAAAAAAAAGACTTTCAAAATCTTTTTTTAAATGCATTTGACTTAAGAAATGATGAACTACCAACTTACTGTGGTAATCATTTTGAAATATATGTAAGACAAGTCATTATACTGCACATCTTAAACTTATACAGTGCTCTATGTCAATTATATCTCAATAAAATTGAAATAAATTTTTTAAATAAAATAAAGAAATGATGAGCTACAATTTATATTTTATACAGCACCTTGTCTATAATAAGAAATATAAAGTACACATGAGTATAGCTGGTAAAAATATCATGAAGGTGAAAATAATGCCCCAGTCTATTGATATTAAATTTTCAGCTGCACCTGCTAGAGAAGTCACTGATGCCACAAGGTAAAGAAAATTATCATAAGATTTGGACCAAAGCTATAACTTAGTCTCTATTCAATGCCCACTGTTTTAATCCAATTTTAAAATAGGTTGTACCCTAGCAGGTTAAATGATCTCATTAGCTAAGAGAATGCTGGCTATTGTTTATTTCACAAATAGTTAGGTTTGTGTTCCTTTTGTTAATCCATGATTGTAAACAACAGTAAACTGAGGGTAAGGTGGTTCTATGGTTCCCAGCAGTAACAAAACACTGTTCCTAAAGCCTGCCATTCTTCTACATATTATTGTTATCAAAACAATAGAAATGTTTCAACCTGCTCAGGTCAGCTTCCAAAAAATAAACAGAGGAAAAGTATCTACAAAGGTTCTCTGAAAAGTCATTGCTGGATAAACAGCACCACAGTTTCCCAAGAAGATACAAAAGTTTATTGGCACTGGTGACATTGAAATGTCTTCTGAAATATTCTAGATATGTGGTCTCTCTTTAATACATTACTACAATGACACAATTCCTTCTACAGGAGGCAACTCCAAACCAGTAAGGAGATAAGAGAACAAACAAATCAGAAGAAATAGTGCCAGGTGAGGAAACAGTTAGGGGTTCACTGTTTGAGGAGTGGAAGCTAAAAGAAACTCAGATACATCCCCAGGAGAGCCCTCTGGCAGGAGAGGTTATTGTATGAAACTAAAGGTTTATTCACTAACTTAATTATGCTTTAAATGTTCACTAATTATTTCCTGAGCCATTCAGTAAAGAAATTCAACACGAAATTTCCTATCAGCATATTCAGCCTAAATTTTTATTCCACTTTGGAAAATGCCAAGTCCTATTACAAGTACTGAGAATAACAAATGTGGCTCTCAGTTTGACTTTTTCAAAATCCAAAAGGGAAAAATGTACTACAAAGTGACAAAAAAAAAAACAACCTTCTTAACTCTCGATAGGCAAATGGAAAGAGGGGAAGAAGAAGTCAGACCCAAGAGGATTATGTAACTGAGATGTTTGTGAAATTAGACTTTTCTTATAAAACGTCTCCTGAACCATTAAGCTTTGCTTCAAAATGGACTGGAGGCCTTTAAAGATTGCAACTGATTATTAGTATGTCTTCTGACCCCCAGCCAACATAGGGGTGGTACAGTTAAATCATAGACCTGATTTATGTGCAGTAAACAGATGTGGTTTGTGTAAGAAGCTCTCCAATGGTTTTATTTTCAAGTTATGTTAACAACTTTCTCTTTGTCCCTAAGATCTCAGTAGTTTCTCCACCTTATTTATTTCCCATTCATCCAGTTCCCTTTTCCCATCCAACTTCTCCTACTAGCTCTTTCCCTCTTTTTATTACCCTATGCTCAGCTGTCTTCATCTCAATTCCATATGCTTCCCATTCTTCTCAGTTCAGTTTCCTGCAGAAATTTCTGCAGATGCTGATACAAAGATTCATGTCAAAGTAGTTTATTTTTAAAGTGCAAGGAACACCTGTATAGGAAAAGGGAAAAAGATTACAGAAAGGAAAGCAGTCAATAAATGGCGTGTTATCAGGTAAGTTAACACTGTGGGTAATTGGAGTTTAATTCTACAAGAAAATACTGGAAAATTGTATAAAATTACATGCCTCAGATTTCTTCCAGCTAAGGTCAAGGGAGCTGGATATTTTATACCACCTCTCAGCAGACTGAAAGTGAAGAGATGGGGAAAGGTATTACATGAAAATGGAAACAAAAAGAAAGCTAGGGTAGCAATACTTATAGCAGACAAAACAGACTTTAAAACAAAGGCTGTAACGAGACAAAGAAGGCCATTATATAATAATAAGGGGATCAATCCAACAAAAGGACATAGCACTTCTAAATATTTATGCAGGCAAAATAGGAGCACCTAAATATATAAAGCAAACGTTAACAGACATATAAAGAAAAATTGACAGTAACACAATAATTGTAGGGGACTTTAATATGCCACTTATACCACAGGATAGATCAGCGAGACAGAAAATCAATAAGGAAACACTGGCCTTAAAGAATACATCCGACCAGAGAGCCTTAATATTGATAGATAGAACATCCCATCCCAAGCAGCAGAATACACATTCTTTTCAAGTGCACATGGAACATTATCCAGGATAGAGCATGTGTTAGACTGCAAAACAAGCCTCAATAAATTTAAGAAGATTGAAATCATATCAAGCATCTTTTCAAACCACAGTGGTATGAAACTAGAAATCAACTACAAAAAGAAAACTGGAAAAAAAACAAATGCATGGAGACTAAACAACATGCTACTGAATAATCAATGGGTCAACAAAGAAATCAAAGAGGAAATCAAAAAATACCATGAGACAAGTGAAAATGGAAATAAAACATACCAAAATATATGGAACACAGCAAAAGCAGTTCTAAGAGGGAAGGTTTTAGTGATACAGGCCTACCTCAAGACACAAGAAAAATCACAAATAAACAATCTAAACTTACACCTAAAGAAACTAGAAAAAGAAGAACAAACAAAGCCCTAAATTAGCAAAAGGAAGGAAACGATAAGATCAGAGTGGAAATAAATGAAATACAGACTAAGACAACAGAAGATCAATGAAACCAAGAACTGGGTCTGTCAACAAATACCATATGATATCTCTTATATGTGGAATCTAAAATATGACACAAATGAACCTATCTACAACACAGAAACAGACTCATAAAAGTAGAGAGCAGACTTGTGGTTCCCAAGGGGGAGGGGGGAGGGGGGAGGGAGAGGGATCGACTAGGAGTTTGGGGGTGGTGGATGCAAATAATTACATTTAGAATGGATAAACAACAAGATCCTAATATATTGCACAGAGAACTATATTCAATACCCTGTGATAAACTATAATGGAAATGAATATTAAAAAAGAACGTATATATGTGTATAACTGGGTCACTTTGCTATACAGCAGAGATTGGCACAACATTGTAAATCAACTATACTTCAATTTAAAAAAAAAAAGAACTGGGTCTTTCAAAAGATAAACAAAATTGACAAATCTTTAGCCAGACTCATCAAGAAAAAAAAAGAAAGGGCCCAAATAGACAAAAACAGAAATGAAAAAGAAGTTACAGCTGACACCAAAGAAATACAAAGGATTATAAGAGGTTACTAGGAACGACTGCCCAATAAACTGGACAACCTAGAAGAAATGGACAAATTCCTAGAAACATACAATCAAGACTGAATCCTATAATAACCTAAATGGGAAAATAATTTGAAAAAGAATGGATATATGTATATGCATAACTGAATCACTTTGCTGTACCCCTGAAACTAACACAACATTGTTAATTGACTATACTCCAATATACAACAAAAAAATTTTTAAAAGACTGAATCAAGAAGAAATAGAAAATCTCAATACACTGATTACTAGTAGCGAAATTGAACCAGTAGTCAAAAAACTCCCAAAAAACCGAAGTCCAGAACCAGATGGCCTCACAGTTGTATTTGACCAAACATTTAAAGAACATTTAATACCTATCATTCTCAAACTAGTCCCCCAAAATGAAGAGGAAGTAATGCACCCAGACTGATTCTATAAGGCTAGCGTTACCCTAAAACCAAAAACAAGACAAAGCTACCACAAGAAAAGAAAATTAAAGATCAATATCCTTGATGAACATAGATGCAAATATCCTCAACAAATTATTAGCAAACCAAATTCAACAATACATTAAAAAAAAATCATATACCACAATCAAGTGGAATTTATTCTAGGGATACAAGGATAGTGCAACATCCACAGATCAATCAACATGATACAACATATTAACAAAATCAAGGATAAAAATCATATGATCATCTCAATAGATGCAGGAAAAAAACACTTGACAAAATTGAACAACCATTTATGATTAAAAACTTTCAACAAAGTGGGTATAGAAGGAACATATCTCAACATAATAAAGGCCATATATGACATACCCACAGCTAACATCATACTCAATGGTAAAAAGCTGAAACCTCTTCTCTAAGATCAGGAAAAAGACAAGGATGCCCACTGTCACCACTTTTATTCAACATATTATTGGAAGTCCTGGCCAGAGTAATCAGGAAGGAAAAAGAAATATAAGGCATCCAAATTGGAAAGGAGGAAGTAAAACTGTCACTATTTGCAGATTACATGATACTACATATATAAAACCCTAAAGACTCCACCAAAAAACTGTTCTAACTAATAAATGAGTTCAGTAAAGTTGCAGGATATAAAATTAACATACAGAAATCTGCTGCATTTCTATACACTAATGACAATCTATCAGAAAGAGAAATTAAGAAAACATTCCATTTTCAATTACATCAGAAAGAATAAAATTCCTAGGAACAAATTTAGCCAAGGAGGTGAAAGACTTGTACTCTGAAAACAAAGGCATTGATGAAAGAAATTAAAGGTAACACAAATAAATGGAAAAATATATCATGCTCATGGATTAGAAGAATGAATATTGTTAAAATGCCCTTACTACCCAAAGCAATCTATATATTTAATGCAATCCCTATCAAAATACTAACACTATTTTTTGCAGAACTGGAACAAATAATCCTAAAATTTTTATGGAAGCACAAGAGATGCCTAATGGCCAAAGCAATCTTGAGAAAGTAAAACAAAACTGACGGCATCATGCTCCCTGAATTCAAGCTATACTACAGAGCCATAGTAATCAAAACAGTATGGTCTGGCACAAAAACAAACACAAAGATCAATGGAACAGAACAGAGAACCTAGAAATAAACCCAGGCATTTACGGTCTATACCATGGGGATAAGACAGTCTCCTAAATAAATGATATTGGGAAATCTGGACAGTTACATGCAAAAGAGTGAATCTGGACCACTGTCTCACACCATACACAGAAATAAACTCAAAATGGACTAAAGGCTTGAATATGACGGGAAACCCTAAAACTCCTAGAAGAAAACATAGGCAGTAAGCTCAAAGACATCATTAGTGATATCTTTTTGGATTTGTCTCCTCAGGAAGGTCAACAGAAGGAAAAATAAACAAACGAACTACAACAAATTGAAAGCTTTGTACAGCAAAGGAAATCAATAACAAAATGAAAAGGCAACATACTGAATGGCAGAAGATATCTGAAAATCATATATTTGATAAGGGGTTAATATCCAGAATCTTTATATCTCTATATATTTTATATAAAGAACTGATACAATTTAATATTAAAAAAACAATTTGATTAAGAAATGGGCAGAGGACCTGAACATTTTTCCAAAGAAGACATACATACAGATGCCCAACAGGCACATAAAAAAAAAGTTCAACTTCACTAATCATTAGGGAAATGCAATCAAAACCACAATGAGTTATCACCTCACACCTATCAGAATGGCCATTATTAAAGAGATAAAAAATAACAAGTGTTGGTGAGGATGTGGAGAAAAAGTAATTCTTGTTCATTGTTGGTAGGAATGTAAATTGGGGCAGCCACTATGGAAAACAGTATAGAGGTTCCTCAAAAATTAAAAATAGAACTACCCTACGATCCAGTAATTCCATTTCTGAGAACCCAAAGAAAACAAAAACACTAATTTGAAAAGGTATACGCACCCCTATATTTGTTGCAGCATTATTTACAATAGCCAAGATACAGAAGCAACTTAAGTGTCCATCAACAGATAAATGGATAAAGAAGATGTGGCACACACACACACACACACACCCAGGAATATTATTCAGCCACATAAAAGAATGAAATCTTGCTATTGTGACAACAAAGATGGACCTACAGGGTGTTATCCTAAGGTAAATAAATCAGACAGAGAAAGACAAATACCATACGATCTCACTTATATGTGGAATATAAAGAAACAAAACAAATGAACAAATAAAACAAAACCCAGATTCATAGATACAGAGAATAAACTGGTGGTTGCCAGAGAGGAGGAAGGTGGGGGGATGAATGATATCAGTGAAGGAAATTAAGAGGCACAAATTTGAAGCTATAAAATAAATAAGTCATGGGGATATAATATACAGAATACAGGATATAGTCAAAAATATTATAATAACTTTAAATGGTTACAGACAGTAACTAGCCTTACTGTGATGATCATCTCATAATATACACAAATGTCAAATCACCAAAACGAATATGATGTTGTATGTCATTATACTTAAGTTTTTTTTAAATGATGTGTAGTAATCTTGTACAGTATCAACTTGGTGAAGCTAAAATAATGCTTCCCAGAATTCCCTTCTCTATGTGATTCCAGGTTAGCATTGGCCACTAAAGAAATTCACACAAGATTTGGAAGGCAGAAATGAAGTAGCAGCCATCACACTTTGAAGGCCAGTGTAGAGCCCCAGGTACTGTGGCAGCTCACACATGCTGTCACTGACCTCTGACCCACCTGGTTGGCACAGGGAAGCACACACATCTGCAGCTCCTCCAGCTCGACTGGTTCTCCTCCTTCAGCTTCTCCAGGTCCTGAGCCAGATGCGTGTGCAGCTCCTTGATGACAGACACCAGCTTTTCCTGCAGATCTGGAAGTCTGCTTTCCTGCAGGTCACCCACTTTGTTAAGATTGAAGGTGGTGAGAGACAGACATGGGTTCTAATTCACCTTCATGGGCTTTCATTTGTCCTTGCTGTTATTTGCATCTAGTCTTCCTTCCTGATTGTAGATATGGATGAACCACAGAGACTTCCAGCCAAGTACCAGATGCAGAGACAACAGCCTGCACAGCTTGTCCCACCAGCTCCCACATTTATATAAGATCCAACTCAATAATAAATCCCTTATTCAATGTCAAAATCTGACTGATACAACATGGTAGTTACGTGACAAGGTGTCAAAATGAAACTATTTCAGACTCAGTTGTCCCTAAGTGTGCCATCCATAAACCTTCAGAGAATAAATAATAATGTGAGGTATCTGGAATAAAGAACAAATGACATCAAACATGATGATGAGCAGACAAGAACCTTCAGTCACAAACTCCAATCTCCAGCCAAACTTCAATTCCCCAATTCTTTCTCCTCTCCTCTCTTCTCCTTCCCTTCCATTCTCTCCCTCCAGCTCTCCTTGCCCTCCCTCCCTTCCTCCTTCCCAGTTTTCTCATAAGCTCTTCCATCTATAACACCTGGCTCTCACCACGAATGCACGCGTGCACACAAACACACACATGCACACACACACACACCTCTTTCTCCTTGCAAATCTCAACTTATATGTTACCCTTTTTAGGATATCTATATCTAACCTGGCGCCAAGAATTTGGTCTACAAGTAGTTCCATAAGCATTCCTTCTTTTCTTGATAGAAGGACGTGTGCTCACTCCCTCATGCGAGAGCACCTGAATCAAAACTAACTGCTGAACAATCATTGACAGGAAGACCCTGGAACTCACCAAAAAAGATACCCCATGTCCAAAGACAAAGGAGAAGCCACAATGGGATGGTGGGAGGGGCATGATCACAATAAAATCGGGTCCCATGACTGCTGGGTGGGTCACTCACAAACTGGAGAACATTATACCACAGAAGTCCACCCACTGGAGTGAAGGTTCTGAGCCCCACATTGGGATTCCCAACCTGGGGTCTGGCAACGGGAGGAGGAATTCCCAGAGAATCAGACTTTGAAGGCTAGCAGGAGACCCCACAGGCTCCACTCATGGAGGGCACACACAAAGTAGTGTGTGTGTCAGGACCCAAAGGGAAGGATCAGTGACACCATGGGAGACTGAGCCAGGCCTGCCTGCTAGTGTAGGAGGGTATCCTGCAGAGGCAGGAGGTGGCTGTGCCTCAACACAGGGACAGGGACACTGCCGGCGGAAATTCTGGGAAGTACTCCTTGGCATGAGCCCTCCTGGAGTCCACAATTAGACCCACCAAAGAGCTGTGGCCTCCAGTGCTGGGTTGCCACAGGCCAAACAACCTAAAGGGAGGGAACTCAGCTCCACCCATCAGCAGACAAGCAGATTAAAGTTTTACTGAGCTCTGCCCACCAGAGCAACACCCAGCTCTACCCACCACCAGTCCCATCCATCAGGAAGCTTGCACAAGTCTCTTAGATAGCCTCATCCACCAGGGGGCAGACAGCAGAAGCAAGAAGAACTAAAATCCTGCAACCTGTGAAAAGAAGATCACATTCACTGACAGACAGACAAAATGAAAAGGCAGAGGACTATGTACAGGATGAAGGAATAAGATAAAACCCCAGAAAAACAACTAAATGAACTGGAGATACGCAACCTTTCAGAAAAAGAATTCGGAAGAATGGTAGTGAAGATGATCCAGGACCTGGAAAAAGAATGGAGTCAAAGATCGAGAAGACGCAAGAAATGTTTAACAAAGACATAGAAGAATTAAAGAACAAACAAACAGAGATGAACAATACAGTAACTGAATTGAAATACAATAGAAGGAATCAATAGCAGAATAACTGAGGCGGAAGAACAGATAAGTGACCTGGAAGACAGAATGGTGGAATTCACTGCCACAGAACCAAATAAAGAAAAAAGAATGGAAAAAAAAAAAAAAGTAAACAGCCTAAGAGACCCCTGGGACAACATTAAATGCACCAACATTCGCATTATAGGGGTCCAAGAAGGAGAAGAGAGAGAGAAAGGACCCAAGAAAGTATCTGAAGAGATTACAGTTGAAAACTTCCCGAACATGGGAAAGGAAATAGCAACCCAAGTCCAGAAGTGCAGAGAGTCCCAGGCAGGATAAACCCAAGGCAAAACACACCGAGGCACACAGTAATCAAATTGACAAAAATTAAAGACAAAGAAAAATTATTAAAAGCAACAATGGAAAAGAGACAAATAACATACAAGGGAACTCCCAGAAGGTTAACAGCTGGCTTCTCAGCAGAAACTCTATGAGCCAGAAGGGAATGGCACGATATATTTAAAGGGATGAAAGGGAAGAACCTGCAATCAAGATTACTGTACCCGGCAAGGATCTCATTCAGATTCAATGGAGAAATCAAAAGGTTTACAGACAAGCAAAAGCTAAGAGAATTCAGCACCACCAAACCAGCTCTACAGCAAATGCTAAAGGACCTTCTCTAAGTGGGAAACACAAGAGAAGAAAAGAACCTACAAAAAGAACCCCAAAACAATTAAGAAAATGGTCATAGGAACATACATATCGATAATTACCTTCAACGTGAATTAATTAAATGCTCCAACCAAAAGACACGGGCTTGCTGAATGGATACAAAAACAAGACCCATATATATGCTGTCTACAAGAGAGCCACTTCAGACCTAGGGACACACACAGACTGAAAGTGAGGGGATGGAAAAAGATATTCCATGCAAATGGAAATCAGAAGAAAGCTGGAGTAGCAATAGTCATATCAGACAAAATGGACTTTAAAATAAAGAATGTTACAAGAGACAAGGTAGGACACTACATAATGATCAAGGAATAAACCCAAGAAGATATAACAATTATAAATATATATGCACCCAACATAGGAGACCTCAAAACATAAAACAAATGCTAACAGCTATAAAAGAGGAAAACAAGAGTAACACAATAATAGTGGGGGAACTTACCACCTAACTTGCACCAATGGACAGATCATCCAGACAGAAAATTAGTAAGGAAACACAAGCTTTAAATGACACAGTAGACCAGATAGACTTAATTGATATTTATAGGACATTCCAATGGAAAACAGCAGGTTACACTTTCTTCTCAAGTGCATATGGAACATTCTCCAGGATAGATCACATCTTGGGTCACAAATCAAGCTTTGATAAATTTAAGAAAACTGAAATCATATCAAGCATCTTTTCTGACCACAACACTATGAAATCGATTACAGGGGGGAAAAAACAAAAAACACCAACACATGAAGGCTAAGCAAAACATTACTAAATAACCAAGAGATCACTGAAGAAATTAAAGAAGAAATCAGAAAATACCTAGAGACAAATGACAATGAAAACACGACGATCCAAAACCTATGTGATGCAGCAAAAGCAGTTCTAAGAGGGATGTTTATAGGGACACAATCCTACCTCAAGAAACAAGAAAAATCTCAAATAAACAATCTAACCTTACAACTAAAGGAACTAGAGAAAGAAGAACAAACAAAACCAAAAGTTAGTAGAAGGAAAGAAATCGTAAAGATCAGAGCAGAAATAAATGAAATAGAAACAAAGAAAACAATAGCAAAAAATCAATAAAGCAAAAAGCTGGTTCTTTGAGAAGATAAACAAAATTGATAAACCATTAGCCAGACTGATCAAGAAAAAGAGGGTGAGAACTCAAATCAATAAAATTAGAAATGAAAAATGAGAAGTTACAATGGACATGGAAGAAAAACAAAGCATCAAAAGAGACTACTACAAGCAACTCTCTGCCAATAAAATGGAAAACCTGGAAGAAATGGACAAACTCTTAGAAAGGTATAACCTTCCAAGACTAAACCAGGAAGAAATAGAAAATATGAACAGACCAATCACGAGTAATGAAATTGAAACTGATTAAAAATCTTCCAACAAACAAAAGTCCAGGACCAGATGGTTTCACAGGTGAATTCTATCAAACATTTAGAGAAGAGCTAACACCCATCCTTCTCAAACTCTTCCAAAAAATTGCAGAGGAAGGAATACTCCCAGACTTCTACGAGGCCACCATCACCCTGATACCAAAACCAGACAAAGATACTACAAAAAAAGAAAATTATAGACCAATATCACTGATGAATATACATGCAAAAATCCTCAACAAAATACTAGCAAACAGAATCCAACAACACATTATAAGGGTCATACACCATGATCAAGCGGGATTTATCCCAGGGATGCAAGGATTCTTCAATATACACAAATCAATCAATGTGATACACCATATTAACAAATTGAAGAATAATCAGTCATCTCAATAGATTCAGGAAAAGCTTTTGACAAAATTCATCACCCATTTATGATTTAAATAAACTCTCCAGAAAGTGGGCATAGAGGGAACCTACTTCAACATAATAAAGGCCATATATGACAAACCCACAACAAACATCATTCTCAATGGTGAAAAACTGAAAGCATTTCCTCTAAGATCAGGAACAAGACAAGGATGTTCACTCTCATCACTATTATTTGACATAGTTTTGGAGTCCTAGCCATGGTAATCAGAGAAAAAAATAAATAAAAGGAATACAAATTGGAAAAGAAGAAGTAAAACTGTCACTGTTTGCAGATGACATGATACCATACATAGACAATCCTAAGCATGCCACCAGAAAACTACTAGAGCTAATCAATGAATTTGGTAGTTGCAGGATACAAAATTAATGCACAGAATTCTCTGGCACTCCTATACACTAACAATGAAAGATCAGAAACACAAATTAGGGAAACAATCCCATTCACCACTGCAACAAAAAGAATAAAATACCTAGATATAAACCTACCTAAGGAGGTAAGAAACCTGAACTCGGAAAACTATAAGACACTGATGAAATAAGTCAAAGATGACACAAACACATAGAGAGATATACCATGTTCTTGGACTGGAAGAATCAGTAATGTGAAAATGGCTATACTACCCAAAGCAATCCTCAGAATAAATGCAATCCCTATCAAATTACTACCAACGGCAGTTTTTGCAGAACTAGAACAAACAATCTTAAAATTTGTATTGAGACACAAAAGACCCCGAATAGGGCTTCCCTGGCGCAGTGGTTGAGAGTCCGCCTGCCAATGCAGGGGACACGGGTTCGTGCCCAGGTCCGGGAAGATCCCACATGCCGCGGAGCGGCTGGGTCCGTGAGCCATGGCTGCTGAGCCTGTGTGTCCGGAGCCTGTGCTCCGCAACGGGAGAGGCCACAGCAGTGAGAGGCCCGCGTACCGCAAAAAAAACAAAAACAAAAACAAAAGACCCCGAATAGCCAAAGCAACCTTGAGAAAGAAAAATGGAGCTGGAGGAATCAGACTCCCTGACTTCAGACTATAATATAAAACTACAGTAATCAAGACAATATGCTACCGGCACAAAAACAGAAATATAGATCAATGGAACCAGATAGAAAGTCCAGAGATAAATCCACACACCTATGATCAACTAATCTATGACAGAGGAGGCAACGATATACTATGGAGAAAAGACAGTCTCTTCAATAAGTGGTGCTGGGAAAACTGGACAGCTACATGTAAAAGAATGAAATTTGAACACTCCTTACACTGTACACAAAAATAAACTCAAAATGGATTCGAGACCTAAATGTAAGATCAGACACTATAAAACTCTTAGAGGAAAACATAGAACACTCTTTGACATAAATCACAGCAAGATCTTTTTTGACCCACTTCCTAGAGTAATGGAAATAAAAACAAAAATAAACAAATGGGACCTAATGAAACTTAAAGCTTTTGCACAGCAAAGGAAACTATAAACAACATGAAAAGAGAACCCTCAGAATGGGAGAAAATATTTGCCAATGAATCAACGAACAAAGGATTAATCTCCAAACTATACAAGCAGCTCATACAGCTCAATATCAGAGAAACAAAGAACCCAATCCGAAAATGGACAGAAGACCTAAATAGACATTTCTCCAAAGAAGACATGCAGACGGCCAAGAGGCACATGGAAAGCTGCTCAACATCACTAATTATTAGAGAAATGTAAATCAAGACTACAGTGAGGTATCATCTCACACCAGTTAGAATGGGCATCATCAGATAATCTACAAACAACAAATGCTGGAGAGGGTGTGGAGAAAAGGGAACCCTCTTGCACTGTTGATGGGAAAGTAAATTGATACATCCACTATGGAGGGTCCTTAGAAAACTAAAAACAGAATTACCATATGACCCAGCAATCCCACTACTGGGCATATACCCTGAGAAAACCATAATTCAAAAAGACACATGCACCCCATTGTTCACTGCAGCACTATTTACAATAGCCAGGACCTGGAAGCAACCTAAATGCTCACCAACAGACGAATGGATAAAGAAGATGTGGTACATATATAAAATGGAATATTACTGACCCATAGAAAGAAATGAAATTGGGTCATTTGTAGAGACGTGGATGGACTTAGAGTCTTTCAAACAGAGTGAAGTAAGTCAGAAAGAGAAAAACAAATATCGTATATTAACGCATATATGTGGAGTCTAAAAAATAGTACAGATGAACCAGTTTGCAAGGCAGAAATAGAGACACAGATGTAGAGAACAAACGTTTCGACACCAGGTGGGGAAAGCGGGGGTGGTGGTGGTGGTGGGATGGATTGGGAGATTGGGATTGACATATATACACTAATATGTACAAAATAGATAACTAATAACAACCTGATGTATATTAAATAAATTAAATTTTTTAAAAATGTGTTCCTTCTGTTCTTGCCTCCTGGCTTCTCAGTCTTTCCCCTTATCACCACCTCATCTTTGTCCCTCTAATTCCCAATAATTTCTCAGAACTTGGATGCTACTGCTTCCTAAACTTTCACTAGGCAACATTAACTTTGCCTCCTATGAGACACTTACTCTTAGGAGTCTTTATCACACAATACTGGAGTTAGATGTTTATTCAACTGTCACTCCTAGTAGACACTTAACTCTCTGTCTGCCATCTGTGTTGGATGCTGTGATGTCCTGCCCAGATTTCCCTTCAGTAACCGCAGTTTCTGGGAAAGCTACTGGCAGAGAGCCCTCTGCTGCCAGCCACTTTGGGGATTATATGAAACTAAAACCTGAAAAGAGCTACCTTGCCCAAAGCTGCACCCCCTACCAGGGGTTACTAATGGTGATACAGATGTATAAAGCCCTAGACTTCCTGCCCTAGCAGAAGGCAACTCTGAAGGGTCATTCTTCAGACCTCCTTGTATGGTGCGCTGTGGTCTCCACTGAGACTGCATCACAGTCCAACCTCTCCATCTACCCCATCCAGCTCTTTCTTTTCCCTTCCACAGATGCTGATTCTAAGAACACCCCCAAATACACCTCTTGCATTCTAATATCTGCTTCAGAGTCTGTTTCCCAGGGAGCCCAATCTGAAAGAACCTTGTGCCCACAACCATTAGCACAAGGTCTAGAATGGGGTGCAGTAGATATTGGCTTATTAAATATAAGACGTGGACGATGAAGACCTCAATGGTACAGAAACACTGAAACAAGAGGGAAACAAACCTAAGAGACTACTATTCAGCTGCTTCAAATACTTCAAGAGATCTTTAGAAGTCTGAACACATGTGGTTCCAGAGTTACACAGACTGATCTATGCTCCTCCAACCTTCTGGATGTTGCTGTAATCTCAGCCAGTAGCTCCTTTGGGATGATTTAAATTATATAAGGACACACAGCCTGGTTGAAGGAACCAAATTCTGACCTAGGTAACTAGGGTTTCTGAAAAATTACTGGCAAATTAACCAAAATAATCCATTCTTAAATGGTAAAAGAAAGAAAGGACATTCTATGAAGAATAGCTGTTGGTGAAGGAAGAATCAAAGACAAAGCAAAAAGTATTCTTTTTTTTAAACATCTTTATTGGAATATAATTGCTTTACAATGGTGTGTTAGTTTCTGCTGCATAACAAAGTGAATCAGCTATATGTATACATATATCCCCACATACCCTCCCTCTTGTGTCTCCCTCCCACCCTCCCTATCCCACCCCTCTACGTGGTCACAAAGCACCGAGCTGATCTCCCTGTGCTATGCGGCTGCTTCCCACTAGCTATGTATTTTACGTTTGGTAGTGTATATATGTCCATGCCACTCTCTCACTTCTTCCCAGCTTACCCTTCCCCCTCCCCGTGTCCTCAAGTCCATTCTTTACGTCTGCATCTTTATTCCTGTTTGGCCCCTAGGTTCATCAGAACCTTTTTTTTTTTTTTTAGATTCCATATATATGTGTTAGCATACGGTATTTGTTTTTCTCCTCTGACTTACTTCACTCTGTATGACAGACTCTAGGTCCATCCACCTCACTACAAATAACTCAGTTTTGTTCCTTTTTATGGCTGAGTAATATTCCATTGTATATATGTGCCACATCTTCTTTATCCATTCATCTGTCAATGGACACTTAGGTTGCTTCCATGTCCTGGCTATTGTAAATAGTGCCGCAATGAACACTGTGTACATGTCTCTTTCTAAATTATGGTAGGAAAGTATTCTTTGTGGTCAGGAAGCAGTAAGAATTTTCTCAAGCTGTCTGGTATTCACCACAGAAAGTGGTGGGGGATGATGTGGAAGTCAGGCAGGGCTGAGTAATTAATAGATGGAGAAGTTAGTTTTTGAAAAAACAGCATCAGAGAGGGTGTGGAGAAAAGGGAACCCTCTTTCACTTTTGGTGGGAATGTAAACTGACACAGCCACTATGGATAACAGTATGGAGGTTCCTTAAAAAACTAAAAACAGAACTACCATATGACCCAACAATCCCACTACTGGGCATATACCCTGAGAAAACCATAATTCCAAAAGAGTCACGTACCACAATGTTCACTGCAGCACTATTTACAATAGCCAGGACATGGAAGCAATCTAAGTGTCCATCGACAGATGAACAGATAAAGAAGATGTGGCACATATATACAATGGAAAATTACTCGCCATAAAAAGAAATGAAATTGAGTTATTTGTAGTGAGGTGGATGGACCTAGAGTCTGTCAAACAGAGTGAAGTAAGTCAGAAAGAGAAAAACAAATACCGTATGCTAACACATATATATGGAATCACACACACACACAAAAAATGGTTCTGACGAACCTAGAGCCAGGACAGGAATAAACACGGAGATGTAGAGAATGGACTTGAGGACACAGGGAGGGGGAAGGGTAAGCTGGGAAGAAGTGAGAGAGTGGCATGGACATATATACACTACCAAATGTAAAACAGATAGCTAGTGGGAAGCAGCTGCATAGCATAGGGAGATCAGCTCAGTGGTTTGTGAACACCTAGAGGGGTGGGATAAGGAGGGTGGCAGGGAGGGAGATGCAAGAGGGAAGAGATATGGGAACATATGTATAACTGATTCACTTTGTTATACAGCAGAAACTAACACACCACTGTAAAGCAATTATACTCCAATAAAGATGTTAAAAAAAAAAAGAGGGAGGGGATATGAGGATATATGTATACATACAGCTGATTCACTTTGTTATACAGCGGAAGCTAACACAACAACGTAAAGCAATTATACTCCAATAAAGATGTTAAAAAAATAGCATTAAAATACCTTAAACTTTCATTCAAGTTGATAATGACATTTATTTACAAATCACATTAGTTACCTTTTAATTTTCCCTTCATTTTCCAAAGAATAATTTTCCATTAAAATCACTAAATCAATGTTTACTGAATTACTCTCTAAATCTAATCTACTCCCAAAAATTGAGTTATCTTTTCATCACGTTAGTCTCAGATACTTTTTTACTTAATTGTCATTTAATGCAAGAAATTAAGGCTATTAATAAGCAGAAGAAATGAAATATGATAGGTGGTGAAGGCAAAGTTTTGTTGTGATATTGAAGCCATAAAAATCAATATATAATGGTCTGATTCCAAATATTGTGAATTCTGTTGGAAGGTAAATGTTTACAAAAATAACCCTATATTCTTCTAAAACTGTAAAGTACAGAGGCTTACACTGAAATTTTCCAGCATCTTGTCCATGTGATAGCATCTAATGAGATAAACAGCGTTCATTTGGTCTTCATCGTATTAGTTGCTACAATCTAAAAGTATTTTGTGCAATTATTTCTACATCTGTCTCCCTACCTACATAGAACACCAACTCCATAAGGGCTGGAATCATGTTTGCTGTTGCTGTTGTCCTCCCATTTTATCTCTAGCACCTATCACAGCATGTCTCTCACAACTGACACTCAATAACTAATTGGAGAATAAGAATGAATGATTGATGAATAATTGTGAGGTGAAAAAAGTCATTTTGGAGGATTTCCATTATACTGTTAGTAACCTTAGAGATACTGATGAAATCTTGTTTTTAACTTTCGAACACATCTTGTCAAAGGGAATGGTGAAAAATCATATCCATTTAATTCTCACATGCTATTTGTGCCTATATTGAAAAATCATCCCCATCAGCAGGGTAGAGTTGAGGAAAGGGAGAATGGATGATGTACATTAACCCATTTTATGAGTTAGGGTTCTCTGGTGGCAAGTGACAGAAACCCAGGGGCTAACTTAAGCAAAGGGGAATTAAGCTACTAAAACAAAAACAAAACAAGACAAAGCAAACCCCAACCAAACAAACAAAAATCCCTATTGGGATTTTGATTGGAATACATTTGTAGACCAATGTGAGAAAAGCCAACATATTAACTATATTGAAACACTTATCTATAAAAATTTGTTATTGTTCCATTACAAGATTTTCTACATATATTTCAACAAATTTTTATATTTTCCTTCATAAGGGTATTGCATGTCTCTTGTTAGATGTACTTCTAGATTTTTATACACATACATACATATATATACACACAACTGTGTCAACATTTAATACTATTTAAAAATTATATATTCTAAGTGGTTATTTGATATATACATGAAAATTAAATTGAACAATGTACACTGATTTTATAACCTGTATCATCCAGCCATTGATATGTAACAAACCTCCCCAAAACTCAATGGCTGTGTCTTTTGCCCCTTTTGTGAGAAGATATATACAATCTTCCATGTCCATGAGACATGAGCTTTTTGGTCCATTATCTTGTACACAGTATAGTATAAATCTGAGTAATTGGTAGGTGGATTTAATCCTCAAGGCAAGTCATAACACTCAGTCCTAAGCCCTGTTCTAATTGAATCAGGGAAATGGAAGATTGTATTTCCCAAAATGGCCACGATAATCTCTCTTCAACATACTCTTCTACAGCGTGACCTAACCACTAACTCATCAAGAAGTGGCACTTATGTCCCCTCCCCTCAAACCTGTGATCTATGACTGCTTTGGTGAATGGAGAATGGCAGCAGTGACACTCTGACTTCTGAGGCTAGATCATAAAAGGCACTGCACCTTCTGCCTTGTTCAGGCAGACTTTCACATTTAAAGCTCTGAGCTACCCTGTAAGCAGTCCAACCACCCAAAAGCCTCCATGCTGTGAGGAAGCCAAGCCCCATGGAAAGACCATACACAGATGCTCCACTTAAGACACCCAGCAAAGGTTCCAGCCAACATCCAGACGTGTGAGTCAGGAAGCCATCTTTGGAAATGGACTTTAGCTCTCAGCCATTTGCGTTTACCCAGCTGAAGGCCCAGCCACCACAAAGCAAAGCAATCTATCCCCACCATACCCTTACTGAATTGCCAACACAAAGGATTTGGAGGCATAAAAAAAATGGTTGTTATTTTAAATTAATTAGTTTGGGATTGATCACTACACAGCAATAGTAAATGGAACAGCAGGTTAGCCAAATCCTCCTGAGACCTCCAGTACCTGGTGGTCTAGAGCCTTATTTGTAATTTCACTGCAAAGTGAATCACATCAGAGCGAAGCTATGGAGAATGTAGTATCTAAATCCCAGCCTACTTGTTTTGAAATTGAGAGGGCTCGTTTGCTCTTGAAATTATGCATATTTCAGAATCAGTGCTTGCCAACTTGGGGCTAGGTCTTTTTGGGGACTCTATTTTCCCGCATCAAGGTCATAACACCTTTCCAGCTACTTTGGAATACAGGATCAAGGGAGCCCACAGAAAAGACAGCCATGCCCACTGCGTCTCTGAGGAACTGACACAGACAAATTTCAAACTGAGCCTGGTTCTGTTATTTTAGCTTTATTTTGTGTTTTCTGAAAGGATGCTTCGCTCGCTCAGCTGCTTTTGCCAGATTCTTTTTTATCCAGGACAACTTGAGAAAGAAACACACACGGGGGGAGGGAGAGACTGTTGAAAACACCCACTGTGTTGAATAATTAATTACTCACCGAAATACAATTAGCTGACAGAAGCTGAACCGAACTCAAATCTTCTATGGTTTTCCATGTCCTCCTTTGGACTGCTCCTTTTCGGTCCCTAAAGAGGCATTCCTCCAACTTTCTTCCCTGACAGCAACAGAGAAAAAAACATCCACAAGACTCCCTGTTACATTTCCTACTTTCAAAGGAATTGCTTCAAATATCACCCCAGCAAATCCAGAAGATTTTCTTTAAAGTGCTCTTACTTCCAACCTGAGTAATTAACACAACTATAAAAGCCCAGCTCCCCATAACGATGATTACATGCTAAAAAGACATTATTTGATTGTAAAATTCTGAAGTTGCTGAGTGTCTTGTAGAAGGGAGCCAAAAGAATCCTTTGAGGGGAAATGTCTTCCCACCTCTTCCTGAAATTGCTTGTTTCCACTTTGGAAGGAAGAGGCAACTGTCTTAGCTTTGCAGTTTGAGGGACTTTACCTTGCAGGCAAGGATTCTAGCTGTGAGAATCCCAGGACAGTAGCATTAATCCAAGGCCTCTCCTTGGGAGACAGAAGCATTCCCAAGCAAGACGAAAACACCAATTCCTTGTGAAATCTGCTGACAACCATAGTTGCCTCTTTCTGGAATAAGAGGCCGTTTTAAGATTTTTACAGGTCTACTTATTTGTAAAAATCAAACCCAGATCACTTCTTTTAATGGGAATGTTCTAGCAGGTTACAGCTTTGCTTTCCATGCCTTTCAAATCTCAGAGAAAGACGTTCTGAGGTGGGAGAATTATTAGAGAAGGAACCACAGTACTAGGAAACTCGGACCCTATAGAGATGGTGACTCCCTGTGGTAGCTAGTCTCCAATTTCCAGCAATCTCTCACTCTGCTTGCACACGCCACCCCTCCATGCAGAGGTGGAGCGTACACCATTGCCCTGTGAATCTCCGCTGGGTTTTCTAGTGCTTTCATCAACTGAATATTGAGGAAGTGATGTTTTGGAACATCTCAGACCTCTTGCTCTTACAAGGACCCTTGAGCTGCCATGTAAGAAATCCAGGTTACTCTTCTGGAGAGGAGGATGAGAAACCAAGTGAGAGAACAGTCACATGCAGGAGCTCTGGGGTACAAATATCCACTGTTTATCAGCACTGTGGCTCATCAGATTACTGAACTTTCCTGAACCTCAATTTCTGAATTTGTAAAAATGAAGATAATACCTATTTCACACTGCTGTCAAAGTCAGGTGAAATAGTACTCTCTTTTTTTTAGGTTTATTGGACATCTATTATGTGTCAGACACTGAGAATACAATAATAAATTATGAACATTTCAGATTGGTTCAAGATAGCAGAATAGAAGGACATGCTCTCACTCCCTCTTTCAAGAACACCAGAATCACAACTAACTGCTGAACAATCATTGACAGGAAGACACTGAAACTCACCAAAAAAGATACCCCACATGCAAAGACAAAAGAGAAGCCGCAATCAAACAGTAGAGGAGAGTTATCACAATAAAATCAAATTCAATAACTGCTGGGTGGCTTACTCACAAACTGGAGAATACTTATACACAGAAGTCCACACACTGAAGTGAAGGTTCTGACCCCCACGTCAGGCTTCCAAACACGGGGGTCTGGCAACAGGAGGAGGAATTCCTAGAGAATCAGACTTTGAAGGCTAGCGGGATTTGACTGCAGGACTTCGGCAGGACTGGGGGAAACAGAGTCCCCACTCTTAGAGGGCACACACAAAGTAGTGTGCACATCGGGACCCAGGGGATGGAAAAGTGACCCCACAGGAGACTGAACCAGACCTACCTGCTAGTGTTGGAGGGTCTCCTGCAGAGGCGGGGGAGCTGTGGCTCACCAAGTGACAAAGACACTGGCAGCAGAAGTCCTGGGAAGTACTCCTTGGCGTGAGCCCTCCCAGAGTCAGCCATTAGCCCCACCAAAGAGCCCAGGTAGGCTCCAGTGTTGGGTCACCTCAGCCAAACAACCAACAGGGAGGGAACCCAGCCCCACCCATCAGCAAACAAGCAGATTAAAGTTTTACTGAGCTCTGCCCACCAGAGCAACAGCCAGCTCTACCCACCACCAGTCTCTCCCATCAAGAAACTTCCGCAAGCCTCTTAGATAGCCTCATCCACCAGAGGGCAGACAGCAGAAGCAAGAAGAGCTACAATCCTGCAGCCTGTAGAACAAAATCCACATTCACAGAAAGACAGACAAGATGAAAAGGCAGCGGGCTATGTACCAGATGAAGGAACAAGATAAACCACAGAAAAACAACTAAATGAAATGGAGATAGGCAACATTCCAGAAAAAGAATTCAGAATAAAGATAGTGAAGATGAACCAGGACCTCAGAAAAACAATGGAGGCAAAGATCAAAAAGATGCAAGAAATGTTTAACAAAGATCTAGAAGAATTAAAGAACAAACAAACAGAGATGAACAATACAATAACTGAAATGAAACTAAAATAGAAGGAATCAATAGCAGAATAACTGAGGCAGAACAACGGAGAAGTGACCTGGAAGTCAGAATGGTGGGATTCACTGCTGCGGAACAGAATAAAGAAAAAAGAATGAAAAGAAATGAAGACAGCCTAAGAGACATCTGGGACAACATTAAACACAACAACATTCACATTATAGGGTCCCAGAAGGAGAAGAGAGAAAGGTCCCGAGAAAATATTTGAAGTGATTATAGTCAAAAACTTCCCTAACATGGGAAAAGAAAGAGCCACCCAAGTCCAGGATGCATAGAGAGTCCCATACAGAATAAACCCAAGAAGAAACACGCCGAGACACATAGTAATCAAATTGGCAAAAATTAAACACAAAGAAAAATTACTGAAATCAGAACAGGAAAAATGACAAACAACATACAAGGGAACTCCCATAAGGTTAACAGCTGATTTCTCAGCAGACTCTAAAAGCCAGAAGAGTAGTATACTTAAAGTGATGAAAGGGAAGAACCTACAACCAAGATTACTCTACCAGGCAAGGATCTCATTCATATTTGATGGAGAAATCAAAAGCTTTACAGACAAGCAAAAGCTAAGAGAATTCAGCACCACCAAACCAGCTCTACAACAAATGCTAAAGGAACTTCTCTAAATGGGTAACACAGGAGAAGAAAAGGACCTACAAAAACAAACCCAAAACAATTAAGAAAATGCTAATAGGAACAGACATATCGATAACTGCTGTAAACGTGAAGGGATTAAATGCTCCAAGCAAAAGACACAGGCTTGCTGAATGGATACAAAAACAAGACCCATATATATGCTGTCTATAAGAGACCCACTTCAGACCTAGGGACACATACAGACTGAAAGTGAGGGGATGGAAAAAGATATTCCATGCAAATGGAAATAAGAAAACAGGAGTAGCAATACTCATATCAGATAAAAGAGACTGTAAAATAAAGAATGTTACAAAAGACAAGGAAGGACACTATGTAATGATCAAGGGATCAATCCAAGAAGAAGATATAACAATTATAAATACATATGCACCCAACATAGGAGACCTCAATACATAAGGCAAATGCTAACAACTCTAAAAGAGATTATCAACAGTAACACAGTAATAGTGGGGGACTTTTAACACCTCACTTACACCATTGGACAGATCATCCAAACAGAAAATTAATAAGGAAACACAAGCTTTAAATGACACAGTAGACCAGACAGATTTAATTGATATTTATAAGACATTCCAACCAAAAACAGCAGATTACACTTCCTTCGCAAGTGCGCACGGAACATTCTCCAGGATAGATCACATCTTGGATCACAAATCAAGCCTCAGTAAATTTAAGAAAATTGAAATCATATCAAGCATCTTTTCTGACCACAACACTCTGAGATTAGAAATCAATTACAGGGGAAAAAACGTAACAAATACAAACACATGGAGGCTAAACAATACGTTACTATATAACCAAGAGATCACTGAAGATATCAAAGAGGAAATCAAAAAATACCTAGAGATAAACGACAATGAAAACACGATGATCCAAAACCTATGGGAGGCAGCAAAAGCAGTTCTAAGAGGAATGTTTATAGCTATACAAACCTACCTCAAGAAACAAAAAAAATCTCAAATAAACAATCTAACCTTACACCTAAAGGGACTACAGAAAGAACAAACAAAACCCAAAGTTAGCAGAAGGAAAGAAATCTTAAAGATCAGAGCAGAAATAAACGAAATAGAAACAAAGAAAACAACAGCGAAGATCAATAAAGCTAAAAGCTGGTTCTTGGAGAAGATAAACAAAATTGATAAACCATTAGCCAGACTCATCATGAAAAAGAGGGAGAGGACTCAAATCAATACGATGAGAAATGAAAAAGGAGAAGTTACAACAGACACCGCAGAAATACAAAGCATCCTAAGAGACTACTACAAGCAACTCTATACCAATAAAATGGACAACCTGGAAGAAATGGACAAATTCTTAGAAAGGTATAACTTTCCAAGACTGAACCAGGAAGAAATAGAAAATATGAACAGACCAATCACAAGTAATGAAATTGAAACTGATTTAAAATCTTCCAACAAACTGAAGTCCAGGACCAGATGGCTTCACAGGCGAATTCTACCAAACATTTAGAGAAGAGCTAACACCCATCCTTCTCAAACTCTTCCAAAAATTTGCAGAGGAAGGAACACTCCCAAACTCATTCTATGAGGCCACCATCACCCTGATCCCAAAACCAGACAAACATTCTACAAAAAAAGAAAATTACAGACCAATATCACTGATGAATATACATGCAAAAATCCTCAACAAAATACTAGCAAACAGAATCCAACAACACATTAAAAGGATCATACTCCATGATGAAGTGGGATATATCCCAGGAATGCAAGGATTCTTCAATATATGCAAATCAATCAATGTGATATCCCATATTAACAAATTGCAGAATAAAAACCATATGATCATCTCAATAGATGCAGAAAAAGCTTTTGACAAAATTCAATACCCATTTATAATAAAAACTCCCTAGAAAATGGGCATAGAGGGAACCTACTTCAACATAATAAAGGCTATATATGATAAACCCACAGCAAACATAATTCTCAATGGTGAAAAACTGAATGCATTTCCTCTAAGATCAGGAACAAGACAAGGATTTCCACTTCACCACTATTTTTTTCTCAAAGTCAAAGAAAATATTTACTATATCCATATTCAGCATATATATACAAATATTACAATTCATTAATAATAAGACACACAGTCTGACTTATTTTGATGGCAAAATATCTGAACAAAAACTTTTAAAGAAGACATGAAAATAGTCAATATAGGATGAAAAGATGTTCAACATCATTAGTCATGAGAGAAATGCAAATCAAAGCCCTCATGAAAACCTGAAACCATAAAACTCCTAAAAAAAACGAGGAAATGCTCCTTGACATTGGTCTTGGCAAAAATATTTTTTAGATAGGACACCAAAAGCACAGGCAACAAAAGCAAAAATAAACAAGTGAGACCACATCAAACTAAAAAACTCTGCTCTGTAAAGGAAACAATCAATAAAATGAGAAGGCAGGGGCTTCCCTGGTGGCGCAGTGGTTGAGAGTCCACCTGCCAATGCAGGGGACACGGGTTCGTGCCCCGGTCCGGGAAGATCCCACATGCCGCAGAGTGGCTAGTCCCGTGAGCCCTGGCCGCTGAGCCTGAGCATCCGGAGCCTGTGCTCCGCAACAGGAGAGGCCACAAGAGTGAGAGGCCCGCATACCACAAAAAAAAAGAAAAAAAAGAAAAGGCAACTTATAGAATAGGAGAAAACACCCGCAAATCATATATCTGATAAGGGGTTAATATCCAGAACATACCAATAACTCCTAAAACTCAAACAGCCAAAAAACCTGATTTTTAAAATGAGCAAAAGATCTGAATAGTCATTTCTCTAAAGAAGACACACAAATGGCCAACAGGCCAATGAAAAGGTGCTCAACATCACCCGTGATCAGGGAAATGCAAATCAAAACCAGAATGAAACACCACCCCACACCTGTCAGAATGACTTTTTTTTTTTTTTTCGGTACGCAGGCCTCTCACTGTTGTGGCCTCTCCCGTTGCGGAGCACAGGCTCCGGACGCGCAGGCTCAGCGGCCATGGCTCACGGGCCCAGCCGCTCCGCGGCATGTGGGATCCTCCCGGACCGGGGCACGAACCCATGTCCCCTGCATCGGCAGGCGGACTCTCAACCACTGTGCCACCAGGGAAGCCCAGAATGACTATTATTAAAAAGACAACAGATAACAAACGTTGAGAAGGATGTGGAAAAAAAGGAACCCTTGTACACTGTTGGTGGGAATGCAAATCGGTGCAGCCACCATGGAAAACAACATGGAGTTTTCTCAAAACATTAAAAATAGAATTACTGTATGACCCAGCAATCACACTTCTGGGCATATATACAAAAGAGATGAAAACAGGATCTTGAACAGATATCTGAACTCCCATGTTCACTGCAGCATTATTCACAATATTGAAAATATGTAAACAACCAAAGTGTTGATTGACAGATGAATGGACAAAGAAAATGTGATACACACACACACACAGACACACACACACACAAATACAATACTATCCAGCCATAAAAACAAAAAGAAATCCTGCCATTTGTGACGACATGGATGAAACTGAAGGACATTTTGCTAAGTGAAATAAGACAGATACAAAATTCACCACTATTATTAAACATAGTTTTGGCAGTCCTAGCCACGGCAATCAGAGAAGAAAAAGAAATAAAAGGAATACAAATAGGAAATGAAGAAATAAAACTGTCACTGTTTGCAGATGACATGATACTATACACAGAGAATCCAAAAGATACCACCAGAAAACTACGAGAGCTAATCAATGAATTTGGTCAAGTTGCAGGATACAAAATTAATGCACAGAAATCTCTTGCATTCCTATACACTAATGATGAAAAATCTGAAAGAGAAATTAAGGAAACACTCCTGTTTACCACTGCAACAGAAAGAATAAAATACCTAGAAATAAACCTACCTAGGGAGACAAAAGACCTGTATGCAGAAAACTATAAGACACTAATGAAAGAAATTAAAGATGATACCAACAGATGAAGAGATATACCATGTTCTTGGAATGGAAGAATCAATAATGTGAAAATGACTATACTACCCAAAGCAATCCACAGATTCAATGAAATCCCTATAAAGTTACCAATGGCATTTTTTACATAACTAGAACAAAAAATCTTAAAATTTGTATAGAGATACAAAAGACTACAAATAGCCAAAGCAGTCTTGAGGGAAAAACACGGAGCTGGAGGAATCAGACTCCCTGAGTTCAGACTATACTACAAAAGCTACAGTAATCAAGACAATATGGTACTGGCACAAAAACAGAAATATAGATCAAGGAAACAGGATAGAAATCCCAGAGATAAAGCCACGCACCTATGCTCAACTAAGCTATGACAAAGGAGTCAAGGATATACAATGGAGAAAAGACAGTCTCTTCAATAAGTGGTGCTTGGAAAACTGGACAGCTACATGTGAAAGAATGAAATTAGAACACTCCCTAACACCATACACAAAAATAAACTCAAAATGGATTAGAGACCTAAACTTAAGACCGGACACTATAAAACTCTTAGAGGAAAACATAGGAAGAACACTCTTTGACATAAATCACAGCAAGATCTTTTTTGATCCACCCCCTAGAGTAATGGAAATAAAAACAAAAATAAACAAATAGGACCTAATGAAACTTCAAAGCTTTTGCACAGCAAAGGAAACCATAAACAAGACGAAAAGACAACCCTCAGAATGGGAGAAAATATTTGCAAATAAATCATTGGACAAAGGATTAATCTCCAAAATATAAAAACAGCTCATGCAGCTCAATATTTTAAAAAAACCCAATTCAAAAATGGGCAGAAGACCTAAACAGACATTTCTCCAAAGAAGACATACAGATGGCCAAGAAGCACATGAAAAGCTGCTTACCATCACTAATTATTAGAGAAATCAAAACTACAATGAGGTATCACCTCACACCAGTTAGAATGGGCATCATCAGAAAATCTACAAACAACAAATGCTGGAGAGGGTGTGGAGAAAAGGGAACTGTCTTGCACTGTTGGTGGGAAAATAAATTGATACAGCCACTATAGAGAACAGTACGGAGGTTTCCTAAAGAACTAAAAATAGAATTACCATATGACCCAGGAATCTCACTACTGGGCATATACCCAGAGAAAACCATAATTCAAAAAGACACATGCACCCCAACGTTCATTGCAGCACTATTTACAATAGCCAAGTCATGGAAGCAACCTAAATGCCCATCGACAGACGAATGGTAAAGAAGTTGCAGTACATATATACAATGGAATATTACTCAGCCATAAAAAGGAACGAAATTGGGTCATTTGTAGAGACATGGATTCATTTAGAGACTGTCGTACAGAGTGAAGTAAGTCAGAAAGAGAAAAACAAATATCGTATATTAACACATATATGTGGAACCTGGAAAATGGTACAGATGAACCGGTTTGCAGAGCAGAAATTGAGACACAGAAGTAGAGAAAAACGTATGGACACCGAGGGGGGAAAGCGGCAGGGGGTGTGGGTGGTGGTGTGATGAATTGGGAGATTGGGATTGACATGTATACAGTGCTGTGTATAAAATGTATGACTAATAAGAAAAAAAATACAAGGTAGAAGTAAACTCAGCCAAAAATATATGTAAATAAATAAGTAAATAAGTAAATAATGACATTGCCTTACAAGAGCCCACATTCTAGAAGATGCATATAAAATCCCTGAGCTTAGTCCCAGAGCACACTTTGAAAAAAACAAATAATAATAAATATGGTCTAGAGGATGTTTAAGGTCTATGAGGCATAACTCTTGCCTTTAATATGGTTTTAATCTAGTTTAAAATCTAAGACTAACACATAAATAATAAGTTAATAATACTGACTACACAATATGTTCTAAACTCTACAAATTCTGCCCAAGATATATAAAAACTGGAAAATGCGGTGTGGAATAGACTTCCAATGCATGACAGAGGTGAGAATGCTTCAGTAAGACTAGTAAGTTTTGCAGAGCCAGCAGTAAGGGAAGCTGATATTCCTGGATGGGAAAAAACTTAAGCAAAGTGATAACTAGAGCAGTGTTGTTGATAGAACTTTCTGTCACAATGGAAATATTTTATATCTGTGCTATTCAACGCAGTAGCCCCTGACCACATGTTGCTATGACATGTGGCCAGTGTGACTGAGGAACTGAAATTTCAATTTATCTCATTTTAATCAATTTAAACTTAAATAATTTAAATTTTGCGGCCAGTGGCTACCATATTGTATGGCATATGCCCAAAGGACTTGGGGAAGACTAATCATGATTTTTTTTCTATTACTTTCAGTGATGTCATCCAAGCTCAGTTATATTGACTACTTTACCCAAACTATCCACTCCAAAGTATAAAACAAAACAGACTGTCAAAATAGAGTCTTTCCCTATAACATAATTCCAGGGTGATTTCATGAGCTGCCAAAGCTTATTCTTTTTGCACATCCTCACCTTGGGTTTACCTGAACCAATGGTTTCTCCTTTCAAAGGATTGTTGTTTTCTATAAAATCCACAGAAAAAAATGGAATTTTTTAAGCCAGCAATGAAGAAGAAAATGATGGAAGGTACATTTACCAGAAAGCTTTTAGTACACATCAGTTTCCTTGGTTACAGGTAATAGAGAAAATGGGGAGGGGCAAAAACATTTGAAGCACAAAATGCTGGAACAAGAGACCAAAGAATTCAAAGCTCAGAGTAACATTTAGGTCACTAGCAAAGCAAAGTGGAAAAAATGAGGCAATTATCCTGGTAGTCCAAGGCAAAATAAAATTTTTCACCTGGAATTAGCCAGATAATTACAAATGAAAGGACTTTTTTTTTTTTTTTGGTGGTTGTTTTTCACTGAGTTACGCTGATAATTGCCAGGGTTTATTTTCTCAATGTACCTTTCAGTATAGCTATAGATAAGAAAAGTTATAGATAAGACTCCAGCTCCTAATAGGCAGACAGACCTATTAGGAGCTGGAGTCTGCCTGTGATGTTTATGACGGAATCCATATCTCCTGAGGAACTAAATCAGGCCAGATAGGAAAATCAGAAAAGAATGGAGTACACCTGAATCCAGAAGCCCTGAGGAATATAAGATGATATAGCTATTTTTTTTTTTTTTTTGGAAGAAACTTTCAATGATGCTTCATACCCAGGTGTCAACCCTGGGTTTAGGAAAGCGTGAGTGGGGAGGGAGGAAGTTGTAATTCTGGGAGTAGCAGCAGCTCCACGCACCTTACAGCACATGTTGATGCTAGCAGGCACTGGCAGGCTCTTCTGTTGTGGCTTGTTCTATTTCTCTCACAATAGGCCTAAGACAAGTCTCAATAGATGGCCTGATGCAGGAAAGTGTCCCTGATGGGGAAAGTGTATTCATTAGACTAGTTAGGGGGAGAAATAAACCAAACAGCAAGAAAGAAATTCCAGAATCATCAGCTTAGTGTATTGCCTAGGATTCTAAATATTGCCTCTCTGCCCAGACCCAGCAGATCTAGAAAATCAGAGTAGGAGCTCTAGGATATTAGGGGAAACTCTCAAGTGATGAATTAGCCTCAGTGTAGAACAGGCAGCTGAGACGTACTTTGCCCTCTAGCCGGTTAAAAGGCAGCAACAATGTAGCAAGGCTCTCGAAGTGTACATTAGCCACAAAAGAATCCCTCATGCTGTTCAGCACATTATGCTGCAGCAGTCAGATTTCCAGAAATAGACTCACTCAAATCCCCTTTTTGTATTTCCCAGAGCTGAAGCTGAACTTTCCAGGGGCTTGGCTTGGCTTTTAGTTTTTACTCTTCTTTTCACAGATGATTGAATTTCCTAGTGTTGCTTTCAGATCAGATGTTATTTTGAGCACAACTCAAAGGAAGCCATCCATATACATTGAGAAGCAGTAGGTGGCAGAAAAGTTCAGCTTCATTCCTGATTAAGCAAAGAAACACATCAGGGGGTGTAGGAGAGGGGAAAACACTAAAGGCTCCAAGGTCATTGAAAAGTACAAGTATTTGACGACATAGGATGATGCTGGCTGATGCCCAAAGTCTACTAGGTTTTAAAGACGCATTTACAGCTTTTAAAATTCCATAGCTGTTGTTCACATTTGCTACCATCACAACTTATTTAATCACTACACGTTGAAATTTAAATGTCTAACAATAGAAACTATAAAAAGTCACAGTGGAAAAACATCATTTGATGTAATAAAGGAATGTTGGTGGTTAAAACCTGAGTTAATCTTGCCCCAATAGCATAGCAATCCCAGTTCATAAATCACCCTCAAACCTCTTCCCTCCCTCTCTCTGTCCTCCTTCATGTCCTTCCTCTCACCTGCCAGGAGGTATTTGTTGAGCCCGAGACCCTGTGCAAAACCATCTGCCTAACTGTCTCATTTAATTTTCATAATTACACTATGAGGGAAAATTGGGGCTTAGGCAGATAAATAGCTTGCAGATAGATCATAAGATAGATCATAATCGGATCTGATTACAAAGTTTACATTCAAAAGCTTTCTATTTGACCACAAGGAGAGAGGAGCGTTTATTTTAAATTCAATGTTTGAAGATTTGGATGTAAGAAACTAAGGAGGAAAATGCTGGTACATCCAGTGGCACCCACACTAAAACACTCCAGGTCATTATTATCTCACTATTGGTTCCAAGGAGTATTGGAAAAACAATATAGTTTTAATTTACCCCCCAGGGACTAAATAACAAAATGTGTTGGTGTCTTGCTCCTGCTGAAGTGGAGCTGAAACTATTTTTTGTCATCCTTTCCTGCTTTGAAAGTCTAATTCACCAGCAACCACCTAGGACAGTGCCCACACACACTGGAGCATCACTTCTTAGCTGGGCTCCTCTCCTCCGAGCTCCTAAGCTGGATCTCAGGCAAAGACCCTGTGCTTAAGGGAAAAATAACAACAGCAACAACAACAAAAGAAAAAAAACCACAGCAGCCCCCACACACATCCATTTCACAGGGCTAAAATCAAATGAGGTGAATAACAGAGCATGGGCTTCATATATTCAGAGACCTAAAGTTTTAAAAACATATCTACATATATTCATCTACTTTTACATTCCAGTAAACACATTGGAGGTCACTGAAGATGTCTTAAAACAAGTGGAAAAGTATTTAAGCCCAAACTATGTACCTACTTTGTTGTCATACCCTGCCTCAGCTTCCAGAAAAACTTGTAGAGATTAAATTTAATACAAATTTAAACTCCACAATTCTCTTCGACATTTCTTGGTAGCAAGGTGGTAGAATCAAGATTAAAGAAGACAATTCTCTTGTTCTGAACCACCCTGTAAAGATAAAATATGACACCAAAATGCTATTATCCAAGGGATGGGGAGAAGTTTGTGGACGATTTTTATCTTTATCATTTTTACTGATCTCTATTTTCTATTTTAAATGACTGCCATATATATTTTAAAGGTTGTTTTATAAGAAAGGAAAGTTAAAGCCTGCATGTAAAAAAATAAACAAGAAGAAATCTGATATATAACTAAAATTTTAGCAACAACTGGGGAAAATTTTTTTAAGGCTTCATTGGGTCCATATAGTTCTCAGGCTCCTTTGCCTTTAGGAATTCAATGCTCAGGCATTAATAAAATGTGGAAATCCCTCTGGAGCAGAAGGCAGACTATCTGGATTCTAAACCCCAACACGTCCACCCAGTGGCAGGATTACCTTGGGCAGATCATTTAACTTCTCCAACTCTTGACGAAAGTTTAGAAAAGGAAAGATAAACCAGATACACTCTAAAGACCTCTTAGAGTCCTACCTGCTCAAACTCCAATGAAATACACAGTATTTAAGCTGTAATGAATGTTGCTTTTGGAGGTAATTAGATATCTCTGAGGGAATTGGAAGATGGTAAATAGATGCCTATTCCTCCCAAAGGGTATTATTCCCCCATCTGTCAATTCCCTTGAGCCAAGATAATAATCATTAGTCCTTTCCTGAACTTGTTCTTGTCTCTTTTATTGCACATATAATTTGAAAATGATGTACATTCCCCTTTCCCTTGCTGGTAACAAGACACGTATTATTCTGTCCTCTCACCATCTCTACAGTCAAAAAGTCATCACCCTTCACCTGCTGGAAAACACCACAGAGTCTCAAAAGAACTCAAAAACTGAGTGGTTATATGGAATATCATAAACACTATAGTGGCAAATACCTGGGGGAAGGCATTTCTTTCTTTGTTTTGTTTTTATTTCCATTACTCTAGGAGGTGGGTCAAAAATGATCTTGCTGTGATTTATGTCAGAGTGTTCCTCCTATGATTTCCTCTAAGAGTTTTACAGTGTCTGGGCTTCCATTTAGGTCTTTAATCCATTTTGAGTTTATTTTTGTGTATGGTGTTAGGGAGTGTTCTAATTTCATTCTTTTACTGTAGCTGTCCAGTTTTCCCAGCACCACTTGTTGAAGAGACTGTCTTTTCTCCATTGTATACCCTTGCCTCCTTTGTCATAGATTAGTTGACCATAGGTGCATAGGTTTATCTCTGGGCTTTCTATCCTGTTCCACTGATCTATATTTTGGTTTCTGTGTGAGCACCATACTGTCTTAATTACTGTAGCTCTGTAGTACAGTCTCTGAAGTCAGGGAGTCTGATTCCTGCAGCTCTGTTTTTTTCCCTCAAGATTGCTTTGGTTATTTGGGGTCTTTTGTGTCTCCATACAAATTTTAAGATTTTTTTTGTTCTAGTTCTGTAAAAACTGCCATTGGTAATTTGATAGGGATTGCATTGACACTGTAGATTGCTTTAGGTAGTAAAGTCATTTTCACAATATTGATGCTTCCAACCCAAGAACATGGTATATCTGTCCATCTGTTTGTGTCATCTTTGATTTCTTTCATCAGTGTCTTATAGTTTTCTGAGTACAGGTTTTTTACCTTCTTAGGTAGGTTTATACCTAGGCATTTTATTCTTTTTCTTGCAGTGGTGAATGGAATTGTGTCCCTAATTTGCCTTTCTGGTCTTTTCTTGTTAATGTTTAGGAATGCCAGAGAATTCTGTGCATTAATTTTGTATCCTACAAACTTACCAAATTCATTGATTAGTTCTAGTAGTTTTCTGGTGGTATCTTTAGGGTTTTCTATATATAGTATCAGGTCATCTGAAAACAGTGACAGTTTTACTTCTTCTTTTCCAAATTGTATTCCTTTTATTTCTTTTTCTTCTCTGATTGCCATGGCTAGGACTTCCAAAACTATGTTGAATTACAACGGTGAGAGAGGATATCCCTGTCTTGTTCCTGATCTTAGAGGAAATGCTTTGTTTTTCACCATTGAGAATGATGTTTGCTGTGGGTTTCTTGTATATGGCCTTTATTATGTTGAGGTAGGTTCCGTCTATGCCCACTTTCTGGAGAGTTTTTGTCATAAATGGGTGCTGAATTTTGTCAAAAGCTTTATCTGCATCTACTGAGATGATCATATGGTTTTTATTCTGCAATTTGTTAATATGGTATATCACACTGATTGATGTGTGTATATTGAAGAATCCTTGCATTCCTGGGATAAATCTCACTTGACCATGGTGTGTGATCCTTTCAATGTGTTGTTGGATTCTGTTTGCTAGTATTTCGTTGAGGGTTTTTGCATCTATATTCATCAGTGATATTGGTCTGTAATTTTCTTTTTTTGTAGTATCTTTGTCTGGTGTTGCTATCAGGGTGATGGTGGCCTTGTATAGTGAGTTCAGGAGTGTTCCTTCCTCTGCAGTGTTTTTGGAAGAGTTTGAGAAGGATGGGTGTTAGCTCTCCTCTAAATGTTTGATAGAATTCACCTGTGAAGCCATCTGGTCCTGGACTTTCGTTTGTTGGAAGATTTTTAATCACATTTCCACTTCATTACTTGTGATTGTTCGTATTTTCTACTTCTTCCTGGTTCAGTCTTGGAAGGTGACACCTTTCTAAGAATTTGTCCATTTCTTCCAGGTTGTCCATTTTATTGGCAGAGAGTTGCTTGTAGTAGTCTCTTAGGATGCTTTGTATTTCTGCAGTGTCCACTGTAATTTCTCCTTTTTTCATTTCTAATTTTATTGATTTGAGTCCTCTCCCTCTTATTCTGGATGAGTCTGGCAAATGGTTTATCAATTTTGTTTATCTTCTCAAAGAAACACCTTTTGCTTTATTGATCTTTCCTATTGTTTTGTTTCTATTTCATTTATTTCTGCTCTGATCATTATGATTTCTTTCCTTCTACTAACATTGGGTTTTGTTTGTTCTTCTTTTTCTAGTTCCTTTAGGTGTAACGTTAGACAGTTTGAGATTTTCCTTGTTCCTTGAGGTAGGATTGTATTCCTATAAACTTCCCTCTTAAAACTGCTTTTGCTGCATCCCATAGGTTTTGGATCATCGTGTTTTCATTGTCATTTGTCTCTAGGTACTTTTTGATTTCCACTTTGATTTCTTCAGGGATCTCTTTGTTATATAATAATGTATTGTTTAGCCTCCATGTGTTTGTTTTTTTTAATTTTTTTCCCCTGTAATTGATTTCTAATCTCATAGCGTTGTGGTCGGAAAAGATGCTTGATATGTTTTCATATCAAGCATTTCATTCATATGTTTTCAATTTTCTTAAATTTACGGAGGCTTGATTTGTGACCCAAGATGTGATCTATCCTGGAGAATGTTCCGTGTGTACTTGAGAAGAACGTATAATCTGCTGTTTTCCGATGGAATGTCCTATAAATATCAATTAAATCTGGTCTATTATGTCATTTAAAACTTGTGTTTCCTTATTAATTTTCTGTCTGGATGATCTGTCCATTGGTGTGAGGTGTTAAAATGTCCCCCACTATTATTGTGTTACTGTCGATTTCCTGTTTTATAGCTATTAGCATTTGCCTTATGTATTAAGGTCTCCTCTGTTGAGTGCATATATATTTATAATTGTTATATGTTCTTCTTGGAATGATCTCTTGATCGTTATGTAGTGTCCTTCCTTGTCTCTTGTAACATTCTTTATTTTAAAGTCTATTTTATCTGATATGAGTACGCTATTCCAGCTTTCTTTTGATTTCCATTTGTGTGGACTATCTTTTTCCATCCCCTCACTTTCAGTCTGTATGTGTCTCCAGGTCTGAAATGGGTCTCTTGTAGACAGCATATATATGGGTCTTTTGGTTGGAGGATTTAATCCATTTAATCCATTCATTTAAGGTAATTATCGATGTGTATGTTCCTATTACCATTTTCTTAATTGTTTTGGGTTTGTTTTTGTAAGTCCTTTTCTTCTCTCATGTTTCCCACTTAAAGAATTTCCTTTAGCATTTGTTGTAGAGCTGGTCTGATGGTGCTGAATTCTCTTAGCTTTTCCTTTGTAAAGCTTTTCATTTCTCTGTCGAATCTGAATGAGATCCTTGCCTGGTAGAGTAATCTTGGTTGCAGGTTCTTCCCTTTCATCACCTTAAATATATCATGCCACTCTCTTCTGGCTTGTAGAGTTTCTGCTGAGAAATCAGCTGCTAACCTTATGGGACTTCCTTGGTATGTTATTTATCATTTTTCCCTTGCTGCTTTCAATAATTTTTCTTTGTCTTTAATTTTTGCCAATTTGATACTATGTGTCTCAGCGTGTTTCTCCTTGGGTTTATCCTGACTGGGACTCTCTATGCTTCCTGGACTTGGGTGGCTATTTCCTTTCCCATGTCAGGGAAGTTTTCAACTATAATCTCTTCAAATATTTTCTTGGGTCCTTCCTCTCTCTCTGCTCCTTCTGGGACCCCTATAATGTGAATGTTGGTGCATTTAATGTTGTCCCAGAGGTCTCTTACGCTGCCTTCATTTCTTCTCATT
Organism: Monodon monoceros; assembly: GCF_005190385.1. Classification (NCBI taxonomy): domain Eukaryota; kingdom Metazoa; phylum Chordata; class Mammalia; order Artiodactyla; family Monodontidae; genus Monodon; species Monodon monoceros. The sequence goes on from NW_021703767.1 coordinate 136,295,917, forward strand.
CTTTTTTCTTTATTCTGTTCCATGGCAGTGAATTCCACCATTCTGTCTTCCAGGTCACTTATCCGTTCTTCTGCCTCAGTTATTCTGCCACTGATTCCTTCTATTGTGTTTTTCATTTCAGTTACTGTATTGTTCACCTCTGTTTGTTTGTTCTTTAATTTTTCTAGGTATTTGTTCTTTAATACTTCTAGGTGTTTGTTAAACATTTCTTTCATCTTCTCAATCTTTGCCTCCATTCTTTTTCTGAGGTCCTGGATCATCTTCACTATCATTCTTCTGAATTTTTTTTCTGGAAGGTTGCCTATCTCCATTTCATATAGTTGTTTTTCTGGGGTTTTATCTTGTTCCTTCATCTGGTACATAGCCCTCTTCTTTTTCATTTTGTCTATCTTTCTGTGAATGTGGTTCTTGTTCCGCAGGCTGCAGGATAGTAGTTATTCTTGCTTCTGCTGTCTCAACGGCACTTCCATATGGGCTGGCCAGAAAAGAATTCTTTGAGAAAGAGAGGTTAGAATTAAGATGTGTTGGATAAGGAATTGGACATGAGAAAAGCAAGCAAAGAGCTTCCCAAGAGAAAGGGACAGCATGAACAAAGGTCCTGAGATGAGAAAGAAATTGCCATAGCCCAGGAACTCAGAGAAGACCACTGTGATCAATTGGGGAGAGAAGTACACAGAACAGGCTTGGAGAGACAGCTAGCCTCGTTCATCCAACACACTGTAGGCTGTGCTAAGGTGTGCTGCTAAGAGCCGCAGAAGCCATGAAGAGAGGCATGACATGATCTACTCTGTGTCATTGGAAAAAAAGTCATCTGGCTGCTGTATGGAAAACTGATGTTGGGAGGGTGGTGTGGCAAGAGCAAAAGTGAGGAAAACTGTGGAAAGAGTACTCCAGTAGTTCAGAGAAGAGTTGGCTGGACCATGATGGTGGCAATGCAGATGGGGAAGTGGATGGGTTTGAGATACATGTTGGAAAAGAAATGACAGAACTTCTTAATTGATAAGATGTGATGGGAGACAGAGGTAGTTGAGAGAAGAAATAATGACCCTTCCCTCAGGTTCTGGCTCAAGTAACAAAGACATGGGGAAGTTTAGTGCAATGAGAAAAACTAGGAGAAAACCAAGTTTGTGTTGTGAAAGCAAGACTACCTGTGTACAGATGATATTTAAACAATGGAAAAGATGGGCTCATCTCGGCAGAGAATATGGACAGAAGAGAGTAGAGGATATGGGACCAATACAAGGGATTACAACATTTACAACAGTGAGGAGGAACAAAGAGGTAAAAGGAAACCAAGAGAGGGTGTTTCCCCAAGAGTAGAGAATTTTCAAGAGGGAAAAGTAGAGAACTGGGCCTAATGCTACTCAGAAGTTTGGTAAAGTGAGACCTGAAAAGTGACCATTGCAAGTGGCAATATGGAAGTCATCAGTGACCATAACAAAAGCCATTTTTCACCTTTTAAGTATGTCTTGAATGGCATGCTAGGAAATCAGCTTCATTGTAAAGAGGAATAAGTGGGAGATGAGAAAGAAAAGGCAGAATCCAAGCCTCAAGTTGGCGGAAGAGTAAGACGTGGAGATCACCTTCTACAGAATTTTTAATTTCATTTATTGTGTTGTCATCATTGTTTGTTTGCACTTTAGTTCTAGGTCCTTGTTAAACGTTTCTTGTATTTTGTCTATTCTTTTCCAAGGTTTTGGATCATCTTTACTATCATTATTCTGAACTCTTTTTCAGGCAGACTGCCTATTTCCTCTTCATTTATTAGGTCTGGTGGGTTTTTACCTTGGTCCTTCTTCTGTTGTGTGTTTTTCTGTCTTCTCATTTTGCTTAACTTACATAACTTACTTAACTTACACCCCAATAGCAGAATAACTGAGTCAGAAGAACGGATAAGTGACCTGGAAGATAAGATAGTGGAAATAACTACTGCAGAGCAAAATAAAGAAACAAGAACGAAAAGAACTGAGAACAGTCTCAGAGACCTCTGGGACAACATTAAACGCACCAACATTCGAATAATAGGGGTCCCAGAAGAAGAAAAGAAAAAGAAAGAGATTGAGAAAATATTTCAAGGGATTATAGTTGAAAACGTCCCTAATATGGGAAAGGAAATAGTTAATCAAGTCCAGGAAGTACAGAGAGTCCCATACAAGATAAATCCAAGGAGAAACATGCCAAGACACATATTAATCAAACTATCAAAAAATAAATACAAAGAAAACATACTAAAAGCAGCAAGGGAAAAACAACAAATAACACACAAGGTAATCCCCATAAGGTTAACAGCTGATGTTTCAGCAGAAACTCTGCAAACCAGAAGAGAATGGCAGGACATATTGAAAGTGATGAAGGAGAAAAACCTACAACCAAGATTACTCTACCCAGCAAGGATCTCATTCAGATTTGATGGAGAAATTAACACCTTTACAGACAAGCAAAAGCTGAGTGAGTTCAGCACCCCAAAACCAGCCTTACAACAAATGCTAAAGGAACTTCTCTAGGCAGGAAACACAAGAGAAGGGAAAGACCCACAATAAAAAACCCAAAAGAATTAAGAAAATGGGAATAGGAACATACATATCGGTAATTACCTTAAATGTAAATGGATTAAATGCTCCCATCAAAAGACACAGACTGGCTGAGTGGATACAAAAACAAGACCCATATATATGCTGTCTACAAGAGACCGAGTTCAGACTGAGGGACACATACAGACTGAAAGTGAGGGGATGGAAAAAGATACTCCATGCAAATGGAAATCAAAAGAAAGCTGGAGTAGCAATTCTCGTATCAGGCAAAACAGACTTTTAAAATAAAGACTATTACAAGAGACAAGGACACTACATAATAATCAACGGATCGATCCAAGAAGAAGGTATATCAATTGTAAATATTTATGTACCCAACATAGGAGCACCTCAATATATAAGGCAAAAACTAACAGCCATAAAGGGGAAATTGACTGTAACACAATCATAGTAGGGGACTTTAACACCCCACTTTCACCAATGGACAGATCATCCAAAATGAAAATACATAAGGAAACACAAGCTTTACCTGATATATTAAACAAGATGCACTTAATGATATTTACAGGACATTCCATCCAAAAACAACAGAATACACATTCTTCTCAAGTGCTCATGGAACATTCTCCAGGACAGATCATATCTTGGGTCACAAATCAGGCCTTGGTAAATTTAAGACACTTGAAATTGTATCAAGTATCTTTTCTGACCACAACGCTATGAGACTAGATATCAATTACAGGAAGAGATCTGTAAAAAATACAAACACATGGAGGCTAAACAATACTCTACTTAATAATCAACTGAACACTGAAGAAATCAAAGAGGAAATCAAAAACTACCTAGAAACAAATGACAATGGAGACACGAGGACCCAAAACCTATGGGATGCAGCAAAAGCAGGTCTAAGAGGGAGTTTATAGCAATACAATCCTACCTTAACAAAAAAATCTCAAATAAACAACCTAACCTTGCACCTAAAGCAATTAGAGAAAGAAGAACAAAACAACCCCAAAGTTAACAGAAGGAAAGAAATCATAAAAATCAGATCAGAAATAAATGAAAAAGAAATGAAGTAAACGATACCAAAGATCAATAAAACTAAAAGCTGGTTCTTTGAGAAGATAAACAAAATTGATAAACCATTAGCCAGACTCATCAAGAAAAAAAGGAAGAAGACTCAAATCAATAGAACTAGAAATGAAAAAGGAGAAGTAACAACTGACAGACACTGAAGAAATACAAAGGATTATGAGAGATTACTACAAGCAACTCTATGCCAATAAAATGGACAACCTGGAAGAAATGGACAAATTCTCAGAAATGCACAACCTTCCAAGACTGAATCAGGAAGAAATAGAATATATGAACAGACCAATCACAAACACTGAAATTGAAACTCTGATTAAAAATCTTCCAACAAACAAAAGCCCAGGACCAGATGGCTTCACAGGCGAATTCTATCAAACATTTAGAGAAGCGCTAACACCTATCCTTCTCAAACTCTTCCAAAATATAGCAGAGGGAGGAACACTCCCAAACCCATTCTACGAGGCCACCATCACCCTGATATCAAAACCAGACAAAGATGTCACAAAGAAAGAAAACTGCAGGCCAATATCACTGATGAACATAGATGTAAAAATCCTCAATAAAATACTAGCAAACAGAATCCAACAGCACATTAGAAGGATCATACACCGTGATCAAGTGGGGTTTATTCCAGGAATGCAAGAATTCTTCAATATACACAAATCAATCAATGTGATACACCATGGTAACAAATTGAAGGAGAAAAACCATATGATTATCTCAATCCATGCAGAGAAAGCTTTCAACAAAATTCAACACTCATTTATGATAAAAACCCTCCAGAAAGTAGGCATAGAGGGAACTTTCCTCAACATAATAAAGGACATATATGACAAGCCCGCAGCCAACATCGTCCTCAATGGTGAAAAACTGATACCATTTCCACTAAGATCAGGAACAAGACAAGGTTGCCCACTCTCACCACTATTATTCAACATAGTTTTGGAAGTTTTAGCCACAGCAATCAGAGAAGAAAAGGAAATCCAAATTGGAAAAGATAAAGTAAAGCTGTCACTGTTTGCAGATGACATGACACTATACACAGAGAATCCTAAAAATGCTACCAGATAACTACTAGAGCTAATCAATGAATTTGGTAAAGTAGCAAGATACAAAATCAATGCATAGAAATCTCTTGCATTCCTATACATTAATGATGAAAAATCTGAAAGTGAAATTAAGAAAACACTCCCATTTACCATTGCAACAAAAAGAATAAAATATCTAGGAATAAAACTACCTAAGGAGACAAAAGACCTGTATGCAGAAAATTATAAGACACTGATGAAAGAAACTGAAGATGATACAAATAGATGGAGAGATATACCATGTTCTTGGATTGGAAGAATCAACATTGTGAACATGACTCTACTACTCAAAGCAGTCTACAGACTTAATGCAATCCCTATCAAACTACCATTGGCATTTTTCACGGAACTAGAACAAAAAATTTCACAATTTTTGTGGAAACACAAAAGATCCCGAATAGCCAAAGCAATCATGAGAACAAAAAATGGAGCTGGAGGAATCAGGCTCCCTGACTTCAGACTATACTACAAAGCTACAGCAATCAAGACAGTATGGTACTGGCACAAAAACAGAAACATAGATCAATGGAACAGGATGGAAAGCCCAGAGATAAACCCACACACGTATGGTCATCTTATCTTTGATAAAGGAGGCAAGAATATACAGTGAGAAAAGACAGCCTCTTCAATAAATGGTGCTGGGAAAACTGGACAGGTACATGTAAAAGTATGAAATTCGAACACTCCCTAACACCATACACAAAAATAAACTCAAAATGGATTAAAGACCTAAATGTAAGGCTAGACACTATCAAACTCTTAGAGGAAAACATAGGCAGAACAGTCTGTGACATAAATCACAGCAAGATCCCTTTTTTTTTCTTTTTTTTTTGGTACGCTGGCCTCTCACTGCTGTGGCCTCTCCCATTGCGGAGCACAGGCTCCAGACGTGCAGGCTCACCGGCCATGGCTCACGGGCCCTGCTGCTCTGCGGCATGTGGGATCTTCCCGGACCGGGGCACGAAACCGCATCCCCTGCATCAGCAGGCGGACTCTCAACCACTGCACCACCAGGAAAGCCCAGCAAGATCCTTTTCGACCCACCTCCCAGAGAAATGGAAATAAAAACAAAAATAAACAAATGGAACCTAATGAAACTTAAAACCTTTTGCACAGCAAAGGAAAACATAAACAAGACCAAAAGACAACCCTCAGAATGGGAGAAAATATTTGCAAATGAAGCAACTGACAAAGGATTAATCTCCAATATTTACAAGCAGCTCATGCAGCTCAATATCCAAAAAACAAACAACCCAATCCAAAAATGGGCAGAAGACCTAAATAGACATTTCTCCAAAGAAGATACACAGACTGCCAACAAACACATGAAAGAATGCTCAACATCATTAATCATTAGAGAAATGCAAATCAAAACTACAATGAGATATTATCTCACACCAGTCAAAATTGCCTTCATCAAAAAATCTACAAACAATAAGTGCTGGAGAGGGTGTTGAGAAAAGGGAACCCTTTTGCACTGTTGGTGGGAATGTAAATTGATACAGCTGTTATGGAGAACAGTATGGAGGTTCCTTAAAAAACTAAAAATAGAAATACCATATGACCCAGCAATCCCACTACTGGGCATATACCCTGAGAAAACCATAATTCAAAAAGAGTCATGTAGCAAAATGTTCATTGCAGCTCTATTTACAATAGCCAGGAGATGGAAACAACCTAAGTGTCCATCATCGGATGAATGGATAAAGAAGATGTGGCACATATATACAATGGAATATTACTCAGCCATAAAAAGAAATGAAATTGAGCTATTTGTAATGAGGTGGATGGACCTAGAGTCTGTCTTACAGAGTGCAGTAAGTCAGAAAGAGAAAGACAAATACCGTATGCTAACACATATATATGGAATTTAAGAAAAAAAATGTCATGAAAAACCTACGGGTAAGACAGGAATAAAGACACAGACCTACTAGAGAATGGACTTGAGGATATGGGGAGGGGGAAGGGTAAGCTGTGACAAAGTGAGAGAGTGGCATGGACGTGTATGCACTACCAAACCTAAAATAGATAGCTCGTGGGAAGCAGCCGCATAGCACAGGGAGATCAGCTCGGTGCTTTGTGACCACCTAGAGGGGTGGGATAGGGAGGGTGGTAGGGAGGGAGATGCAGGAGGGAAGAGATATGGGAACATATGTATATGTATAACTGATTCTCTTTGTTATAATGCACAAACTAACACACCATTGTAAAGCAGTTATACTCCAATAAAGATGTTGAAAAGAAAAGGCAATACACAAATACAATTCTTTTATCTCTCTTTAATTTTTGAATATGAACTATATTAATATAACACAAAAATAAAAGGTACAAAAGAGCATGCAGGGAAAACCTCCCTCCCACATGTGAGGCTAAGCCCCACTCTTCTTTCTGAGATATTCTACACCTATGTAAGCAGTGTGCTTGTCTTTTTTGTTTCCTTTCTACACAGATGACACTATATACACAGTTCTGAGTCTTCCTTTTCACTTAAAAACCTCTTAGGGAGATGCATATAATGGAAAGTATTTCAAAGGACATTTTAGACTCTTGATTCTCATTCATGAAACCAGCCACTCCAAATGTGAAATTATCATCTACCAGGATGCAGTAAAAGACTCGTGGCAGTCTACAATGCAGACATGTAAAGAAGTCATGACCTGTGATTGACGTCATCCTGACCACACTAATGAAAAAACAGCATGTTTAATTGTCCAGTGTTCTATTAATGGTTCTCAAGCACACCTTCAACAAAATCAGTGTTCATAATTTTGATCCTAAACTGTCTCATGCACCTTCAGAGAAAAATTAAATATACTATTTGATATAGCTTATTGTTTTATTTAAATGCTTTGAACATCTACACGTCAAAGAGGTTAATATACAACTTATCCAATAATATCATGTCATGGATATTATATATGAGAACTGCCTGTTAAACAGCATATTTGATTAAGCAGAGTATCTCTTTTCATAACTAGAAAAGAAAAAATAAAAATACAATTTTATGTATGAAAACTGTGACAATATTAAAATGTAGCCCCAGTTTTTTGGTACTGCTCCCCTCAAAAGGAGAGGATATATGTTTACTCTCCCCAAATCTGCGTGGGCTTCTGATTGCCCTGACCAATAAAGTATGGTGAATCATTAATAAGTTTTAAATGTCTATATTTACTTCTTTGTTTGAAAGCAAACACAGGTTTCTGGATTACAGGCAGTCTATCATTACCTACAGCAATAACCACACACCGTGCTCCCCCTTTAGAGCAATGTGATTCACACCAGATGGTTACACCTGCCCTCACCATCTGAGGAGGATGGCCTCCTCACAACTGTGTGATTTGTGAGCTGGGTTGTGAAAATCCAGGCCAGAATGCTCGAATTTTGATCACTGAGCCACCACCATATATGAGTCCAACTACCTTCCTTTTGCCATGCTGTAAGGAAGCCAGGCCACATAGAAATGTCTTGTGTAGGCACACCTTCTGTGGTCCTCGCCTTGAGTCACTCCAGCCTAAGCACCAGGCAGATGAGGGAACAAGCCTTCAGAGAAGCCCAGCCATCATCTGTCCAGCCACTTTCAGCCTTTTACGCTTTCCATCTGAGGCCCAAAGCATAGTGGACCAGAGACAATCCAACTCCACTAAGCCCTGTCGGAATTCCTGACTACATAATCCAAGAGCAAAATAAAAACGGTTGTTTTAAGCTGCTCAGTTTTGGAGGAATTTTTAAATGCAGAAAGAGCAACTTAAATAGCAGTGTTTTAAACAAGCAAGTAAGTGATACACATATAGCAGTAAGATACCTTTACATCACTACACCACTCTCAGTAAAATTGTGGTGGGATATCTGAAACAAGCAAAGACACAGAATCTTTACTCTTAGACTCTAGAAAAGATGGTTTATAGGAACAACTATTCAGAACAAGTGGACAAGGCAATGTTATTAATGACAGCACAATTGTAGGCACCCTTCCCAAAAGACAGTATTTTTTGGTTGGAATTTGTGAGAAATAAAGAAAAGGTTGTGAAACTTAGAAAATGTAAAGCTGCTTTCTTGATTGGGAAAATAGTGATGACATGCGCTTTCTGATCTCTAATCAAACATTCTTCCCTTCTTTGTGAGGGTAGCAGTAAGAAGATAAACACTCTATAAATTACTGGGCAACTGATGAGATGTTTTTATGACCATTTAAAATAAAAATGTATAGTATATTAGCAAGTGCATGTTACAGAAAAGTAAAGTAGGAAAAGTTGAGTAGGAATATATTAGAGAAAATCAATTCAAAGCACGATTATAACATACCTATCAATAATTACCTTAAATGTAAATGGATTGAATGCTCCCACCAAAAGACATAGACATAGACTGGCTGAATGGAAACAAAAACAAGACGCATATACATGCTGTCTACAAGAGACCCACTTCAGACCTAGGGACACATACAGACTGAAAGTGAGGGGATGGAAAAATATATTCCCTACAAATGGAAATCAAAAGAAAGCTGGAGTAGCAATACTCATATCAGACAAAATAGACTTTAAAATAAAGACTAGTACAAGAGACAAAGACACTACATAATGATCAAGGGATCAATACAAGAAGAAGATATAACCATTGTAAATATTTATGCATCCAACATAGTAGCATCTCAATACATAAGGCAAGGGCAAATAGTCATAAAAAGGGGAAATTGACAGTAACACAATAATAGTAGGGGACTTTAACGCCCCACTTTCACCAATGGACAGATCATACAAAATGAAAATAAATAAGGAAACACATTAGGGGGCTTCCCTGGTGGTTCAGTGGTTAAGAATCCACCTGCCAATTCAGACAACACAGGTTCAATCCCTGGGACAGGAAGATCCCACATGCTGTGGAGCAACTAAGCCCATGTGCCACAACTACTGAACCTGCGCCCTACAGCCCACAAGCCACAACTACTGAGCCTGCATGCCTCAACTACTGAAGCCCACATGCCTAGAGCCCGTGCTCTGCAACAAGAGAAGCCACAAAAATAAGAAGCCTGCACACCACAACGAAGAGTAACCCGCACTTGCCGCAACTAGAGAAAGCCTGTGCGCAGCAATGAAGACCCAACGCAGCCAAAAAAAACAAAAAAAATGACACATGAGACCAGATAGACTTAATTGATACATGTAAGACATTCCATCCAAAAACAACAAACTACACTTTCTTCTCAAGTGCTCATGGAACATTCTGCAGGGTACATCATATCTTGGGTCACAAATCAAGCCTCAGTAAATTTAGGAAAATTGAAATCATATCAAGTATCTTTTCCGACCACAAAGCTATGAGACTAGGTATCAATTACAGGAGAAAAAAACTATAAAAATACAAACACAGGGAGGCTAAACAATATGCTACTAAATAACCAAAAGATCACAAAGGAAATCGAAAAATACCTAGAAAGAAATGACAATGAAAACATGATGATCCAAAATCTATGGGATGCAGCAAAAGCAGTTCTAAGAGGAAAGTTTACAGCAATACAATCCTACCTCAAGAAACAAGAAAAATCTCCAATAAACAATCTAAGCTTACACCTAACGATCCAGACAAAGAATAAACAGAACTCAAAGTTAGCAGAAGGAAACAAATCATAAAGATCAGATCAGAAATAAATGAAAAAAAAATGAAGGAAACAATAGCAAAGATGAATAAAACTAAAAGCTGGTTTTTTGAAAAGATAAACAAAATGGACACACCATTACACAGACTCATCAAGAAAAAAAGCAAGAAGACTCAAATCAACAGAATTAGAAATGAAAAAGAAGAAGTTACAACGGACACTGCAGAAACACAAGGGATCATGAGACACTACTATAAGCAACTATATGCCAATAAAAGGAACAACCTGGAAAAAATAGGCAAATTCTTAGAAAAGTACAAATTTCAAGACTGAACCAGGAAGAAACAGGAAATATGAACAGACCAGTCACAAACACTGAAATTGAAACTGTGATTAAAAATCTTCCAATAAACAAAAGCCCAGGACCAGATGGCTTCACAGGTGAATTCTATCAAATGTTTAGAGAACAGCTAACACTTACTCTTCACAAACTCTTCCAAAACATAGTAGAGGGAGGAACACTCCCAAACTCATTCTATGAGGCTGAAAATCACCTGATAGTAAAACCAGACAAAGATGTCACAAGAAAGGAAAACTACAGACAAATATCACTGATGAACATAGATGCAAAAATCCTCAATAAAATACTAGCAAACAGAATCCAACAGCATATTAAAAGGATCATACACCATGATCAAGTGGGGTTTACCCCAGGAAGGCAAGGATTCTTCAATATACACAAATTAATCAATGTGATAAACCATGTTAACAAACTGAAGAGAAAAAACCATAAGATAATCTCAATAGATGAAGAAAAAGCTTTCAACAAAATTCAACACCCATTTAAGATAAAAGCTCTCCAGAAAGTGGGCATAAACCTACCTCAACATAATAAAGGCCATACGTGACAAACCCAAAGCCAACATCCTTCCCCATGGTGAAAAACTGAAACAATTTCCACTAAGATCAGGAACAAGACAAGGTTTCCCACTCTCACCACAATTATTCAACATAGTTTTGGAAGTTTTAGCCACAGCAATCAGAAAAGAAAAATAAAAGGAATCCAAATCAGAAAAAAAGAAGTAAAATTGTCACTGTTTGCAGATGACATGATACTATACATAGAGAATCCTAAAGATGCCAGCAGAAAACTACTAGAGCTAATTAATGAATCTGGTAAAGTAGCAGGACACAAAATTAATGCACAGAAATCTCTTGCATTCCTATACACTAATGACAAATAATCTGAAAGAGAAATTAAGGAAACCACCGCATTTACCACTGCAACAAAAAGAATAAAATACCTAGGAATAAACCTTCCTAAGAAGACAAAAGACCTGTATGCAGAAAACTATAAGACACTGATGAAAGAAATTAAAGATGATACAAACAGATGGAGAGATATGCCATGTTCTTGGATTGGAAGAATCAGCACTGAAAATGGCTATACTACCCAAAGCAATCTATACATTCAGTGCAATCCCTATCAAGCTACAAATGGCATTTTTCACAGAACTAGAACAAATGAGCTTACAATTTGTATGGAAACACAAAAAACCCTGAATAGCCAAAGCAATCTTGAAAAAGAAAAACAGAGCAGGAGGAATCAGGCTCCCCAACTTCAAACTATATTACAAAGCTCCAGTAATGAAGACAGTATGATACTGGCAAAAAAACAAAAATACAGATAAAAGAAATAGGATGGAAAGCCCAGAGATAAACCCATGCACCTATGGTCACCTTATCTTTGACAAAGGAGGCAAAACATACAATGGAGAAAAGACAGCTTCTTCAAGCAGAAATATAGATCAATGGAAAAGGATAGAAGGACCAGAGGTAAACCCACGCACATATGGTCACCTTATTTTTGATACAGGAGGCAAGAATATACAAGGGAGAAAAGACAGCCTCTTCAATAAGTGGTGCTGGAAAAACTGGACAGCTACATGTAAAAGAATGAAATTAGAACACTCCCTAACACCACACACAAAAATAAACTCAAAATGGATTAAAGACCTAAATGTAAGGCCAGACACTATAAACTTCTTAGAGGAAAACATAGGGAGAACACTCTATGAAATAAATCACAGCAAGATCCTTTTTGACCCACCTCCTAGAGAAATGGAAATAAAAACAAAAGTAAACAAATGGGACCTAATGAAACTTAAAAGCTCTTGCACAGCAAAGGAAACCATAAAAAAGACAAAAAGACAACCCTCAGAATGGAAGAAAATATTTGCAAATGAAACAACTGACAAAGGAGTAACCTCCAAAATATACAAGCAGCTCATGCAGCTCAATATCAAAAAAACAAACAACCCAATCCAAAAATGGGCAGAAGACCTAAACAGACATTTCTCCAAAGAAGATACACAGAATGACAACAAACACATATCAGGATGCTCAATATCACTAATCATTAGAGAAATACAAATCAAACCCACAATGAGGTATCACTTCACACCAGTCAGAATGGCCATCATCTAAAAATCTTCAAACTATAAATGCTGGAGAGGGTGTGCAGAAAAGGGAACACTCTTTCACTGTTGGTGGGAATGTAAATTGATACAGCCACTGTGAAGAACAAATGGAGGTTCCCTAAAAAACTAAAAGTAGAATTACCATATGACCCAGCAATCCCACTCCTGGGCCTATACCCTGAGAAAACCATAATTCCCAAAGAGTCATGTACCAAAATGTTCATTGCAGCACTATTTACAATAGCCAGGACATGAAAGCAACCTAAGTGTCCATCAACAGATGAATGGATAAAGAAGATATGGCACATATATACAATGGAATATTACTCGGCCATAAAAAGAAACAAAATTTTGTTATTTGTAGTGAGGTGGATGGACCTAGAGTCTGTCATACACTGTGAAGTAACTCAGAAAGAGAAAAACAAATACTGTATGCTAACACATATACATGGAATTTAACAACAACAAAAAGGTTCTGATGAACCTAGGGGCAGGACAGGAATAAGGACGCAAAGATAGAGAACAGCCTTGAGGACCTGGGGAGTGGGAAGGGTAAGCTGGGATGAAGTGAAAGAGTAGCACTGATATATATACACTACCAAATGTAAAACAGATAGCTAGTTGGAAGCAGCTGTATAGCCCAGGGAGATCAGCTCGGTGCTTTGTGACCACCTAGAGGGTCTAGATAGGGAGGGGGGGAGGGAGATGAAATAGGGAGGGGATATGGGGATATATGTATACATATAACTGATTCACTTTGTTATACAGCAGAAATTAACACAACATTGTAAAGCAATTATACCCCAATAAAAATGTTTAAAAAAACCCATGATTATAAATCTCCTAAATTATCAGTTGATCATATTTTGTTGATATATTGCCAAGGGACAAAAGCACAGGTTTTCAAAATACATACATACTTAAACACACACATAATATATATATAATACTTAATAACATAATACTACATAATAATTATCTTATATGCTTATATAATATATATATATATGAATACATATATGTATGCATATACATAAAAATATGGCCGGGAAGAAATAGACCAAAATATTATTGATAACCTCTTGGTTCTGGTATTACCGGTGATTATTTTGTTCTACTTTTGTAAGAAGGAAAAATAAACATTTTTTAAACTTATTTTATTTTTATTTTCTAAATTTTTATAGAAATATATTTGATTTATAAAGTTGTGTTATTTTCAGGTATACAGCAAAGTGATGCAGTTATACATATATATATTCTTTTTTCACATTCTCTTCCATTATAGGTTATTACAAGACATTGTGTATACTTCCCTGTGCTATACAGTAGGCCCTTGTTGGTTATCTATTTTATCTGTGAGTCTATTTCTGTTTTGTAAATAAGTTCATTTGTATCATTTTTTTAGATTCCACATATAAGCAATATCATATGATATTTGTCTTTCTCTGTCTGACTTACTTCACTTAGTATGATAACCTCTAGGCCCATCCATGCTGCTGCAAATGGCATTATTTCATTCTGTTTTATGGCTGAGCAATATTCCATTGGATATATATATATACCACATCTTTATCCAGTCATTTGTCAATGGACACTTACATTGCTTCCATATCTTGGCTGTTGTAAATAGTAATGCTATGAACGTTGTGGTGCATGTAACTTTCTGAACTATGATTTCCTCCAGATATATGCCATTTCCTCCAGATATATGCCCAGGAGTGGGATTGCAGGATCATATGGCAGCTCTATTTTAAGTTTTCTGAGGAATCTCCATACTGTTTTCCATAGTGGTTGCACCAACTTACATTCCCACCAACAGTGTAAGAGGGTTTCCTTTTCTCCACACCCTCTTCAACATTTATTATTTGTAGCTTTTTTGATGTTGGCCATTCTACCCGGTGTGAGGTGATACCTCATTGTATTTTTGATTTGCATTTCTCTAATAAGCAGTGACGCTGAGCATCTTTTCATGTGCCTTATGGTCATCCGTATGTCTTTTTTGGAGAAATGTCTTTTTAGATATTCTGCCCATTTTTTGATTGGGTTGCTTTTTTCCTTGATATTGAGCTGTATGAGCTATTTGTATATTTTGGAGTTTAATCCCTTGTTGGTCACATCATTTGCAAATATTTTCTCCCATTCTGCAGTTTGTCTTTTCATTTTGTTTAGTTTCCTTTGCTGTGCAAAAGCTTTTAAGTTTAATTAGGTCCCATTTGTTTTTTGTTGTTGCTGGGGTTTTTTTTTGTGTGTGTGGTACGCAAGCCTCTCACTGTTGTGGTCTTTCCCATTGCAGAGCACAGGCTCTGGACGCGCAGGCTCAGTGGCCATGGCTCACAGGCCTAGCCACTCCGCGGCATGTGGGATCTTCCCGGTCTGGGGCATGAACCCGTGTCCCCTGCATTGGCAGGCGGACTCTCAACCAATGCGCCACCAGGGAAGCCCATGTTGTTTTGTTTTTATTTCCATTACTCTAAGAGATGGATCTAAAAAGAATACTGCTGCAATTTATGTCAAAGAGTGTTCTGCCTATGTTTTCCTCTAATAGTTTTATAATATCTGGTCTTACATTTACATCTTTAATCCATTTTGAGTTTATTTTTGTGTATGGTGTTAGAGAATGTTCTAATTTCATTTTTACGTGTAGCTGTCCAGTTTTCCCAGAACCACTTATTGAAGAGACCATCTTTCCTCCATTGTACATTCTTGCCTCCTTTGTCGTATATTAACTGACCATATGTGTGTGGGTTTATTTCTAGGCTCTCTATCCTGTTCCACTGATCTATATTTCTGGTTTTGTCCATAATGTTTGTCCAACAGTACCATACTGTTTTGATGACTACAGCTTTGTAGTGTAGTCTGAAGTCAGATAGCCTGATTCCTCCAGCTCCATTTTTCTTTCTCACAATTGCTTTGGCTATTCACGGTTGTCTGTGTTTCCATACAAATTTAAAAATTTTTTGTTCTAGTTTTGTGAAAAATTCCATTGGTAATTTGATAGGAATTGCACTGAATCGGTAGATTGCTTTGGGTAGTATAGTCAGTTTGACAATATTGATTCTTCCAATCAACAATATGATATTCTTTCCATTTCTTTGTGTCATCTTCAATTTCCTTCATCAGTGTCTTACAGTTTTCAGAGTACAACTCTTTTGCCTCCTTAGGTAGGTTTATTCCTAGGTATTTTATTTTATTTTTTTTGATGCCATGGTAAATGGGATTGTTTCCTTAATTTCTCCTTCTGACCCTTTGTTCTTATGTATAGAAATGCAACAGATTTCTGTATTAATTTTGTATCCTGCAACTTTACCAAATTCATTGATGAGCTATAGTAGTTTTCTGGTAGCATATTTAGGATTTTCTATGTATAGTATCATGTCATATGCAAACAATGACACTTTTATTTCTTCTTTTCCAATTTGGATGCCTTTCTTTTTTTTTTTCTTCTCTAATTGCCATGGCTAGGACTTCCAAAACTATGTTGAATACAAG
The DNA here is from genome assembly GCF_005190385.1 of Monodon monoceros. Taxonomy (NCBI): domain Eukaryota; kingdom Metazoa; phylum Chordata; class Mammalia; order Artiodactyla; family Monodontidae; genus Monodon; species Monodon monoceros. Next base: position 136,312,190 of record NW_021703767.1, read on the forward strand.
TGGTGAGAGTGGACATCCTTGTCTTATTCCTGATCTGAGAGGAAATGCTTTCAGTTTTTCACCATTGAGTTTGATATTAGCTGTGGGTTTGTTATACATGGCCTTTATTATGTTGAGCTAAGTTCCCTCTATGCCCACTTTCTGGAGAGTTTTTATCATAAATAGACATTGAATTTTATCAAAAGTTTTTCCTGCATCTATTGAGATAATCATATGGTTTTCATTCTTCTAATTGTTAATGTGGTGTACCACACTGACTGATTTGCAGATATTGAAAACATTCAATAAAAAAACAAAGAAACATTCAAAATCATAAAGAATAATTTCAAGAGTGAAGTGTTAGAAAGAGAAACAACGAAGGAATGTATTATTATTTAGCTTTGTCTTTATTTATATATGTAAATTTTTCCTTTCCAAAAGCAGAGAAATTTTACATGAATGGTTTTAGAATATATAGGTGTATGCATATATATATACACACATACACACACACACACACATATATATGAACACTGCTACTCAGCATATAGTGCTTCCAGCTGTCTCTAAAACATATTAATAAAGGATTTTAAACTAGAACTGTATGATATGATTGCTACTGGAGATAAGATACTAAGCATAGACGTTTTTCATCTAATAACATTTCTAATTTCAAGTCCAGAAGAAATTAACTGGAGCAGTTTTATTAAGAATAAGCTAATAAATTAATTCTGATTTACAAACTTTGGTTTTGAGATTCAGAGAGCCTACTACTTGAGGAATTGGCTAAGCTGAAAATTAAGGTACATACTTATTGGTTGACTGGGGCAAATACCATCAAAATCTCAGATGCAGAAGACTTTCTGGTTTGGAGTTAGGGAAGGCAGCCCAGGGTTTTTCCAGATCTCTCTATCAAACTATGGTGACAAAGCCTCTTCATTCCTGCCTGCAATTCACAAAATGAAGTGGCACAGGTACCACCTTTAAAAACATTCCAAAATTATACCATTGTTAAAAATATTCCAAATCAGTTTTTAATAGAGAAATTGGTGTCTGTATAGGTAAAATTTTTGTTTTCAATACTCTGTGAACATCATGAAAACATCAAAGCAGAAATTTCTGATAAAGTTATTCATAAAATTAGACTGATTAAACTAAGTTTCAAGTCACATATTTATATCCAATGAGTTTCAGGCCATTTTTCCTCCTGTGTTCTACCAGTTTGTTCTGTGAATATAGACACTGTGCATACATGATATAGTTAACATCAAAGGGGATAAGAAGTTGGAAAAAAATTAGCTCTCTTTTTGTTTTGTTTTTTGTTTCTTTTGTTTTTGTGTTTTGTAATTTATTTTTTCCAGTTTTATTGAGACAGAATTGACACATAACATTATATAAGGTTAAGGTGTACAACATAATGATTTGCTACATGTATATATGATCATATTAGCTTTCTTTTACTGATATGTTAATATTCATTTTATTTTCAGACACATGCTTGTGTGGCAGCAGACTCTATGGTGCCCCCATGATCCCCATCTCTTGGTATCTAAGCCCATATATAATCCCCCCTTGAATGTGGGCAGGACGTATTTCTTGCTTTTAGCTAATAGTGATGGAGTGTCACTTGCATGATTATGTTACATAAGATAGTGACCTCCATCTCACAAAAAGATTCTCTCCCTTGCAGGGTCTGAAGAAGCAAGTGGCCATGTGGGGAGGACCCTGTGGCAAAGAACTGAAGACAGCCTCCAGGGACTAAGGGTGGCCTCCAGCCAACAGCCAGCAAGAAATTGGAGCCCTCTGCCCTACAACCCCAAGGAACTGAATTCTGCCAAAAACCCTGTGAGCTTATTAGAAGCAGATACTTTCCCACTGGAGTCTTTAGATGAGAACCCAGACCTGTCTGATGCCCTTATTGCATCCTTGTTGAAAATCAGCTGTGACCAGATTCCTGATCCATAGAAACTGTGAGATAATGAGTGCTCTTTTAAGCCACTAAGTTTGCAGTAATATTGTTAAGCAGCAAATCAAATTAATACAGCTTGATTTTCAAAAGTGAGCAAGATTTAACGATTTAACTCTGCCATATTTCATAAATCTGAGTAACTTTTAGCTCCAATTGTAACCAAAAAAAGGTTGAACATTTTTTAGTCCAAATAATAAAGTGGTTTCCCCCTAAATAAGCTTAACTTTTATATACAAAACACCAACTGTGCTAATTTTATGATGAAAGTCATTTTACATAATATATTTTTCCTTTTCAAAATACACAAGGTAAGTTTAGATCCTAAGTAGAGACTAATTACAGGGGTATGCACCTTTTTCTGACTTTACTTAACTCTCCCTTGGCTGTGGCTTTCAAACCTGCAGAAATTTTACTCCTCTGATTCAGATCAAAGAATAGTAGAAGAAGAGGTAAAAAAAGAACTTAGCATTTACTCTGTGCCTGCTATATTCTAAACCCTGTACTAGATGCTTTACATATATCCTTTCCTTTAATTTTCACAACCACCCTGTAAGGTAGGCATTAACTCCACCATTTTACTGATGAAGAAACTGAGACTCAGAGAGCTGAAATTACATACTTCAGGTATCACAAGCAGTAAATGACTGAGCCAGGGTTTATATTCAAAGGTAGTATGTCTCCCAGTTTCATGCCTTCCCCACACTACCACTTTTAGAGACTAGAGTGTTATTTTTAAATGCCTCTAAGAGTATTGCTAAATTCTCTGCAAATAATTCCAAGTTGCACTAAGGAAAACCTATATTTTTAAACAATTCCTGGTGCCACAATCAGTTGGTGCTCGTTGAACATCACTGAGTGGCAAGAGGTGTATAAGACAAACCTGGGTATGCAGAGAAAATTTTAAAGCACCCTTTCCGTAAATAGCTTCTATTCTTACAGACTTGGGTCATTTGGGAGGGAGCGGGAGAGGTGGTGGACCCAGGGAAAACAAGTACAGTGGAGAACTGACCTACATTGTCAGAAATGTAGGGTCGGGCCTTGAATCAGAATCTGCACTAGCAAGATTCCCAGGTGGTGCATACTAAAGATGAAGGAGCACTGAGGTTGAGAGATTAAGAAATTCTTTCTCTCCGTGGGACTGAATGTCTTAAAAAGAAAGGTGGTATTTTTAATTTAAATTTTAAATGGAAAAAATATGTGGATGTTGATTTTTTCAGAATGGTAGGATTTTCACATTCAACTCTTTAAAGTTATCCTTAGAAATAGAAAGGTTCCTGAATTTTATTTCATACTGGTTATCTCTAAATCAAATCCCTTTCCTTGCACTTCAATACCAAATTGTATCCCACTACCCATTGCTCATGTGTTCTGTGTTTTATTCGTCTCATGGACAGTAACAACTAAAGAAGGCAACTTCTATATGCCTCCTAAAGTTCTTCTTAGCTCATGGCTTACTAAAACAACCTAACAAAATATTTATGGTACACCGAAGAGATCTAAAAAGATTATTGCTGAAAACGCAAGAAATACAATGTTGTTTGCCTGTCATCCAATCAAAACAGATTAAAGTTTCCCAACTTTGCAGTGAATGCACTTGTAAAAACAACTGCCAAGTTAATAACTACAGTCGATGGTCAAACTTTATCCTTTTAGGCGTGGAGAAAAGGGAACCCTCCTACACTGTTGGTGGGAATGTAAATTGGCACAGCCATTATGGAGAACAGTATGGAGGTTCCTTAAAAACTAAAATTAGACTACCATACGATCCAGCAATACTACTCCTGGAAGTATATCCAGAAAAGATGAAAACTCTAATTCAAAAAGATACATGCACCACAATGTTCATAGCAGCACTACTTACAATAGCCAAAACATGGAAGCAACCTAAATGTCCATCAACAGATGAATGAATAATGAAGAAGTGATGTATACGTGTGTGTGTGTATGTATGTATGTGTGTATACACACACACACACACACACACACACACAGGAATATTACTCAGCCATAAAAAAGAATGAAATAATGCCATTTGCAGCAACATGGGTGGACCTAGAAATTATCATACTAAATGAAGTAAGTCACACAAAAACAAATATCATATGATAGCACTTATATGTGCAATCTAAAAAATAATACAAATTAACTTATTTACAAAACATAAATAGACTCACAGACATAGAAAACAAACTTATGGTTACCAATAGGAAAAGGGGGGAAGGGAGGGATAAATTAGGAGTTTGGGATTAAAATACACACACTACTATATATAAAATAAACAACAAGGACCTACTGTACAGCAGAATACACATTATATTCAATTGCACATGGAACATTCTCCGGGGTAGATCACAGCTTAGGCCACATAACAAATCTCAATAAATTTAAGAAGATTGGAATCATATCAAGCATCTTTTCAGACCACAACAGTACAAAACTAGAAATCAACTACAAGAAGAAAACTGGAAAAAATACAAACACATGGAGTCTAAAACATGCTGCTAAACAAGTGATGAGTCATGGAAGAAGTCAAAGAGGAAGTCAAAAATACCTTGAGAAAAATGAATTTGAAAACACAATGTTCCAAAATCTATGGAATGTAGAAAAGGTAGTTTTAAGAGGGACATTTATAGCAATACAGGTCTACCTCAGGAAACAAGAAAAATCTAAAATAAACAGTCTAACCATACATCTAAAGGAGCTATAAAAAAAAAAGCAAAGGCCAAAGTTAGTTGAAGAAAGGAAATAATAAAGACCAGAGCAAAAATAAATAAAATAGAGACTTAAAAAATATAGAAAAGATCAGTGAAACTAAGAGCTGGTTCTTTGAAAAAGTAAACAAAATCAATAAACCTTCAGCCAGATTCATCAATAAAAAAAGAGATGGCTCAAATAAATAAAATCAGAAATGAAAGAGGAGAAGTTTCAACCAACACCAGAAATGCAAAATATAATAAGAGATTCCTGTGAAAATCATGCACCAACAAACTGGACACCTAGAAAAAATGGATAAATTTCTGGAAACATACAATCTTCCAAGACTATATCAGGAAGAAACAGAAATCTGAACAGACCAATTACTAGTGATGAAATTGAATCATTAAAAAAAAAAAAAACTCCAATCAAAATTCTAGTACCAGACAGCATCACTGGGGAATTCTACCAAACATTAAAGAAGAGTTAATACCTATCCTTCTCAAACTAGTCCAAAAAGTTGAAGAATGCTTACAAATTCATTCTACAAAGCCAGCATTACCTTGAAACCAAAACCAAACAGAAACTATTAAAAAAAATTAAAACATGGACTAATATCTCTCTTGGACATATGTGTAAAATTCCTCAACAAAATATTAGCAAACTGAATTTAACAATATATTAAAAGGGTCATATACCATAATCAAGTGGGATTTATCCCAGAGATGCAAGGATGGCTCAATATCTGCAAATCAATCAACGTGATACATCATATCAACAAAATAAAAGACTAAAATCATACGACTGTCTTCTCAATAGGTGCAGAAAAAGCTTTTGACTAAATTCAATACCCATTTATGATAAAAACTTCTCAACAAAGTGGGTATAAGAATGAATGTACCTCAACATAATAAAGGCCAGATATGACAAACCCACAGCCAACATCATACTCAACAATGAAAAGCTGAAAGCATTTCCTCTAAGATCAGGAACAAGACAAGTATGCCCACTCTCACCACTTTTATTCAACATAGTATTGGAAGTCCTAGCCACAGCAATCACACAACAAATAGAAATACAAAGAACCCAACATAGAAAGGAAGAAGTAAACTATTTGTCAATGACATCATACTATAGAAAATCCTAGTGATGCCACTAAAAAATTACTAGAACTTAATATGCAAAGTCAGTAAAGTCACAGGATACAAATTAATGTACAGAATTATATTGCATTTCTATACATTAACAATGAACTCTAAGAAAGAAAAACTAATGAAACAATTCCATTTACAATTAAATGAAAAAGAATAAAATATGTAGGAATAAATTTAACCAAGGAGGTGAAAGACCTATACTCTGAAAACTATAAGACATTGATGAAATAAATTGAAGACAACACAAATGGAATTATATACTATGCTAACAGATTAAAAGAATTAATATTGTTAAAATGTCTGCAATACCCAAGGCAATCTACAAATGCAATCCCTATTGAAATACCAATGCATTTTTCACAGAACTGTAACAAATGAGTCTAAAATTTGTATGGAGCCACAGAAGACCCCAGTAGCCAAAGTAATCTTGAGAAAGAACAAAACTGGAGGTTTCACACTTCCTGATTTTAAACTATGCAACAAAGCAATAGTAATCAAAGCAACATGGTACTCGCGTAAAAACAGACTATACATAAATGGAACAGAATAGAAAGCCCAGAAATAAACTACAGTTAACTAATTTATGACAAAAGAGCTAAGAATATACAATGAGGAAAAGACATCCCCTTTAATAAATGGTGTTGGGAAAACTGGACTGCTACATGCAAAAGAATCAAACTGGATCATATTCTTACATGATCCAGAAAAGTAAACTCGAAATGGATTAGACTTAAATGTAAGACCTGAAACCATAAAACACCTAGAAGAAAACAGGCAGTACACTTTTTGACATGGTTCTTAGTAATATTTTTTATAAATGTCTCCTCAGGCAAGGGCAACAAAAGCAAAAATAAAGAAATGACACATCAAATTTAAAGGCTTTTGCACAGTGAAGAAAACCATCAACAAAAAGGCAACCTACTGAATGGGGGAAAATATTTTCAAATGATATATTTGATAAGGGGTTAATCCCAAATTACATATAGAAATCATATAACTCTATATCAAAAAAAACGATCTAATATAAAAATGCACAGAGGACCTGAATAGACATTTTTGCCAAAGAAGACATACAGACGGCCAAGAGACACATGAAAAGATGCTCAACATCACCCATCATCAGGGAAATGCAAATCAAAACCACAATGAGATATCACCTCACACCTTTCAGAATGGCTATCATCAAAAAGACAACAAACAACAATTGTTGGCGAGAATGTGGAGAAAGGAACTCCCATGCATTGTTGGTGGGAATGTAAACTATGGCAGCCATAATGGAAAACAGTATGGAGATTCCTCAAAAAATTAAAAATAGTACTACCATACGATTCACCAATTCAACTTTCAGGATTTACCTTTAAAAAAAACCAAAAACATTAACTGGAAAAGATATATTCACCCCTATGGTCATTGCAGCATTGTTTGTAATAGCAAAGATATGCAACCTACATATCAATCAATAGAAGAATGGATAAAGAAAATGTGTGTGTGTAAATATTTATATATTTATATATATTTATACACATACACACGTACACACACACAATGGAATACTACCCAGCCATAAAGAAGAATGAAATCTCACCATTTGTGACAACATGGATTGACCTAGAGAGTAGTATGCTAAGGAAAATGTTGGACAGAGAAAGATAAATCCCTTACGATCTCATTTATATGTGGAATCTAAAAACAAAAACAAACAAAACGTATGGTCAGACCACTCAAAATGGCTGTTCTCTTGCTCTCTGTACATCCCCTGCTTGATCAGTGCCTGCTTCACCTACACACTACTCACATGACTGACCTTCCTACATACTTGTCCCAGGCCCCAGCCAATGATTGTTCTAGCTTTAGATCAGAACATCTCCACTATGCTTATCAAAGGGGTCATGAGGGGCATGCCCCTCTGCTGGCTTCCCTGGTAACCCAATGAGCTAACCTGATGTCAACTCCCCCTATAACTGGCAACCTCCCTCTGTCCCCAAGAGCGAGGACTGCCACCATGTACTGCTCCACCATCCACTGCACATGGCGGGGTGTTGCTCCGGGATCTTGTTTCAGAATGTAAGCTCCCCCATCCATTAAATCATTGATGTCTCTGTTGCTGACTCTGGGCTCTTTTTTCAGTCTTGAAGCTGGGCAAGCACGGGCCTTGTAAGCCTGTGGGGTGCAGCCCAACACAAAGCAAAACGGAAACCGACTTACAGGTACAGAGAACAGGCTGGTGGTTGCCAGAGAGGAGATGGGTAGGGGGTTTGGCAAAACAGGTGAAGGGGATTAAGCAATACAAACTTCCAGTTATAAAATAAGTCATGGGGATGTAATGTACAGCATAAGGAATACAGTCAATTGTACTGTAAAAATTTTGCATAGTGACAGATGATTACTAGACTCATGATCATTTTGTAATGTATCTGATCGTCAAATCACTATGCTGTACACCTGAAACTAACAATATTGTACATCAACTATACTTCAATCAGTTAATCAGTAAGCAAATCATATAGCATGTTAGATGGTATTCATTGCTACAAGGAAAATAAAACAGGAAAAAGAAGCTTGCAGTTTACATTTTTCATGTTTTGAATCGTGACTTTTTTTCCATACTTAACTTTATAATATAATCATATCTATACTATCAATATAATTTAAAGTCAAATTTTAACATGTAGATATATCACAATTTACTCAACTATTCACCCATTATTAAACATTTACATTGTTTCTAACTTTTCACTTGTTTTATATAATTTGTAATTGTTTTTCATCATTCTATATATGAATATGTGGTCTTCTAGACAGTTTTTGATCAAC